>NC_056743.1:159609747-159950997 GCF_019279795.1 Protopterus annectens | reverse complement strand
TACTAAAAGATGTTTTTGCCAAACTGCGTAATCCCACTTTTTTAACCACCTGTGATACATGGTGATCAGATTTTTAGACCAGAAGTTTTGAACCAACCAGTCAAGTCACTGAGGTAGCTATTAACATTTGCTTTCTCTCTAATCCTGGACAGAGGAACTCTTGTCATTCAAGAGCCAGCTTAGCCTGCAAGACGGTAGAAGTGAGAAAAGCAAATTAAGCAATATTAACCCTGAAACAGAACCCTGATGTACACTTGAAGTAATTCTAGCCCAATCTGAATACTGATTAAATATTTTACTTGTTTTCTATTGTTAAAGACATACTGCTACCCAGTGGGTAATATGGATCAGTACAATGCTACTTGAATGAATCAGGAATTGCGGTGAGGGATGTTGAAGGTTTTCAAAAGTATTGGATAAATGACTGTTATCGAGAACAATTCTAACTGGTTCATAGAAGTCACCCAAGTTGGTGAATGTAGATCTGTTTCTATCAAATTCATGTTGTTAGGTCACATTATGGACTGATGTTGCCATTAGATTCCAGTAAAGAATACATCTTTCAAACCTCTTGCTTAATAAGTGAGTCAGGTTGATAGGCCTGTAGGTTTTAACTGTGTCAGTAGGCACTACCCTTGTAAATGGGTATAACTTTAGCTGATGTCCATGCTGGTGGGAGCAAAACCATTTGACAGTAGTGTATCGAATATAGATGTTAAGGTACAAAGGAATTCTTGAGTTTAACCAGAGTGCACCCTGCTGCATTTTCTGGGCTGGGGTTGCCTCTCTTACTTTATCTAGAGATTTTGTAACATTATTTTCAGTAATAACTCGAGAAACATTTGGTGTTGCCGAGGTTTCACAAGGCTGACATTCCTCAGGTACTGAGTTGGAATAAATATTTGCAATATGCTCCATTAAATATATGAGCTAGCTCAATGTTGTCATGTAGCTTTTTTTATTTTGTTGTTGTTTTTTGTATTGTAGTTTGCTTTTGTTTACTGCGGTTGTCCAGATGGGTTTAGTCAAAAAATACTTTTCAGCAGAGGCCTGAGGAGACAAGCTCCAACATGTAGCATTTTTTAAAGAGAGATTCAGTAACTGCAGGAGTATTATGCACTTTACTATAAATCTGGCTATTGTATTGTAAAATTGCACAAGTTTGTACAGTTTTGAGACTTGGAGGTTAGTGAAGATTGTGGCAGCATAGAGGAGAGATGAAAGTAGAAGTTGTACATCCTCTGGAAACTAGCAATCTCAGACTTAGTCTAATCTGGTAATATTTCTGTTTGTTGGGACATTTTCTTCAGTTTTTGTTTCTTGGTGGAGACCAGTTTCTGTGGCAACTAAGATGCCTGGAGTATCTGCTAGTCATGCACGCACTTCAATGAGTTTGCTGTAAATACTTCATAAACTGGTATGGTATATATGAAAGCCAGGGTATGACTGTGTATGAGGTGGTAGTGAGAAAGGAGCTGCTAGAGGTAATGCTGTCTGCTATGCTGAGTTGGGTCTGGGTTTGGGTGGATGTCACCATGAGATTTTATGGTTATGAAGGTGTGATGGTACAGGTAGAGGGCATTTTTAATTGATTTTATGTTTACTATCTAATCTGTGAGTAAGTGGTTGTTGCTTTGGAGCATTTTATGTAAACAGGATGTATGAGTGCTGATGTAGATGGAGTATGATTGGGAGATACGGTTCAGAGGTATTTTGATTGGAAGACCCAATGTATTTTGCTGTGTTGTGAGGGTAATAAATGTTGGTAGTATGTTTGTGTGCAAGTAGGAGGGGACATACTAGTATGAGGAACTGTAGGAGAAACATGCTTCTGAAATGCAAGAAACAGAGGGTTCATGGCATCTTGTATTCTGGTGCTTCCCAATGCCAAACTGCATATGAGGAAGCTACAATGGTATCTCAAAATGTATGGACACAGCACTGCCAGGATTTGGACACTGTCATTCAAATAATACCCTTCAAAAAGAATTTTTGTGGTGGGCTCAGAATGTCACCTAAACAAGGGACTCTGTCTGACCCAGAGGCGAGTCAATTTGACAGATGCCTCGGACATTGCTTGGGGAGCTCATCTACATGGAAAGTGGATACAAGACAGTGGCCTGCCAGACTACAGCATCTACATATCAACATGAAGGAGATGTTAGCAGTCCAGTTTGCATTAATGGCTTTCAAGGAGTTACTTCTTCCAGGGCAGGTGTTGATTCTAACACAACACACAACTGTCATGTGGTACATCAACAAACAAGGGGAACACATTCTTACCCATTGTGCAGGCAAGCAATGATTTTATGGGAGACTGCGCTCAGCTTGCTAACTTCAGGGCAAGGTTTCTGCCGAGCACAGAACTCCTTAGCAGATGTTACAGACAAATCATGGATCCCCACAGTGGAAACAAACTGGATCTTCATGTATTTCAAAGTTGACAGTGTCCTGGGGAACTCCAGACATCTGGGAACTCCGAACATTCGCTTCTCCACTGAACCACCAGCTGCCAAAGTTTTGCACAAAGAGGTTTCATCACACAGCTTGAAAGTGGATGCTCTTTTCTTTCAGTTGGAAAAATCTTCATGTGTAATTCGTCCACCTCTCTTCTTCCAAAGGTGCTTCTAAAGGTCGTTGCCAAGGATGATTTTAATAGGATTTTAATAGCTCAGATTGGCCTCGGCAGCACCATTATTTGCAAAGACTGGGAGGTCGGTAAGAAGCCTCCATGGCCTTTACCCTTGATTCCACATCTGTTGTCTCAGAAGGGCCGGTCGTCTGCTCAATGTCAAGCTTCACTCTCTTCATCTAACAGCCTGGCATATTCTGTTTTTGAAAGACAGCAGGTCTCAACTTCCAAAGTTTTTTAATTAAATGATTATGGAAGCCAGAGAAGAGTAAGTAGGAAAGTGTATTGAAATGAGAGAGATTTTTTATTTTGCAGCAGCAAAGACTTGGAGATTTTCAGAGCCTTCAGGAGTGGTGCTTCTTCAATATCTTACTGAGTTATTGGACAAGGTTTGTCTTTCTCTTTCCATAAGATTCAGATTGCAGCTATTTCAGCTCACTATGATTGTGACCCACCATGTTTTCACATCCTTTGTTTCAAGCAATTTCTTTCAGGGGCAAAGATAAGGACCCCCCCCCCTCCCTCCTACTCTGCTTTGGGATCTCAATTTGTTGTTGGATTTTGTTACTCTACTCCCTTTTGAGCCTGCAGCTACTGCTGAACTGAAATACTTGTCATGGAAGACTGCTTTTTTTGGCTATTACTTCTGCAAGAAGGGGGTTTCTAGTTACAGGCCCTTATTCCGGTTGAGCCTTTTGAGGCCATAAAGGATAGGGGTGCATTTCGTGCTAATCCTTCTTTTTTATGCCTAAGGTGGTTTCTAGTGTGGCTTTAAGCCAAAACTATCATTTGCCTCACTTTTATGCAGATCCCCAAAAAAAAGGGAAAAAGATTTTTTTGCACACTTTATGCACGTTATGCAGTGCGTTATTATTTAGCAGGCAGGACTATTTTCTTTAGACCTTGCAGTCAGTTGTTTATTTTTTTTTTTTTGTCAAGAGGGGGCAAGGGTGTGTCCATGTAAACTATTTCTAGTTTCATTCTGGGTTTGCATTTTTTTTTGTTATTCCCATCATGGCAAAGAGATTCCAGGCCCTTCCTCCAGGGCTTCTGTAGTAACTTCAACATTTCAAGGCAACAATTCTAAGGGGTGCTTGGCTAAGGATATTTGGACCTTGCTACTTGGTAGTTCAGTTCTCTACATCTCTACCTATTATCACCTTCTAAGTCTAGGGGCTGAAGTTTTGCTTTTTGCCACAGCTATTTTTTGTCAGCTCCTGCTTCTTTATGATTTGCCAGCCTCCCTTACTCTGCTTTGGGATTCTACCCAATAGTTAGGACTGCAGCAATGTGGAAAGAATAGTAGTACAGTTTTGTACCTACCATAAATGTAGATGTTAGGATCCCCGCTGTCCATTGCCCTCCCTCCTTCCCCTCTGTGTTTAGGGTGGTTGTGTAGGTGAGGTTATATGCTGATGATTTTGTATATATTATACATATTTTTGGTATATTGCCTTGTCTTTTAGGGTCTTCTGACATCTGGGGCAAGAAAAAGATATGACGCCGGTCCTGGCGCGCACGCGTACCCTGACGCCTGACGCCAATCACCCGCTGACGTCGACCGACGCCAGCCATATACTTTGTTTCACGGACTGTTAGGACTGCACTAATGCGGAGTAGTGCAGCAATGTGGATCTAAATCCATCTACATTTATGGTAGGTACAAAACTGTACTTTTCAAAGGATAGAGGAAGAGGATGTAATTAAGATAGGAAGTAGGGTGGGTTTATTTGTGAAGTAGTTGAAATGTCAAATAGTAGATTGTGTTGTCTGTAAGCATACAGGTGATTTTTCGATGTGCGGATGTTTGGAACTTAGGGGTGGGGAATATTAGTATGAATGCATGTGGTGAATGGTCTGTTAACAGTATAGAATAGTTGAGGATGGAGAAGCATAGTCGAGCAAAAGTTACTGCTTTGATTGTGCCTGGATACTATACTAGAGAGCATCGCCGGGGTGAATGGAAAATGTAGTTTTGCTAATGAATGCCTTAGAAGTACTGTCAACGGGGGTCTGGAATGTGCCAAATATTAGATGGAAGTTGGGAATAGGTGAATAGAAACAGGTGATTCTATGATTGTAATAAAGTTGTTTTGGGGGGGTATAGGGATTTGATTTCTCTGGTGATAGGTGTACATGGGAAGTATAATGGTAGAGTAAGGTGGGATTGGTAGGAATTGGAGAGCAAAGCCAAGGGTAGCAGGCTTTCCACTTTCAGGCCCTTTATTACAGTCGGCTCATAACTGGTGCTCAGTAGTTACCATGGAGGCACAAAGCAAAATGGGTTTTCTTTCATTTACAGAATGCAAACACCAAGAGGCTAGGATATGAAGTAACCAGTTTACACAGTGTAATGTTACAGTGAAGTGAAAGGACAGTGGCTAGTTAAGTAAGTAAGTTTGTTTGTGTCTTTCGGCTTTTCCCGGTTAGGGGTCGCCACAGCGGAACTCCGGTCCGCTAATGAATGGCAGTAGATTTTTACGTACTGGCTTGCTGGGCCTAACGCACAACCTTCAACGAAGGAATGCCCATTCACGCATGTCGCTACACAGAAGACGCTCTAACTGAGAATCGAACGGGCAACGTCTAACTGTGAGGCAAATTGTAAGGACTACTCCTTTGGGAGGGAGAAAATCAGAGCCGTTTTCCAGCAGAAAGCAGGGAGGGAAAATGTCAGAGCCACTTTCCAGCAGAGAGCAGGCATGTATCATTGAAGTTAATATACAGCAAGGCTCTTCATGTTAAACTTGCTTACCTTGCACAGTGACAGTAATCTCAGTTGGCTACTTCCTACAATGCAGATTTTGCACAAGGCAAGTTCTCAGAGGTGTGACTTGTGGCAGACCCCTTACTATTTAAGGGACAGGGACCAATGCAACATCCACAGGTCTGAAAGGAAAGAGAAAAATAGTGCAATACAAAATATATGGAGATGATAAAACTGATGCACAGGAAGCTAGCTTATTCCTAGAAATGAAGGAAGGAATACTGTGAGTCAAAGAAAGAGAATATGGGCTATTCTGAGAGTAGGGCTGCTGTGTGGCTTTTATTCATTTATTTAGCAAGTAAATAAAATGGATCACATGGACCCTTTTGTGTCACAACTTTGTTATATTAAATCTAAAAGTATATAATTGCACATTATAAAAGAAATATAAATTACTGTGTATGCAGAGAAGGTACTAATGGTGCTCAAAGATATGCTCTGCAAAGCAGTTATGCCTAGTACTACCTACAGTAAAGTAAGTTTTAGACAGTTGTTATGCCCAGTACTACCTACAGTAAAGTAAGTTTTAGACAGTTGTCATGCCCAGTACTACCTACAGTAAAGTAAGTTTTAGACAGTTGTTATGCCCAGTACTACCTACAGTAAAGTAAGTTTTAGACAGTTGTTATGCCCAGTACTACCTACAGTAAAGTAAGTTTTAGACAGTTGTTATGCCCAGTACTACCTACAGTAAAGTAAGTTTTAGACCGTTGTTATGCCCAGTACTACCTACAGTAAAGTAAGTTTTAGACAGTTGTTATGCCCAGTACTACCTACAGTAAAGTAAGTTTTAGACAGGTTGTAGTGATCAGTGTCCTGCAAAATCCAGTAACCTTTTGATATTCTGAGACCTGAAGCTATGAGCTCTAAAATAGTGAGACTGAGTGAAAATACATATTTTTATATACCAAGTCTGAGATTGCTCGTTGCCATACTTTAGAGAAAAGGATATGCTGAAAAATCTCAGAACTGGTATATATATTTGGGGTGGAAGGCATGCCACGTGACATGGGAGGGCTTTCCCTTTGCAAAAAAAAAAAAAACAAATTTAAAGGGACAACAGTAATGTCTGACATTTTGTTTCCATGTTTTTGTACTGTTTGTAATTCCAGGACTCCAAGTTACAATTCTGAGAATTCCAGTACAGAGCTGCAGAATCCACCACATATACATTTTACTTTCAAATGGAAGCACAAGTCAAATCATCGCCCTTTCAGTCACCTTTGATCTTTAGGTAGTAGATATGATTTCAGTTGCTTAGAGAATGAGGAAGAAGTAGGACATTGAAGTTTGTCTGGAAGTGGTGTGGAAAGGCTTTGTCAGCAAAGATGTTTAAAACGTGGATTAATAGTAAGAACATAGGATGTAGAAGATCCAAGATATCTGGAATACTGCTTCACAGCTAGAGAAAAATCTGGCAGTCAGAGCCAGGTCATGGTCAAATGGGGTCCAAGGCAGGGTAGTGGATCAGGGCAACCCCCCACAGCCATTCCACTGTCCCATTACTTGACTGTGCCCCCCCCCCCCCCGAGTATCATAAATACTGTTCAGACATTGCAGTTTGCATACTGTTTTCTTCTGTGCTTCACACTGATTACAGAGATTTGGATTTTATTTAAAAATTTTATTTCAAATGTCACGGCAAAAGCACTGATGGGCATTTCCTAAACAAAACAGTCTGACGTTGAAAACAAACTTGGCATGAGCAGCAGTAAAATTCTGTCCCCCCGAAACTTGCATTGAAAATGCATCTTGTCAGTGATTGTGTCCCTTTGACCCTGGGCTGTTTTCAGACAATGGGCCCCCTGCGCACATTTTAGGACTATATATAAATGCATGTGCTCTTTCATTCACCTTCCTGCTTGTTTTAAATCGTATTTCTTGTTTAATACAACATAGGTTCATAGGTAGGTACTAGGCTATTGGCCCTAGGGCCTATATAAGCCTAGCCAAAAAGGTACCCTGGCTTTCGGCACCCAAGAAAATTATTTTCCTGTGCCCCTGTCAAACAGAGCCAGAGAAGTGATCCCCGGGGTGAATTTCCTATCTCCCATCCAATCATCAAGATTTTTCTTAGAGTGCTAATGAGGATCTTTGTTTGATATAGATAGGTAGTTTGTTCCAGAGTATGAGAAGTCTATGGGACAGGAATCTATCCCTCCAGCATGTTCTGTTTATTGTTGTGACAAGGTTTAGGTCCCTAGAGCTTGTAGTGGAGGGACTGGGTTTGACATAGCTTTGTATGTTAGGCAGAGATCGCCTCTGAGTAGGCAATATGTGATGGAGTAAAGCTGGAGTTTTTTGAGACGGTCTGCATAGGACATCTGTTTGAGGCCGGTAATCCTTTTTGTGAGGTATTTCTGCGGCCTTTCCAGTTGTTGTAGATGTCTGGTGAGGTGCACACCAAAAGGGGCACTGTATTCTATAATGGGTCTAATGAGTGACGAGTAGAGGGGAACAATGACCTCTTTTTTTTTTTTCCTGGATGAGAAACCTTTTGTGATGAGTTGTGTCATGTAGAAGGATTTCCTGACTACTGTGGCGATGTGATTATCAAAGGAGAGACTACTGTCCACCTGTGTCCCAAGGTCTCTTATCACACTTTCGGTGTTAAGTAGACTACCGCCTATGTGGTAGTTCATGAGTGTAGAGTTTTTACCAAAAGGGATGACAATGCACTTTTTGGCACTGAGCTTGAGGCCATGGCTTTGACACCAGGCATCTGTCTCAGTGAGGCCTTTTTGTAGGATGTCCACATCGTTAGGAGTTTCGATTATGGCTCCTAGTTTGCAGTCATCTGCGAACTTCATTAGCCAAAGACCTTCTGTGCTAACCTATACTTCAGAGAAGTAGATACGAAACAGGAGAGGACCCAGGACTGAACCCTGTGGTACTCCACTTGTTACTGGTCTGAAGTTGGATTTGGAGTCTGCTACTTTCACAGTGTGGGTTCTGTCAGCGAGCCAGTTGGAAACCCATCTTGAGACATAGGGATTTATACCTAGTTTAGTGAGTTTATCTATAATTCCAGAGTGGGGGATGGTGTTGAAAGCCTTGGTGAGATCTAGATAGGCTGTGTGAACCACCTTACCCTCATCTAAGTCTTTGGTGACCGTTTCAAAGAAGTCCATCAGGTTTAGGAGGTATGATGTGCCTTTTACAAACCCGAACTGGGTGGGATCCAGAGTTTGGAGATTACCAATGTCATTGTTTATAAGTTCCATGATGATATGTTCCATAGCCTTGCAGACAAGGCTCGTCAGGCTAATGGGGCGGTAGTTTCTGGGGTCCGTCATGGCTCCCTCTATGTGGAGTGAGATGACCGTCGCTGTGCGCCATTCAGTGGGCACTAAGCCCAGTTAGAATGTGTTTTAAATTTGCAGTTTTGAACATTTTTTATCCTGTAAACAGTGAAACAATGTGTGTGAACCAATGTATTTATTTTTATTTTTATTTATCTTTTTTGACTGGTTTATTTCCCACTAGGCTAGTAGCCTCTTTTCAGATGAGACCAGAGATAGTATTTATACTGCTAGGGAAAATTTGGCCTGGTCATAAAGGAACCTCCCCTACTGTTTTAGATACGTATAGGTGCAGTGGATCTTTTACATCCACCTGATATGCCACCAACTCCAGCAGATGGGACCTTGGTTTTATGTTTCATCCAAAGGATGACACTCTGAATACACACTGCCTTATGCGGCACTACAGTGTCAGCAATCCATTTACCTGGTGTGGGAATAGAAACCAAAATCTTTTGCACCAGAGAAATGTGCGCTACCTGTTGTACCACTGACACTGTTAGCAACAATAATGGCAACCATAAAAGGCCACTCAAACTGCTGTTATAAGCCATCAAGTATCTGTACACGATAGTTACAGCCACTTTACTGAATTTGTGCAGATCATGTCTGATAATGTTAAAGATGGCTTAAAATGTTCTAATTTGCTTTGCAGAAGTCCTGCTAAGGCAAACTGACTTTTAAATTTTATCAGCTCAGCAGGGTCAGTGATTTTTATCCACAGAGATCCCCCAAACCCAGCAATTATAGCTACATTGTTGACTTCATCCGTCTCAGATGTCCAAGTCAAACAGTTCAAAGCAATAATATTGACTAAAGTCGCATATTTCGAATTTCTTTCACAGAAATGTAGAGAAGCCATAGTATTCCAACTTAATTCACACATACATTAGTCCTACAAAGCCAGATTAAAGACTGTTTAAAAATGACCAGATGATAAGAGCATAAGGTACCTTCACCAACAGAGAACTCCCATCTCCCACCAGCAGTTATATCCACTTTGTGTATATCCCTTGTTATTGTGAAGAAATAAATTGCATGAACTTTTAAGGGTAGTTTTGGATGAACTGCATGAAGTTGTATGATGTTCACAAGCATCAGACCAGACAGATTCAGTCATGTGTAGCACAGTTTAAATAGGAGAGTATTTGTGAGACCATAAGAAATATTAATCACCTGATAACTTTAGAGGTTGTGCATATTAAATTGTACATTATCTAAATAATTCGACATTAGAGAACTGTTACTAATGCAGAGGCTGATGCTGGCAAACAACACTGCTTCTGATGTCAGTTTTCATTCATTCCTCAATAAGTAGGTTCACATCAGACTCTGCTACCTTTTACAGCTCACAGATACTGGAAATTCTCAAGCTCCTCCTTTACCCATAATGCTTTAGTTTCCTATATTTCAGATCTCCTTTGCCGCCTTCGAGTACGGGCGTAGTCGCTGCTAACTCTCGAGCTTCAGTGTTCTTTATGAGTGAAGTAGGATATTTACATTTTATTACCCTTTCTAGTTATTCTCAGTAATATATTCCTCCCTTATCCTTCCCACACTTATCGGTATAATTTAGCTTATTGTTGTTTGTAATCTTTTTTCTGTCATTTGCTCTTAAGCTATACCCTTGTGGTAACTTCATTTACCATTGTTGGTAATTTTTCACTTCTTTTCTTTTCTTTGTCTTTAACAAAAAAAAGTTTTTCTTTCTATTATTATATTAGAACTGTAATTTTCACCAGTATGGCTGAAAAACCTTCAGATGCATATGATTCTTGTGTGTACTGTGTAGGTCCATCTCACTTAAGTGTCTTGCGACATTTGTAAAGCCTTTAATCCAGGGACCTTGGTAGACCGCAAAATAAAACTTATTTTAAAAAGTTTATTGCTGACTTCCTTTTCTGAGTCTTTAGAGCTCAAACCTCCAAGAAGTTAGAGAAAGAGTCAAGAAAGCATCCATTGGACTCTTCTGGATCCTTCACTTCAAGCTCAAATCCTGCTGTTGAACCACCTCTCAAGGTGTCTTAAGTGATCAGATCAGATTTCGTCAGATCCAAAGACTAAACCCTTGGATCCCTCAGCTTCTGATAACCGACCTTCGCCATTGAATCTGACACACTGTGCCGAAGAAACTTCCTAGGACCCATGCCATGGTTGTAGTGGCATCCACAAAGAAGGAACTTGCAGAACAGAGTTCATCTGTCCATTCCCCTAACAGGAAGTCTAGGGCATTGGACAGATTTGGGAAGTGTGCATATGCTTCAGTGACTTTTGCACTTGGGTCACTGAATTATTTGGCACACTTCACCAGACTTCAGAGAAATTTGATTAAAGAAGTCTCCATGACCATTACTTCTGAGGCAAAGACCTCTATTGCCTCACAGTTGGCTACCCTACACTCCTCCTTAAGGCTCATTTCACATGCAGCTGAAGGTACTTCAAGGGTGGCGGGTTCAGGCATTTGTGTTAGGAGACGTGCTTGGATGCACATGTGTGATTTCGTGGAGCCCTTCAAAGCCATTCCTTGTCAATGCTCTCTCTGATGCAAAAGGTTTTTTTTTTTATATTCCTTATCTGATTTTTTTAAACACCTTTATTGAATTATCATTTGTGACGTAGGCAGTTTGCATTTCTATAAAAGTAATCAAACTGTATTAACAAGTTCTTGTTTACAAATATTATACTTCACATATATTGCTATATATCATATAACCTAAACAATATTACATAAATTATTCAATCCATGACCCCCCCCCCCTTTAAAAAAAAAAAAAAAAAAAAGGCAATCATGCATTCATATAAGGGGAAAGAAGACACCCCTGCGTGGTTTCTGTGTTCAAGCAGAAATTATCAGAGAGGACCCCATCCACTTTAATTTTCGCCTGTGATACCTCATACATCCTCCTAATCAACCTTATAATTTTTTCAGGAAGTGCAAATGCTTCCATTGCCCTGCTCGTAAAGTCCCATCTTACTAAGTCAGATGCTTTCTCTGCGTCAAGACCCCCCACCAACAGCAATGGTATTTTCTTACATTCTGGATCTCTGGATCATCAGTGTTCTGTTAATGTAAAATGTTTGCCTCCCCTCCACAAAACCACATTGATGCATATCTGTCAATTTTGGCATAACTTTTGCCATTTTTTAGCCCTTATAGACATTACCATTTTATAATCATGGTTTAGTATTGAAGTGGGCCTGTATGAAGCTGCATCTTGTGGGTCTTTACCCTCTTTAGGTATTACAGCTACCACTGCTTTCTTCCAGGATGTTGGTACTTGTCCTCCTTAAAATACTGTTAAACAAAACCTTCCAAATCTTTATAATTTTTTCCCTTCTAGCTGCCAAACATCCACAGAAATATCATCTATTCCTGGAGACTTTCCTGTAGATTGGTTATACATCAGAATATTTTTATCTCATCTCCTCCTATCCTAGCCATTAGTAATTGAACCTCATCGACCTCTGACCTTGACATATTTAATTCTTCCATAAACATTTCCATTTGTACCTTTTCTTGATTTCTTTGTCTCTGCTTTATACAAATTTTCATAGAATTTCCAAAATATTTCTAGTACCTCTACAGGATCTCTTGTTACCTTCC
This sequence comes from Protopterus annectens, assembly GCF_019279795.1. Lineage (NCBI taxonomy): Eukaryota > Metazoa > Chordata > Ceratodontiformes > Protopteridae > Protopterus > Protopterus annectens. The sequence goes on along the minus strand of NC_056743.1, from coordinate 159,938,692 downwards.
TTGCTATAGGTTCCCTAAGCTCAGCCCTTCCTACTTTCTGTTGCTTGAGTCGTGCTAAAAGTTTTTGTGCTCTAGTGCTATCAAACAGTTGCTTTACAGCAATTTTTCTAAACTAGTGTATATTATCAGGATATCCCTTATTTTCTACATAGCATCCTGCAGTTTGTCCTCTTCTTTTTCTGTGAGATTCTCTCTATTCTGCAGTACTTCAATATTTGTCAATCCCTCTAAATTCTTGTTACTACTTGACCATGGCTCCTTTTCATTTATTTCCACCCTGTTTTTAAACTTCACCATCTTATGTCAATTTTCATTTTCTCCTCAACGTGGGGACGACTCAGCCACTTCTACAGCTTGTGGAAACCAAAAACTCTCGAGCTCAGCCCTTACCCACAATGCAGTTAGTCATAGTACCAGAGATCTCATTTGCCACCTTGCTATTCAGACGTAGTTATCAGTTTCTCAAGCCAGATAAATGATGTATATTTTATTTTTTTGCGTATCTTGTCAATCCTCACCCGTTCCCTTCATACAAAAGTATTTTAGATACTATCGCTAGTATCTTTTCTGACCTTTTATCTACTGGTGTAGATGTTCATGTTTCACTGTTGCAGTCATCACATTTGGGTTATCCCTGCCAGGGTAGCCCTCGGCCAGCCTGAATACCAGAGACTTAGTAATTCTGTGTTGATTGCTGTCGCTTGAGGACTGACGTCAGGTCATCAGTTGTTTAAGGAAGGCAGCCAGCGCCATTACATCAGTCCTTCTTGCCATGGAGCCCAAAGCAGAAGCAGTTTGCATGAGAGCAGGTCGGCCGCTACCAGAGTTTTATTTCCGAATTGAAGTTGAAGTCTTCGAAAGCTAAGTACCCCATTGGGGATCTTTTTTTCTTGCACTAACCGATGTCCGAAAAAGTTAATTGTCTCGCCTGTGGAAAGCAAATACCACACCAGGACTTTCAGTCTTACTGCATCACTTGTCTAGGCCCAAACCACGACGTCCCTCGTTGTTGCTTCTGTACTTTAACGCCGGAATTATTCATCATCGGGCCCTTATTGTAGCCAGATATTTACGTTTACAGTCCTCGAATTCCGATATGTCGTTGGTAAGCCATCTGACAGCAGATCTTCTGAAAAAACGTAAAGATAAAGACAGACCGCACAAGACCAAACCTTCTGATGACGCTTAAGCTGGTCGTCAGTCCTCTGGAACTTGGGTGTTTTCGCAGCCCCTGATGCCTGCTTCAGTTAATTCGCAGGCCACTACTGAGACCCTTCTGGAGTCTGGTATGCCGCAGAACTCTTCTTTGTCTAAGGATCCTGCAGTCGTCTCTACCTTGGATGAGTCCGGAGCCGCTGTGCAGGCACCGGCTTCCGAGGAAATCCTTTGCAACACGGAATCTGACACAAACCGATGCCTTCTTTCACAGCTACAGTTCTTTCGAAAACAGAGTTCCTTAGGCCCAGGGGACGAACCACCCCTAAGAAACCGACTACCCATTCTCAGGCGCCTCCTCCCTTGCCTCATTCTCAAATGCTTAAACTGGCAGAAGACCTTATCATGCTGATTGGGGGAAGCCAAGCCACTCCCTCAAAAAGGAAAAGAGATCTGTCTCCAGTAGTTTTGTCTGAACAAGAGTCAGATGAATCTGATGCATCTGACTATGAAGACATGCAACCCCTCTCCCCATATGAGGATTCTGATGCAGAGGAATCCATTCCTTCAGCCTCTTCCCCCAGAGGATTTTTCCTTTGGGGAAACCCTGCATACTTTAAGGGAGCATTTCAAATGAGAGAGTCAAGACTACCCACAGTCTAAAAAGGGACTCAGAGTTCCTGGACCTTCCACAACACAGGCCCTTAGCCATCCCCCAGTCCTAGATGTGGTGGATGATGTCTTCCTTGAATCCAGCTTAACTCCAGACTGCTCCCAGAAAACCAGACAGGTACTAGAGAGTCCCTGACTCTCACTAATATCTTTTTAAAAATCCAACAGCGGACCCTGAGGTCATTACCCAAGGCCCAAAAGAGATTAAAGCAACCTCAGCTAAGAATCCCACCCCCTCAGACAGGGATTCCCGAGCACTAGACAGATAGGGTAAAAAAGTATACACCTCAGCTACTCTTGTAATCAGGGCACTAAATTGTAAGTTACATATATCGGCAACATACCTTGGAACTCCTTAAAAAATGTTGTCCTTTCCTGCATGGCCAGAATCTAAAGATTTACAGGAGTGAATGCATTCTGCTGGTCAAGTAACTAAACACACTTTGCACTGTGGTTTTGATGCCCTAGAAGCTTCTTGCAGGGCAGCAGTCACTGGATCTATCATTAGAAGACATGCATGGCTTAAGGAACAACCCCTGCCAGACCATGTCAAATCAAAATTGTTGGATGCACCCTTGCACAAAGATAACTTATTTGGTGTTAAAGCAGAAGAGGTCTTAAAAAAGATGGAAGAAAAAGCAAAATATATGCAGACTGTTAAAGATTTCTTACAGGTACAGCCGGCATTTTCCCTCCAAACACTGGTCCTTTCCTGCTCCTAGTAAACGGGCCTCGTGGAAACGAGACATCCCAGACAGCAGTCCTAGGAGTTGCAAAGATCTAAGCAGTGGACTGCCTCCACTTCAAAACCAGGGAGTTCTAAGCCACCCCCTTATGGTAAGAACTCACAATGACTCGCCCCCTCCCAACCTCACCTCTGCCCACCTTCACATACCCCTAGGAAGAAAACTCTCCTTTCACTCAAGCACCTGGGCCACCATTACCAAGGACAAGGATTCTGAACATTGTGTCTCAGGGGTACAAATTCTCCTTTCACACCCTTCCAACCCCAAAAGGGTACCCAGGTCTACCACCAAATCAGTGAGCAGAGGCTCAAAAGCAAATCCATTCCCTGCTCTTCCTGGGGGCAGTAGAGCATGTTCCTGCAGAGTAGATAGGCCAAGGCTTCTACTCGAGACTTTTTCTGGTGCCCAGAAAAGAGGGCACCTGGTGCCCCATCCTCAGTCTATCCATTCTAAACACCTTCCTGATGATCCCAAAATTCAAAGTGCTCACCCTTCAGCAGTTGCTACCCATGCTCTCCAAGTACGCTTGGGCAGCCACCCTGGACCTAAAAGAGGCCTACCTCTCCATTCCCATCAGGGAGTCCTGCAGAAAATATCTCTGCTTCAGGGCAGGATCTCATCACTTTCAGTTCTCTGGGCTTCCCTTTGGCTTATCTACTGCTCCCAGAGTTTTCACACAATGCCTGGCTCCGGCCATTGCCTTTTGTTGGCAAAGAAATATTCAAATTTACCCCTACTTAGACTACTGCCTTATCTGGCAGACAGCCAGGAGAAGCTGCTCAAAGACCTGGCCTTTGTAAAGGACCTACTAACCTCCCTAGGGTACACCATCACCGAAAAGAAATCCAAACAGGTACCCACCAAAAGGATAATCTTCCTGGGAGCAAGTCTGGACACATCATCCCAGATGGCATGCCTTACACCAGAGAGAGAAATTTTCCTATCAGCTTACTTCTCTCAACTGGCCACCGGGCCCCAGCTTTCTACAAGGAAAATCCTGCAAGCCCTGGGGTTCATGGCATCCTGCATACTCTTCATTCCCTGTGCCAGACTGCATATGAGGAAACCTCAATGGTACCGAAAGAGCCTTTGGTGTCAACACACTCAAGATCTGGAAACTCTTCCATCTATTATTCCTTGCCTGAAGATTGAATCTCTTTGGTGGGCAACAGCCTGCTCCCACAAAATGGGACTTCCCTTCTCCCCACACCCCGCCAGCCAGACCCTCACCACAGACTCAACAGACTACACTTGGGGTGCACACCTGTATGGCAGGTGCATTCACCCCCAGCAACTCCCCCTGCACATCCGTCAAAAAGAGATGATGGCTGTGCAGCAGGCCTTGATAGCTTTCAAATCCCTTTTCTGTCCAGGGGATGTTCTTCATGTTTCACTGTTACAGTCATCAAATTCGGGTTATCTGCTTGCAGTAGCCCTCAGTCGGCCTGATTATCAAAGTCTTGGGTCCTGTGTCGGTTGCTGTCTCATCTTATCTCATCAGATTTTCTGAGAGGTTTAGTCCTGTCCAAGTAAAATCTAAGTTGTCTGTGCACATCTAAGGAGTGCAGTATTCATTCCCCTTTGTTCTTTGGATTAGAAAAGAATGTTGGCAAATGAGTGGACTGATTAAGGGCTACACTGGATACCACCTTGGGCATGAAGGAGGGATTGGTCCTGAGGAGACACCCTGTTCACATGAAAGATAATGAAAGGCTCCACTGCCATGAGGGCCTGTAATTCAGACACCCTTCTTGCTGAAGTGATGGCTAAAAGGAAGGCTGTTTTCCAAGAAAGGAATTTCAACTATGCATTTGCCACTGGCTCAAAAGAAGGTAGAGTGAATTTTTCCAATACAAAGTTAAGGTCTCAGGCTGGAGTATAGGGGCTCTCCTGGGAGGTCTTAAGTTTTTGGCCCCTCTGAGGAACTGCTTCAGCAGTGGATGAGAGAAGAGGGGTGGTTCTGTGTTGTAATGAGCTGAAATGGCTGAGGCATGAATTTTGATGGAAGAAAAAGAAAGACCCTTGTGAAGCATTTCGGTTAAGCATTGACGAATCTGAGGTAAATTGGGTGCTGCTGTGGCCATCCCCTGAGTTTGGTTCCAGGAAAATAATCTTTTCCATTTTTCAGCATAGGATTTTCTAGTACTAGGCCTCCTTGCCTCCAGAATGACATCCAACACTTGCTTACTGAGAGATGGTAATGGAGAGATCAGGTAATTAACCAGGCTGCCAGTTTCAGGTTTGAAGCTGTGGGTGCAGAATCTGGCCCTCCTGCTGGGACAGCAGGGCAGGGGTCTGAGGCAGGTGCAATGGTGCCAGCAGTGACACACTGTGCAAAATGGTGTACCAGTGTTGGCGTGGCCAGTCTGGTGCAGTTAGTATCATCCTTGGTTTGTCCTGGGTTTTCCAGGTGAAGGACAGGGTATCCACCTTCCAAGCTTGTTTGTGGGGAGTCCTTGTGCAGAATTTGTCCAATTGGTAGTTCTGGGGGGAGGCAAACTGTCCATCTCTGGGCTCCCCCATTTGTTTCTCAACATGTTGAATATCTTTGGTTCCAGTTTCCACTCGTGGGTCCATGAGATTTCTGCTTAGTTCATATGCCATTGTATTTAGCTTTCCTGGCAGGAATTGAGCCTGTAGGTGCACTTGGTAGCTCAAGGCTGTGTTCCACAAAGCCATGGCTAGTCTGCAAAGAGGGTAAGAGTGCCCCCCCCCGCTTGTTTATGTACCACATAACAGTGGTGGTATCCGTCTCTACCATTAATTGTCCTGGAAGAATGTGGTCCTTGAAGGCTGTCAGAGCATTCTGTACAGCTAACATTTCTTTTTGATTGATATGCAGGTGCATTTTTGACTTGGGTTCCATTTGCTCTGAATGCACTTCCCTGCCAAGTGAGTCCCCCATGCATAGTCTGATGCGTCTGTTGTTAGGGTTTGGGCGGCAGGGGGTAGAGTGAATGGCAGTCCCTTGTTTTGGTGGCAGGCCTCTGCCCACCAAAGGAACTCTATCTGTAGACAAGGTATGATAGGAATCATTGCTTCTAGATCCTGAGAATGTTGACACCATAGGCTTTTTAGATACCATTGTAGTTTCCTCATATGCAGTCTTGCATATAGAATTAGGAGAATGCAGGAGGCCATGAACCCTAGGGCTTGCAGTATTTTCCTTGGAGATAGCTGGGTCTTTGTGGCTAGTAGTTTGAAGTAGGCTATCAAATGAACTTGTTTCTCTGGCGTGAGGAAAGCCGTCTTGGAAGCTGTATTCAAGCTTGCTCCCAGGAATACAATTTGTTGGCAGGGTACAAGATGTGATTTATTTTCGTTTATGGTGTACCCCAGAGAAGTTAGCGATTTCTGTACAAACGCCAGATGATTCAATGGTATGTTCTGGCTTTCTGCCTGAATTAGACAATCGTCCAGGTATGGGTATATCTGAATATTTCTTTGTCTGCAAAATGCAATGACTAGAGCTAGGCACTTTATGAATGCCCTGGGTGCAGTAGATAAGCCAAAGGGCAGTGCAGAGAACTGATAGTGCATGTAGCCTGCTTTGAAGCCTAGGTATCTTCTGCAAGATACCCTTATTGGGATGTGCAGGTAGGCTTCCTTTAAATCCAGTGTTGCTAACCGGGCATCCTTGCCTAGCATAGGAAGCAGCTGGTGAAGAGTTAACATCTTGAATTTTGGGATCACCAAAAATGTGTTAGGATAGAGAGGTCCAGTATAGGACACCAGGAGTTGTCTTTTCTGGGCACCAGGAAAATTGAGTAGAAACCTTGTCCCCTTTCCTCTTCTGGGACAGGTTGAATAGCCCTGATACTTGAGAGAGAGAACTTGCTTTTGAGCTTCTGCCCACTGATTTGGGGGTAGATCTGGCCAACCGTTTGGGGTTGCTAAGGAGTGAAAGTGGAATCTGTATTCTTGGGAAACTATATTTAAAGGAGGAATCAGGAAGCGACGTGGTGCACGTACAACTGCTCGGCTAAGAAATCCACACTTAGAAAACAAAAATAGCCAGCAGAAATGGTGGAATACAGAATAAGCTTTAATAAAACAAATACTCAGGTAGAGGGTAATATGCCCAACTACCTATCCAGACCGGTTTCGGCTGCAATAGCTTTCTTCAGTGAAAATAGTAAAACACATAATATCCATTCAAATACGTAGATTTATATGTGATGACATAAAGGCAGTACACTGGTCAATTAGAATTGGTCATTAAGACCAGGTGGGAATAAAGCCCCTAATTTGATGATCCATTTATGTTCCTTGAAATTAAGTAAATCATGCCAACCTGATTTATCTCTACATTTACCTACAATACAGTCAATAGCAGTAAAATGAAGAGAGGCAGAATTATGTTTACAAACATGTTTATACAGGGCATTATTGGTGTGCTTGTTCCTGATGTCACTAAGATGCTCCCCAATCCTAAGGCGAAAAGGCCTGGAGGTCTGTCCAACATAGAATGAGGAGCATGTACAAGTGGCTAGGTAAATAACCCACTCTGTGCTACACTTGGACCAAAAGTTGATACTGAAAATTTCAGATGTATTGCAACTGCTAAATTCCCTTGTATGTTGAATTTTATTACACTAAGAGCAGTGGCCACATAACTGGGCCACCTCTCAATGTGTATTGAGTAGAAACAAAGGAGTTGGGACCCACCCTCTTATAATGGCTTAACAGGGATCCCAATGTCTGACCTCTCCTAAAAGAAAAAGAGCATCTGTCCCTCAAGAACGAATGTAGTTTCTCCTCTGCCATCAAAATATTCCAGTGTCCGTTAATAATATTCATAAACCCACGTGTATTGCGTCCATAAGTGGTCACCAGACGAACCAGAGGATTAGATAGGTCCTTATGTTTATCCTTGTAACGTAACAGGTCACCTCTGTTCTGATTTGAAGCCCAATGGCAAGCAGTGCTTAACAGTACCTGGGGGGTAACCTCTCTCACGAAACCTGCATATTAGATCATCTCTAGCGGTCTCAAAGGTTTGTCGGCTTGAACAAATCCTTTCGGCTCTTAAGAATTGTGACTTGGGGATATTCTGGATGATATGTCGGGGGTGGAAGCTGGTAGCATGTAAGAGTGAATTATATTCAGGAAATTTCCTGTACACCCGAGTGGAAAGAGTGTCTCCAATTTTCACATTGGTTTTCAAGGATCTTCAGTATCTTCTCACAAGCTTTGTAAAATCTTTTTAAAGGGTACCTTTATCACATTAATAACATACTAAGCATGCAATCCATCGTGAGGGACTTGGTCACCCAGGTTGATAGCAACCTGACTTTTGACCACCATGTTGCCTCTGTTTTACGGAAGGCTTTCTACATGGCCCACCTCATAAATACGGGTATTTAATCCAGGAGCAAGGAGATCATAACATCCCTGTACTCCTCCCTTATCAGACCCATTATCAAGTACAATGCCCCCTTCGGCATGTACCTTGCCAAGTACATGCAGCAGTTGGAGAGGCCACAGAAGTTTCTGACCCGGAAAATCCAAGGTCTCAAACACCTATCTTGTACAGATAGGCTAAAAGAACCGTCCCTCTTCTCAGCCTCATGCAGACTGCTCAGAGGTGACCTGTGTCTGGCATACAAGGCCATTTCAGACCCAGCCTTGATGGAGTTCCTGCATATCTGTAAGACAAGCTCTACTTGCGCAACCCACACTCAAGGCCCTAACCTGGTCTGTGACATTAATAGAATTGTTGGCAGGATAGATTTGTGTCCCAAAGACTCCCCCATCTGTGGAATAGACTTCCTCTCCATGTCAAGCGGAGTACCTCTGTAGCCCCCTTTGAGGAACCTGGACGACTGGATGGGAAACGGAAAATATACCCCTGGGATCCCACCTGTCTCCGTGCTGGACAGGGGAAACAGGTGCTGACTTGGAGGGAACATGGGTGAAATTCTTGGGTAGGCTTATAAGAGCCTCCAGGCCAATAGCCTAGCATCATCCTCTGAACCTATAAAACCTCCAGACAAGGATCCTACCCCTCCTTGGGACCTTTGTCTGATGTCACAAGCAATCTTTCACCCCCCCCACCCCCACCCCCACTTTTGAACCAGCCAGCGATCGTAATTTAAAGTGTTTGTCTTGGAAAACTTTTTTCTTGGTAGCAGTTACCTCTCCTTGAAGAATTTCAGAGATTCAGACCCTATTGTCTAAACCACCATACCTGGTTTTCCCTAAAGATGGAGTTTCACTTTGTACCAGTCCATCCTTTCTACTGAAGGTAGTTTCTGAGACCAGTCTTAATCGGTACATTAATCTTCCAGTGTTTCTCAAATATTCCAACAGGGGTGAATATTCTTTGCATCTGTTGGATGTCCACAAACAATTAAGATTCTGTATTCACAGGACAAAAGATGTCAGAAAATCTGATCAATTATTTATTTCCTCTTCACATACCAAGGTAGGGAAACAAGTGAACAAGGACATGTTGGCTAAGTAGCTCAATGATTGTATTTCCTTTATTTATAACAAATTGGTTGTCACTTTGCCAAAACAATTGAAAGCTCATTCAACTAGAGCTGTAGCAACTTCATCTGTTTTTCAGTCCAGAACATCCATGGATGACATATGTGCAGCAGCAACTTGGCCATCTCACCATACCTTTATTACTCATTACAAATTGTATTTGGTCTCATCATTAGGCTCAGTGATGCTTAGGAATATCCTTCCTTGAGTCTGTCCATGACTATAGGTAGCTGGGGACTCTGTACCACATGTTGAAGAGAAAATGAAAATTGACATCAGATAAAGTTGTCTTACCATAGCTTTCCATCTGTGTTGTCCATTTTCATTTTCCTCCGTTCCCTGCCCTTCATCCCCCTACCCAGGTTTGGCTTCTGGAAGAATGTGCTTTTACACAGATTACCATTAATTGGTTTATTTCTAGTTCCAGATAAAGTATTACCATTTTTTGGTTTATTTCTAGTTCCAGATAAGGTCTACCTAAAAAAAAAAAAAAAAAAAAAAAAATTCTCCCCTGTCCTGTTTCTGTCAGGAAACGCGATCTGAGGTAATTGACTAAATGCATTCTGGGTAAGGATTGAGTTCCAGAATTTTTGGTTTCCACAAAATGTAGAAGCGGCAGAGTTCTAAATGATTGGAACTGAACCCACACATTGAGGAGAAAATGGAAATGGACAACGCAGATGGAACATTATGGTAAGACATAAGTAATGCTTTTTAATTTTATCCTACTTTCTAGCTGTATTTTCAGAAGTAATTTCTATCCTCCCGAATAGCTCTCTAATAATCTCCACTACCCATTCCTTAAATTCCTCTCTTTTCAGCAGGTAAGTGGGAAAGTGCTAGTGTCTCATTTTATTTCATTAGCCTGTGTTTTTGTTTATTATTGGCGCATGATCTAAAATAGTTATTGGGTGCATATCAAGACCTTCAATTAAATGCACATGTTCCTGTGAAATGTAAATTCCGTCTAGCCTAGCCCAGTTTTTGTATCCTTGGGAAAAATAAAGTTTCACTACGAGCTCCTGTTACTGAACTTGCATCTTCCATGCCAAATATTTTCATAAGTTTCTTCAAAAATCTGCCCTTCTTTGTTATACTTTCCCTTCTGGGCTCCCCAGACACACATTCACTGCTGCAAATCAAATTCCAGTCCACACTTGCAAGTAACATTCCTTGCTGAAAACTGATTATTTCTCCCAGAATTTTCTTAAGCTCTATTATAGCAGTTTTAGTTGGAATATAAATACATACAATTGTAATCCTCCTTCCTTGCCAGTATCCCCTTAGCACTCCAAATCTGCCATTATTATCTTTAACCTCTTTTATGACTATTGGAGCTCCACTTGCAATTGGAATAAGTACTCCTCTTTTCCTTTGTCCCAGATATTCCACTAAATAACCACCCTGAAAACCTTTCTTTATCAAACTCACATGTTCAGTTCTTTCCAAGTTTGTCTCCTGCAACATGGCTATTTGCCCTCTACATTTTTTAATGTAGTTCACTATTTCTTTTTTGTATTCATCTGAGAGACAGTTGACGCTTAAATATATTACAGAAAGCATCATTGTATTAAAAAGTTATACCCACCTTTTGTTTATAGTAGCTTTTTTGTTAAATGTCTAGTTCCAGCTTTTGTGTTATATGAATACACTGTTTGGCTGGTTGAACTGTTACATAGTTGTTTCTTGTCATATCCATTTGATCCCATGTCACATCTTACAAAACTTTGTTTATTTTTAAGCTCTCAAACAAAAAAACAACCCCCCAATACCCCCTTAAAACATAGTAATTTTATACTAACACAGAAAACTATGTATATCTTCGAATACTGAAGTTTTACCCTCCTAATAGGAACAAATTTCCCAAACTGACAGTCACACTCAGACTTGAGTTAACCTAAAAGAAAGGTTATCCAGGCTAAGACTCATGGTGCAGCCTGTTCTTTTTAGTAAGTGCTGTTTTTTGTCTTATCTTTATAGCTATCCCAGCTGGGAAAACCATTAAATGCTTTGAGAACATGATCTCCTAGCCAGTTTCTTTTTTTTCCCAGCCAGTCAAAATTCACCAGACTAACCAATTTCTCATTATCAGATTGTCTCCATGGAGACGTGAGAACCAGATGGTCAGTCTCTTTATCAGATGGTTTTCATGAAGACATGAGGGCCAGATACAGAATTGCCACTAAGCATACATTCATTTTCTAGAAAAAAAGCTGATAATATTTAATATTTTTTTTCATTTACTTGCTTTCTTTTAAAACTTGTTACTAAATCAATTTAAGGTCCTTTAATCCAGTCATTCCTCCATGAAAGAATGAGAAAAAGCACATTCATTTTTTTGTCATGGTCTTTTAACCAGGCTTCTTTTTTACATTACAATGCCTACATTTCTTGAAGTTGGACAAGAATAAAAAGAGAATGAGAAAGAAAGGGAAAAACAGCAGCACCTTTTTACAATCCCTGTTGCACTTAAAAATAACTGAGGAAAAATTTTACTTTGTAGCGTGCAGTGAAAACCATATACCACAAAACATAGTACTATTAAGAAAAACAATTCTTTACTTAGACAGTTAAGTTTCTCCATCTGTTCCCCTTCCCAAAGCATTTTCCAAACATTAATGACTTGAAGTAGGGAATATACTTTAGAATCCCCCACAAGTCCAACAAATTCTGAAAAATTCAAATATTGCCAGGTTTTCTTGTTCTGATATTTCACAAATACAGTTATTGCATTGTAATCCCACATTGTTACTGGTTTTATTACTGTTCATCTCACCAGTCCTGTCTCTGCTTCTTTTTCAGTGTACTCTCGATTCTTCTAGTCAACTCTCATGCTCCATTTCTTCTCTCCAACATTTTCTGTTGAGACAGTGGAAAATGTTTCACAGGTAGAGTTTCTCTGTGGTCTTTATTACCAGAAGAACAAGAAGCAAAATCTCCTTTTGTTTCATAGCTCACTTTTTGTTGGACAGATTTTTGTATTTTATTCTTAGCGTGTACTTCAAAAAATGATGTTGTCCTGCCAGGGAAGAATACCTTGAAGACAGCTGGGTATAACAGTTTCTCATCTCAGGAAGCATTTTGGCAGCTCCTTTTTGGGGCTGATATATATCCAGGGCTTAATGAAGTCATTAATATAAAATGTTTTTTTAAAATATAGATAAATATAAGGTATGTAATAACATACTGATATATTGTATTTATTTATACATGTAGTATTTATATGTATGTATATACATTTTTATAGATATATTAATTATTTTATATAGTATTATTACTTTAAATGTATTTGATTGTGCAGATTATGACATCATTTCCTGTAATGAATCATTTAAAAGATGGGTAGATGGTTATTATTATTATTTTTTCTGAAGAAGTTCACATCATTAAAAGTGGATGAAAGCGCTAGCTTATTGTGCCTCAGTGTGTCTCTTGGTTGGATCCTGGTTTTTTCCATTTTGAAGTTTCTCATCCCTGTGTCTTGACATTCCCTGAATAGTGGAATGAATTTACTCCTCTTCTGCATGGTGTACAATGAATAATTGTTCTTCACAAACACGCTTCCGTCTCACACTTTTAGTATTTTGTCCTCCTGCCACAGTTTTGTCAGAATCAACTCCTTCTCCTGATAGGATTACATCTTTACTATTAAAGGTCTAGGTTGTTTTCTCATAGCCAAGTTTGGAGTATACACATGCTGTGCCCTTTCAGCTAACAACTCCTGCTGTGGAGTACCAGTCCAGTTGCTTGTTTGTGCTTTCATAAAATTAATGCAGTCTGTTCCTTTCAGCTTCCCTACATGCTGTGTCCTCCAATTCTGTAATATTTTTAAACATTTCTTCCAGAGTAGTCTCCTATTCAGCCAGTCTTTTCACCCTCTAATTTTTACAGCTTTATCACCTCATCTGAATATCTGTATAAAGATTCTTCCATTTTTTCCAGAATTTTATTGTTCGTGTTGATATAGTCCATCAGTGTTTCATTTCTTTTAACCAGGTGTGTGCGCAGTTGTCTTAAATCTTCCTGTAGCTACAGAAGGTAGTACTATGTTTTGTGGTATATGTTTTTCATTGCAAAAGGTGGCAACCCTAAAGGAAGCTAAAATGTGCTTTTATCTGTATTCCTCTTTTTCAACTACATTTATATCAACATTGTAAATATCATATATAACCATGTGTTTTGTTCTCAACTGTTTTCATTCTTGTATTATGTTTGGTGCTTATCTCCCCGGGCCTCCGCTGAAAATGGACTCTGATTCCAGTCGGACTAACCCGGTCAACAAATAAATAAATAAAAACTTTCCCCAGTCGATGTTTCTTCCTAACTTTTTGTAGCTGATTTTTTTTCAAGGCGCTCTGTATTTTCTTTTTTCACACCATCCAGCAGTACACTTACTAGCCAGTTACTGAAATTTGCCCATAAACACAAGAGTGTACTGGCCTTCTCTGTTGAGTTCCAGTTTTCACACTGGGAGAGCTAGGGTTAAGCTGTTACTCAGTGTGCAGCCATCTTGGAAGTCTGGAAGTTCTTTGCTTGGCCTCATAGCTAAAGATGCACTGTCCAGGTGTGAGCAGGATGGTAAGACCCTTTCTGCAGTGGGCTTATGTTTTTTCAACTCATTAAAGAACCTTCTCTAGGAGTCAAATGAGAGGTGGTCGAAAAATGTGGTTCAGAAAATCCCAGGATCCTTTCCATGATGCAGGTGGAGATTCCCCCCTGTGCCCCTGGGGGAACTAATGGAAGATGTCACCCATGCGACAGAGGAGGCCCACAGAACCAAGGATCTGTAGACACACAAAGTATCAGCACTCTTGAAAGGAAGGCAGCCCATTGTCCACCTCTGGAGGCAGTCACAGGTCATCTATCACTGCACCAGAGAGCCTAGCTAGACATTACAAAAGATGCATGGGTGCAGGGATTATTTCCAGAGGTTATGTAATACTTTTTTCTTTACTGTCCTTTCAGCAGTAAACAAAATTCCTGATTTTCCATCCAGTCAGAGGAAAGAAGCAACACTAGAAATAAGAAGAATCCTCTAAGAGGCCCCCCCCCCCCCCCAAAACCAGAAGGAGTTCGGAACTTACTCTATATTCTTTTTAGTGCCAAAGAAAACAAGGGACTGGAGACCAATTTTGGATCTCAGCAATCTGTACAAATTAATTCAGTACACAAAGTTTCAGATAGTCTTGGTTCAGTCCATTTTGCCTTCCTGCACAAAGATGACTGGATATGCTCAGTAGATCTTCAGGATGTGTACAATTACATAAAAATGAACAGATAATCTGGAACATGCCTAAAAGCACAAGATTATGTTCTGAAGCTTTGCTTTCATGTAGAAATTACCATCAATCACAACAAATCTCAGCTAGACCCATCTCAGATATTTGAGCTCCTAGGGGCCTTGTTCAGTACGGTATCAGTGACAGCTTCCTTTCCCTTGCCAAGGATACATACTGTTGGATTTCAGGCCAAAATGATAATCCAAAATTCTTTATCAGCTCGATTGATTCTACAAGGCTTGGGATCAGTGTCGGCTGCAGTAGTTCTGGTTCTGTTAGCAAGACACAATGTGAGAATTCTTCAATGGATCCTAGCAACTCAGGCTGGTGCAGAATAAAAAACTATGTCCACCCAGATCAGAATAACTCAGACATACAAAAAGTACCTCTTGGGGTGTATTTGCTCAGATGAGATTTTACAAGGCTGCCCCTTCATTCTTTCTCAGCCCAAAGCCATAGTGACCATGGACGCTTCCCAAATTGGGTGGGAGGTAGTTCGTGGGAAAGACTGTCCAGAGCACCTGGTCCCCCAAAGAGGCCAACAAACATGTCAGTGTCCTAGAAATGAGAGCAGTACTCCTAGCATTGCAGGCCTTTCAAGACTGTCCCATCCGGGACTATTGCAATTCAGACGGGCAAATAACTCAGTGGTTTGGTATGTCAACAAACAAGGAGGAACCAGATCTTACCCCTTGTATTGAGGGGTTCTGAGTGTATGGCAGTGGGAGATCTCATCCAGTCAATTTCTGATAGCAGTTCACATTCTGGGAAAATTCAGAGTGATAGCAGACAAGTTGAGCAGGTTCATTTTATTGTCTCATTAGTGGTCTGTCAACACGAACATTGTGGAAAAAATATTCTGCCAGTGGGACCAACCTTGCTGTGACCTCTTTGCATCTCCCCTCAACAAGTGCAACAGAAAGAGACAGGGACTCCCAGAGGGGAGGAAACCCCCTGAAGGTTCAATTGGGAGGGCTGACCTGAGACAGGGTGTGTGGCCTCACCAGCCAAGATAGAAAGAGGTCGGGGGGACCTGGAGGTGTGGCAGAGGAAACTCCAGACCTGGAGAAGGTCCTCTCTACCACCTGGAAGGCCAAGGGGCTGGAAGTGGGCCCATCCCCCCACCACCGAGGGAGCAGTCTTTCGTAGAGGAGGAACGCATCCGGCAACAATCTCCTGACCCCAGATGATACTGGTCTGGAGCTATCGAAAACCGAAGTACCAAGAGGAAGGGAGTGGTCTGAAAAAATGATACCAACCCCCCCTCCCGAGGAACCGGCACCCCCCCCTCTGAGGGTGGAGGAACAGAATAAGTCAGGGACCCCGGCGGGGCCGTGACAGGGGAATACTTGGCCTCACTAGAATTTGGCTGCAAAACACCCTGGTCCCTAGAATCCAAACCCAACGGGATTGGATGAGGAGGACGATACGCTGGGGGGGAGGTATCCCTGGCCGGATGGGTAGGAGAAGTTAGGAGACCCAACTTTATCTGGGCCTTGAGAAAACTCGTCATCCTATCCATGTCGGAGAGCAAAAGACTCCTAGAAGATCTAGTGGAGGAAGAGGAGTGAGTGGACTTGGAAGGAGACCTCTTTGACCTACTGCCAGGCTCCAGGGCCCTCAAAGAAGTTCAGCGTCTTTTAAAAAGCGCCATCCAAGAGGTCCCAGCAGGACAAAGAGGATCTGGTACTTATTCTTGATTCTTTTTAGTGCCATAAAAGATGGGGGCCTGTATCCTATTTTGGATCTCCGCGAGATCAGTCTTTCAGTCAAGAAGTCGAAGTTCCAAATGGTCAATGCTCAGTCCATTCTGCCCCTCTTATACAGGGATGATTGGATGTGGTCAGTAGATCTCCAGGACACCTACTATCACGTCATGATAGACAGGTGTTCCAGGAGATATCTTAGCTTCTATCTAGAGACCAGTCATTACCAACTCAGAGCCCTACCCTTCGGTCTCACCACAGCCCGCTGGGTGTCTACCAAATACATGGCAGTGATAGTGGCTCACCTGCATCTGCAGGGGTTCCAAGTCTTTCTGTAGCTCAACAATTGGCTCCTCAGGGCACCCTCAAGGCATCGACTGACTCGGGAAATTCAGTATGTGCTTCCCCTCTTCTGTCAGCTGGGTATAACCGTCAACCTGGCAAAATCCAGTTTGACCCCAACACAATGGTTGGAGTTCATAGGAGTTCAGTTGGACTCTGTGTTGAAGATTGCAAATTTGTCTCTGTGCAGAATTCAGTTGATATAGGAACAGAAAAAAACACACTGAACAACTGGAAAAAGGGTCACCATTCACTTTTACTATATTCCTAGTACTTCGGCATCAAGCCTTCCAGGGAATAATCATGCACAAGAATGGTGTACTGTATATACATTTCACTACATTCATTATTCAATTCAATTATACAATAATTGATCAATTAATCAGTGAATCAAGAAAATTAAAATCTAAAGTACATCCTGAGCAGTAAAGTGCTTCAGAAATATTCAGTGTGCATCAAAACATATAAAGTGCAACCCCTTACATTCCTATTGCATTTAACATTATAATTTAAGAAGTTAATACAAAAGCACTTGTGCATCTCTAGATTAACAAATACTAAAACGTTTTGCCCTACAATGGTTGATCAATTAATCAATGAGTCAAGAAAATGTAAATCTAAAGTGCATCCTGAGCAATTAAAGTGCTTTCGAAACATTTAAAGTGCATCAAAAACTTTTAAAATGCAAACCCTTACATTCCTATTGCATTTAACTTAATAGTTTAAGAAGTTCATGCCAATGCACCTATACATCTTTAGATTAACAAATGCTTAAATATTTTACCCTATAAATGTAAATCATTCATCCTATATATCTATGCACTTAAATAATGCATACTAAAACATTTCATCCTATACATGTAAATCTAACTCCATATTAAGCCCATGGGGCCACAAAGTTCTACAATTTAATAATATATCTACCTTCCATCCTTAACAAAATGCTCCCATATTCCATGCATTGTACTACATAAGGTTTGTTTAAAACAGAAAAAAATAAACTGCTAGTGTTACCATTGTGAACAGCGTGGAAATGCTGGTCCATAGGATTATTAAGCCTAACATGCCTCACACCCCCCCAAATGCTCCATAATTCTTCTTTTCACCATTATTCTGGTTTGGCCTGTATACCACTTTACAGGTAGGCAGTTCACATCCAATGGCATAAACAACCCCACTGGTACTGCAATTGTAAGATCCCAGGGCAATGAACTTCTTTTCATTAATCAAAGTACCTGAAATGTTCTTGACTTTGTCATGCACCTTCCACGTCTAAAGGTGCCTGCTGTGTTAGAACCAGTTTCCATCCTACTTGCCCTACTGTTCAGTAATTCCTTCAGGTTGTGAAATCTACTATGAGAAAAAACAATAATAGGCCAAAAGCTGTGCACTAACGCCTTCAATGTAGCTGAAAAAGGGGAAAAATGTTAACAAAAAATATATTATCCTTGCTCACTTTATGATAATCTACATTCCCATGATGTATTGCATGACTCCATACTCTCCGACCAACAATTTGCTTTCTCACTTTCTCTTCAGCCCTATTTAACACCTGGCTAGAATGCTATCTCTTCGCCAACTTGCATCTAACAATGTTAAATTCCCCATCCAATGTGGTTCTGTCATGAACATAGTCACTAATACGCTTGAATTCTCCATAAGGGAGAGAATCAAGTAAATGTTCTGGATGCAGGCTGTCTGCACTAAATTATTAGCTGCTGTTTCCTTAAAAAAATGGTTTAAAAGACACTAGCTTGTCTTTATCCACAAAGAACTCCAAATCTAGAAACTGTATCTTATGTCTGAGTTTGATAGGATACTGTGATGCCATACTGATTTAGTTCCAACATGAACTGTTCAAAAAGACTAATCTCCCCTCTACATATAAAAAAACAAGTCAGTATAGCATTTGAAAACTGTAACATTTTCCAAAAAATATGTATTCCTATAAACAAAGCTGTCCTCAAAAAAAAAACATAAAAATTATGGCATAAGATGAGGCAAAAGATGCCCCCGTAGCAGTTCCTGTTCTCTGTAGAATACAATTGTCCTCAAAACTGAATACATTGTATGTCAGTGCACTCCAACAGCTGTAAAATATAACTTGTTCTGGGACCTTCCCCAATAGTCTGGCTACAGCTTCCAGACCCCACAGATGAGAAATATTGGTATACAAGGACTTAACATCAACAGTTGCCCAGAAAAAATCCTCTTGCCATTCAGTACTTCCCAAAGTGTCTTTGAGCTCTTTACCATTTCTAATGTGTGAAGGGACTCGCTTCAAATGCTCTTTCAACTGTGCATCCAGAAAAATGACAATATTTTGGAGATACCCCCCCCCCCGACACTATGGGTCTCTCAGGGGGATTTAAGTCCTTGTGTACCTTGGGAATGGCATAAAACTTAGCCATTCTGGGATATTTTACATGTAACCTTTTGACATCAGTGGTGGAAAAAATCTCAGTCTCTCTCTCCCTTTTCAAGTAATTCCAGCAGCAAGTCATTATATGCGTCCAGAACATTGGACTGCACCTGCTCATAAACACCAACTTCCTGCAACAGTTCCTTCACCATATTATATTTCACTCTAGACATTATTACCCAATTTACCCCCTTATCTGCCTGTGCAAAAACATATATGGGCACATTTTGTTAAGGAGGGAAAGTAGGTATGTTATTAATTTTGGAACTTTGTGGCCCCCATGGGCTTAATATGGAGTTAGATTTACATGTATAGGATGAAATGTTTTAGTATGCATTATTTTATAAATGATAATGTAGGATGAATGATTTATATGTATAAGGTAAAATATTTAAATATTTAAGCATTTGTTAATCTAAAGATGTATAGGTGCATTGGCATGAACTTAAACTATTAAGTTAAATGCAGTAGGAATATAGGGGGTTGCATTTTAAAAGTTTTTTGATGCACTTTAAATATTTCTGAAGCACTTTAATTGCTCAGGATGCATTTTAGATTTAAATTTTCTTGACTCACTGACTAATTTGATCAACTATTGTAGGGCAAAATGTTTTAGTATTTGTTAATCTAGAGATGTATATGCTTTTGTATGAACTTGCATTTTAAAAGTTTTTTGATGCGCTTTAATGTTTCTGAAGCACTTTTAATTGCTCAGGATGCACTTTAGATTTAAACTTTCTTGACTTGTTGATTAATTGATCAACCATTGTAGGGCAAAATGTTTTAGTATTTGTTAATCTAGAGATGCACAAGTGCTTTAATATAAACTTCTTAAATTATAATGTTAAATGCAATAGGAATGTAAGGGGTTGCACTTTATATGTTTTGATGCACTTTGAATGTTTCTGAAGCACTTTACTGCTCAGGATGCACTTTAGATTTTAATTTTCTTGACTCGCTAATTAATTGATCAATTATTGTATAATTGAATTGAATAATGACTGTAGTGAAATGTATATACAGTACACCATTCTTGTGCATGATTATTCCCTGGAAGGCTTGATGCCGAAGTACTAGGAACATAGTAAAAGTGGATGGTGACCATTTCTCCAGTTCAGTGTTTTTTTTTTCTTTCTTTGGTGAGTTGGTTCGTGGAGTGGTGTTTTTGATATAGGAACAGGTCACACAGATTTTGGACCTGCCTCACAACCCCCAGTTCATTTGATTCTTCGGGCTGTTGGTTCCATAGCCTCAGCCATTCTTCTTGTTCCTCTGGCCAGGTACCACATGTGGATGTTACATTGGACTTTAGCAGTCTAATGGTCAACCCTTCTTCATCCCCTATGACCATAAAACTGACGGCTGTGTGCAGACATCACCTCCGGTGGTGGCTTCAATTCGCAGGATCTCTATCTAGGCAGGCCCTTCTCTCTCCATACGGCCACAGTGACCACAGATGCCTCCCTCCTGGGGTGGGAGGGCATTTTGGGGGGAAGACCATCCATGGCACGTGGTCCCTAATCGAGACCAAATTGCATATAAACATTTTAAAGATGAGGGCAGTTCTTCTGTCATTGCAAGCCTTCCAGGACTGCCTCCCTCCAGGGACGATTGCTACCCAGACAGACAACATAGCGGTTGTCTGGTATGTCAGCAAACAAGGGGGAACCTGTTGTGCAGAGAAGCTTTGAGTTTGTGGAAATGGGCTGTGTCCTCTGGCCACTTCCTCATTGCAATGCACATACCCAGAGATTCCAGTGCGTTGGCTGACAGTCTCAGCAGATCAAACGAGAGTCTACACAAGTGGTCCCTCAATCCTTCAGTGGCAAAACAGATTTTCGACAGTTGGTATCAGCTGTGCTGTGACCTTTTTGGCCTCTCAAGTTAACCACAAATGCAGCACGTATTTCGCCCTCATCCCTCCTCTGGGGCAGTCTCCAAGGGATGCTCTAGTCCACGATTGTCCCCTGGGTCTCCTTTATGCATACCCTCCTGTTCCCTTAATACCAAAAGTTCTGCAGAAAGCACGATGCCTGAGGACGTCCCTTATCCTCATTGCCCATTTCTGACCTCAACTGTGGTTCCCCTTCATCAGGTCTCATCTGAATTATCCGTCATGGATACTAGAGCCCTGTCAGGATCTGATTTCTCACCCGTTGGGGCTTCCGCTTTCAAACCTTCCGACCCTTCACCTAACTGCATGGTTTCTCCAGTTCCAGTGATAATTAAACAGTCCAGGCTTGTGTCCCCCATTAAATTCATTATTTTGGCCTCCCATAAACCTTCTACCAGTAAAGTGTACAGCAGCAAGTGGAAAAGGCTTTTGATCTGGGTTAGGAGCAGGAATCTAGATCCTTTTTATGCTTCGGTTTCATATATACTTTTGTTTCTTCCCTTTTCCAAGTTTTTCCACTATTAAGTTTCAGTTGGTGGGTATTGCTAATTTTCACGAGAGCTCCGAATCCACCTTTTCATCTAGGCTTTGTCAGGCATTTATAAAAGGGGTCTTTCTGCTTCATCCTCCAATTGTGGACCCTTCGCCTCCTTGGGACCTCACGTTGGTTCTGCAATATCTGACTTGAAGCCCCTTTGAATATGCCAGTTCCTGTGATCTCAGGTTTCTGTCTTGGTAGATGGCCTTTCTGGTCACCATCACTTCAACTAGGAGGGTTTCAGAATTGTAAGCTCTCTCCATTACTCCTCCTTATATGATCTTTCACAAGGACAGGGTCTCTCTCTGAACGAATCCCTCCTCCTTACCCAAGTTTGCTTCCGAGTCGACCCTTAATCAATGCATTCATCTTCCAGTATTCTTCCCCAGCTGTTCCAACAGGGGGGAGTATATCTTTCATACCTGTTTACCGGCAGCTTCAGTTCTACTTGCATAGCACTAAGGATTTTCGTAAGTCAGAGTAACTTTTTGTGGCTTTCTCTGATAGCAGGAATGACCTTCCAGTCTCCAAGGTCACTGTTTCTAAATGGATATCTAGCTGCATCTCTATGGTCTATAGTCTGAACCACCTGGAGATTCCAGGTCGTGTTGGAGTCCATTCTACTAGATCTGTGGCAGCTTTTGTAGCAAGGCTTTCTATAGATGATATCTGTGCTGCTAACACTTGGTCTAATCCTCACACCTTTATATCCCATTATAAACTGGATTTAATTTCTAGGAGTAGGGCTTCATTTGGCTCCACAGTGCTCCAGCATGTCCTTCATTGAGACCGCCCAGGATGTATGGTAGCTGGGGCTCTGACTCTGTGGTGATGAATGAAGAGATGGATAACATCAGGTAAAGAGTTATGTACTTACCGTAACTTGGCATCTGTGTTATCCTATGTCTTCATTCATCACATTTCCCACCTGCCATCACCCTCCTGGTTTGATCGTGGAGGAAGTTGGAGTGATTTTCTCGCTACCTTGGTAGTATCACCTCAGGAGTATGGTGGAAAACTCGATCTGGGGATTAGAGAGCAGCAGGGCATTACGGGAGAGGGAGGAGCCAAAGCCTTCCCTGGATGATGTCTCTGCAGCTACAACTTGGGCTAATCCTTGTACCTTTATTACTCATTGCAAATTGGATAAGGTCTTGGGAGGAAGAGTAGCCTTTGGCTAAACACTTCTCAGGTATACCCTTCCTCAGAGTCGTCCTGAGATTCAGGTAGCTGGGGACTATGTCCCCTTGTTGAGGAGCGAATGAAAATTTGACAACATCAGATAGTTATGTACTCACCATAATATTCCATCTGTGTTGTCCATTTTCATTTTTCCTCTGACCCCCTACCATTTAGTGACTTCTGAAAGAACGAGAAGATACCAAGGGGGAACCAGTGTTCCTGCCTTTGAGCTCCAGGTATTGGTTTCTTATATTATGATGGTTTCTAAGTTTCTAAAAAGCTAAAAGATAAGCAATCAAGATCTTGATGTGTGGTTAGGGACTAGAGAATTGTAGAAAAGGGAGGAGCTTGAGTTTCCAGTATCCTTGAGCTGTAAAAAGGGGCCGAGTCTGATCTGAACTCACATGTTGAGGAAGAATGATAATGGACAACGTAGATGGGACCTTATGATGAGCACATAACTTCTTTATTTCACTGCTTCATCTACAAATACAGTGCCTGCTCCCCTTGAAGAGAAAATTGCCTAGGTTATGGTGTGCTGGTATAACATTTCCAGAATTTGATCAGCTGTGCACTAAGGAATGGCTGGCAAACAATGACAATAGGTTTATAGTTAGTAAGCATGCAGAAATGGAGACCACTAAGGAGTCTGGCTCGAATTCCCAGTTGCTCCAAAACACTGCCTAGATAAGTGACTTTCTCAGTAACCCCGCAGTAGCTTAATTAAGGTGGAAAGATTCAAATCCCTTACCACTGCCTCTAGAAGCAGCTCTCATTAATAAGTTGGTGCTTTAGTCTTCTGTACTAGCTGCCAGAGTAACAGTATTTAACTAAATGCTGAAAGCCTTTACGATCAGCTGTTGTAGAGGACTGTATCACAATAACATTCTAATGATGACTACATAATGTATGCTGAAGATCAGACATTTCTGGTCATTATTCCATATGATGTAGACTGTGTGACCTGGGAAAATATCAACCCCTTAGCAGTTGCTAGAGGCTATGAAGAAGGCACTGATAGAAAATATTAAAATGCAGTATGTTTAGACTGTATCACACAATCCATGCCTATTAAGTAATTCTGTAGTGCAATGAATACAGCAAAAAAATTGTAAATAATATAAATATTGCAACAGCTTTTGTTCAGCAACCCACTAGTCATACAAACATCAGAAATATTACTGACTACAATGTACTTTTTGGGGGAGGAGCTTACATGCTTCCAGGACACTTGCATTTCATTTTTGACCTATGTCTTCACTATAATCAGGAATAGCTATCCCATCTGATATCACTCATTACAGGTCTGACTTAATTGAATGGTTAATAATGCTTTATTGCTGCAGTATACACCTCCAGAACCAGCAGAGATGGATCATGGACAAGTGGGGCTCTATGCAAACTAATGAACCCTGCTGTCATACCAATATCCCATTATTTCTCCCCCTTAATATAAACACTGTTCAAACCCATCTGTTTACATGTTTTCTTCTTTACTTTTACAGTTATCACAAAGATTTGGATTTCATTTAAAACTTTTTTTTTTCAAATTTTACAGAAAAACACCAACAGCTATTTTCTAAATAAAATGAAAATGCAGTTACATTGAAAACAGACTTAGTATGAGAAAAAGTAAACTTTTCTTCCCTTGAAACTCTCATTTAGTGAAAATTCATCTGGAATCCATTAAGCCACATAAGACATGTTTAAATTAAAACTCAAATAGCAGAGAGAGAAGCACATGAAGTGTGTAGGAATTCAAAAGACAAATGTGTAACACATTTGTTAATAGCCTGTGATAGCCTACTGGACACGTGTCTCTGTTCAGGAGCAGCCTAGGAGTACTGTCTGGTGAAGTAACTTAGATTCCCATGGAACACAAATGAAAGCTGAGGGAATCAAACCGTGTACTACAAGAAGCAGCTCTTTAACAAACAGGTCATAACGTAATTTTTCTTCACTAAATGCTAGACGAATTGTTGTAGACCACAGTGCAAACCTATGTAATTCTATGCCTAACATTGACAGACTATAATCCTCACTAATGTTAAAAAATAATTAAAATAAAGGAGGCCTGGCAGTTGTAAGCCTCTTGCCTCCCATTGTGAAGATTCAGGCGGAGTCACGTAATTAGACAATGCCCCTTAACTGGTACATTTTCCACAAACGTGCAAAGTTACACTCCTCTATGAAAAACACTCACTTGTTGATTCATTCAGATATGCATGTCCTGTGCTGCTGCTCATTCCATTCCTGCAAGAAAATCTCAGTCAGTGCAGCATGTTTCTCTCCAATGTGGATATAGCCTCAATTCTTGTGGCAAATCAGATCTCCTGTGCAAATCTCTAGATGTACATACAAGTTGTCCAAATTGTGCATGTGCAGATGTGATCTGTCCTGTAGCACTTAACTTTTTGGAACATTTTGTGTTTTTAAAGTCGGCACCGAGCCCTAGGCAGCTGCCTAGGATGCCTAGTGCTGCATCCGGCTCTACTTGCAGTGATCCAAGGAGCATCAAGATAAGTGATCCTAAGGAGAATGTAGGTAGTCATCCTGCCTTTTCGACTACATTGCAGTCTCTACCAGAAAGATGAGAGGTGTGATTTTTGATTGGAGTTTCTGTAGATGTTTAGTAAACTGGAGCCGGTAATAGGCAAGGAGTGTGTGGACAGCAGTACATCCCTGCCCATTTTTCAGCCTACTTTGCTTTGTTAGTAAGTTGCTAGAGTATTGAAGTAGTTTTATTTCCAACATTTTGGATGAGTATAGAAGGTAAGGGATGGATTGTCAGGTTTCAAGATGTTTTATGGCTTGCACCATTTTTAGTCCTAGTACATAGTACCATATTGCTGTAAATAATGCATGCATATTACACATGCAGTAGTAGTATGTTAACCATTTGTAATTGTTTGCATTATTAAAGTAGTATTTCTTTCCAGATGACTTTAGCTGGTTGAGTGCTTCAGTTCTAAAATAACACAGGAGTTCTTGAGGTGGTGAAGTGGACTTGAGGAAATTAAAGAGCTTTCTTGTTCAGGATTAAGAGAATGGTAACATGCCAGTCAAAAACAGGGTTTCTTTTTGTAGTTAGTATTTCCATCTTTGCATTTTTCCCACAAGGTACAAAGATAATCCCTTCTCATCTGGAGATGGCTTTACTACAACTGACCACTCTCCCTGGGTACTGGAAAGAGAAGAACAAAAAGAAACAGAGGCATCTGTCTCCAGCATCCAGCCCATTGGTGACAGGTATGTTATGAATGAGCAGCATCATTTTAAGAGTGTGATGAGAGATATTGAAGTATTTGTTTGCATTGTGAACCTGGTAAATATTTTCTGTTTTGCTTGCATTACCCATTGCTTGTAGGTCTACCAGCAGAAGGCGACCAGAGAGCACACCGTCTGTAGTGGAATCTAATGAAGCAAGTCAGAAATTTTCAAATGCAAAAGCCATTTCCTCTGACATGTTCTTTGGGAAGGATTCTAATGTTGAAGTAAGTGATTTAAATGAAAGTGCATACTGTAGAAAAAACAGAACATTTTCATTGATTCACAGTATCTTTTATTGTCCAAATTATGCTTTTTTATACACTGCAACCTTTGAACAATGATTTTTACTTTCAGGAATAAAAGGTTACTACTTGTAAATTCGTTATGTGTACAAGTAGGTGTAGACATGTATTTGCAGTGAGATTCTGAGACCAACTACACTGTGCGCAAGTCCAGTGCAGAGAAATTCAGGGAAAAGGCCAGTGTCCATTTTAAGGACACCTCAGTTGTAGGAATGGACAAACAGTAATGTTGAACACCAGACAAGTAGGTGATCAGCAGTACATGTTAACAGTGTACACAGCCTGAATGAGAAAGCTAATGCAATTCAAAAGCCAGCTGTGCTGTGTACTACAGCCAAGAGAAACTGCATTACACTGCACTACAGAAGTGGCACTAGCTTAAGTGAGTCTGTTATGCAGCTACAAAGCCACAACTTCTGACTTAACCAAAATGCTGTTTAAAACAGGCATGCACATTAAATTACATCAAATGTTCAATAAGCACACTGCCTTACTGTCATATGGGTAGTAGTGCCGTGCTCACCTCCCTTGACAGCCTGTCAAAGCTCAGTTCCTCCCACTGCTTGTTTGTGATGGCGAAGAACCAATCACCCAGCAGGGACATGATGGCCCTTCATACTGTCATACAGGGCCATTTCAGTTTTCTTGTGCCACAGAGAAAAATCGCTTTGGGTATTCCTTCTCTCAAACTGGATGACAGTTGCAGAGCTCAGATATAAAGCTCCTTTTGGGTTTTATTTCCTCCTCCTGCCTTTTCTGTCAATGAGTGAGTACTGTCTTCTGCTGCTTTGATTTTTTTTTTCTGATTAGCTCACTCAAGTCTAAAACCCATTTTTGTGTACTTCAGTTCACACCCATACTGCCTTATGGGTTACAGACCCTTTTAGGCCTATCTTCTTTAACTAAGTAGCTTACCAGCTAGTAATGGACAATATTACAAAGGACAAGGAGTTATTAACAAAATGACAGTAGGATTTTTAGTCTAGGATACCTTCAGTGGGGAAATTCTTTGTTTACATGTTATTCATATTTTTAAATTTATGTTCCTGTTTTCATAACTGAAAGACCTATATGTTATTGGGATGTATGGTGTGGAACACCAGTGTGGGAGACTGGACAGTTCACTGTCCATGCTGTTTTATATCCCACTGTAGTAGAAGCATTGCTCATTGTTTGCTAGTAATTATAAAAATAAGCAATAAGCAATGTTTCCATATGTACTATGTGTCGAGGCACTCCTAAAAATGAAGAACATTGATATCTGTGCAGTAACCGAGCCCTTGTTCAAGACTCCAGAGAAGCACTGCTGCAATACCAGGCTACAACTCTTACCACACTTTTCGGCCACCAAACCAAGACCGAAACACTAAAGGTGGAGGAGTGTCCGTATTCGCACCTCCAGACTAGTTGCCCAAAACAATGCATCTGAAATTCTCCAGGTGCAACTAACACTAGGTAAGACTGCAATTCAAATTGTAGCTTGCTACAGAGATCCCCCACCATGCCCCAGGATTCTCACTACAGCTTTCTAAACATACTGGAAAATATTAAGATACAACCAAACGCCCTAATACTGGGTGATTTCAACTTACCCTGCCATTAACTGGGGAAACTACTCTGGTACCAACACCTTTTCCCAACGGTTCTTGGAATTCATAAATTCCAACGCCCTGGATCAACTAATTCATTGTCCTACCAGGGGCTCCAATATCCTAGACCTGGTCATTACCAACATGGGAGATAGATGCTCCACACCAGTGGTTACCCCCTCATTGGTCAGGTCTGACCATAAGCAAATCACCCTTGACATCCACATCCCACCCCCACCCCACCTCCCAGTGAGGAAACCTCTGTAAAAAAAACTTCTCCAAAGCCAACTTCATGCTACTTAAGTCAGAAGTGACAAACTTCATGGCACCCACGCAGGCGGGAGTTGAAAGTTTGACTGCTGAATCCTACACTAAGGCACTGCACGAGCACATCCACTCGTGCATGAATCATGCCATCCCAAATAGAACCAAGACGCTCTCCTCCATCAGTAGGAAGCCAATGTTCTGGTCCCCTGCCATAAACAAACTATACAGCAGAAGGAAGAAACTGTTGCAGAAAAGAGGAAAATCCCAGGATGCAAAAATCTCCCTTACCATCCTCAGTAAGAAGCCAAAATCCCTCATAAAATCCTCCAAAGCTAGTTACGAAAATAAAATTGCCAAAGATTCCAAAGACAACCACAAGGCAGATCTGCTCTCAGCTACAACAGAATGGCATTAAATATACTGATCCCAAGGATATTGCCAATTTCCTGGCAGATAGATTTAGTGCCAACTTCACCCCCCCCCCCTCACCCCCTAAAGGGCCCATCTCAATACCAAAAGATTGCCAAATTCCAGTAATCACGGCCACACAGGTAGAAACCACACTCTCCAAAGCTAAGAATATAGCATTCATGGGACCAGATGACATCTCTGGCTGTATATTACATAAACTACAAAATGAACTGGCACCTCACCTAAGTGTCTTGTTTAATCATAGCCTCACCTCAAGCTTCGTGCCCACTGAGTGGCGCACAGCTACAGTTATCTCCCTCCACAAGGGGGGAATCCACCTTGGATCCCGGGAACTACCGTCCCATCAGTCTGACGAGCCTGGTCTGCAAGGGCATGGGGAATGCATTATCATGGAACTTATAAACACAGACATTGGCAACCTTCAAACATTGGACCCCATCCAGTTTGGGTTCGTGAAGGGCCGCTCTTGTCTCCTGAACCTGATTGACTTCTTCGAATCAGTCTCCAGAACTGTGGACTAGGGTAAGGCAGTTCACACATCCTATCTGGACCTCGCCAAGGCCTTCGACACCATACCCCACTCCGGAATCATAGATAAACTTACTAAGCTGTGCATAAATCCCTACATCACTCGATGGGTTGCCAACTGGCTTACTGACAGAACCCAGACTCTAAAAGTAGCTGACTCCAAATCCAGCTCCAGACAAGTGGAGTACCTCAGGGTTCAGTCCTGGGATGGCTCCTGTTTGGCATCTACTTCTCTGAAGTACAGGCCAACATTAAAGGACTCTGGCTAACAAAGTTCACAGATGACTGCAAACTGGGAGCCGTTATTAAATCCCCAAATAATGTGGATATTCTACAAAAGGGCCTTACAGAAACAGATGCTTGGTGCCAGAGCCATGGGCTCAAGCTTGATGCCAAGAAATATATGTAGTTATCCCCTTTGGGAAAAAACATGTGCCCATGAATTACCACATAGGTGGCAGTATGCTAAACACCGAAAGTGTGATGAGAGACTTAGGGACACACAGGTGGACAATGGTCTCACCTTCGATAACCACATTGCCACAACAGTCAGGAAATCATTCTATGTGGCACACCTCATCACTAAGGGTTTTTCATCCAGAAAAAAGGAGGTCATTGTCCCACTGTACTCATCCCTCATTAGACCCATTATACAGTACAACTCCCCGTTTGGTATGTACCTCACAAGACATCTGCAACAGCTGGAAAGGCCGCAGAAATACCTCACTAAAAGAATCACAGGCCTAAAGCAGATGCCCTATGCTGACTGTCTAAAAAAACCTCCAGCTATACTCTGTGGCATATCATCTACTCAGAGGTGATCCCTGCTTAACATACAAGGCCATGTCAAACCCTGAGCTATTGGAAATGCTCCACATAAGGAAATCCCAATCCCTCAGAGCCACACACTCCAGGGATCTAAACCTTGTCATCACAATGAACAAAACATGCTGGAGGGATAGGTTCCTGACCCAGAGACTCCCAATACTCTGGAATAGACTGCCCATACATGTCAAGCAGAGCGCCTCCTTGGCCCTCTTCAAAAGGAACCTGGACAATTGGATGGGAGATAGGAAATTCACCCCAGGGGTCACGTCAGTTGCCCTGTTAGACAGGGGTCAAGGGAAGTAAATATTTTGGGAAGAAATGTCCAGGTAATTGTTTGGCTAGGCTTGTATAGGCCCTCGGGCCAATAGCCTAGTACCAACCTGTGAACCTATGAAGTACTTGAAAAACTAAGTGACTTACAAACTGTTGCATGACATTAACTGAAACCTTGGATGCTGTTGAAGAAAACGGTCTTTGATATTTGCACTGTTAAGTTGAACATCTTGAGCGATGGCCAGTATTTATTTTGCTAATTATAAAATTAAGCATATGTTGTCAAACGTAAGTATCTCAGAGATGCACAATTTCTCGTCATGTGAAAGCTTATGTCTGGTTAACAAAAATGTTCTAACAATATATGTCTAGGTTGTATAGCTTTCAAGATACTAATGTTTGTGAAAGTTTGGGTTAAATGCTTCAACAGATTAGCTTTCACTGACCTGTTGTTCTTGACACATGGAAGCAACAATTGACTACTGATTGGTAATGTGGATATTCTTTGTGTTTCACTGTTGCAGTCATCACATTTGGGTTATCCCTGCCAGGGTAGCCCACGGCCGGCTCGAATACCAGAGACTTAGTATTTTAGCGTTGGTTGCTGTCGCTTGAGGACTGACGTCAGGTTGTCAGTAGTATAAAGGAAGGGAGCAAACACCATTACATCAGTCTTTCTTGCCGAGGAGCCTGAAGCAGAAGCAGTTCTCATGAGTGCCGGTCAGCTGCTACCTGAGTTCCGTCTACCTAATTGAAGTCGAAGTCGTCTAAAGCTAAGTACCACGTTAGGGATCCTTTTTTCTTGCACTTACCGATGGTCAGAAAAAGTTAATAATTGTCTCACCTGTGGAAAGCAAATACCACACCGAGACTTTCACTCTTACTGCGTCACTTGTTTAGGCCCAGATTGTGATGTCCCTCATTGCCGCTTCTGTGCTTTGTTCAATGAACTATCCATCGTTGGGCCCTTCTTGTAGCCAGATAGTTTCGCTTACAGTCCTTGAATTCTGATATGGTTTTGGTAAGCCATCTGAAAGCAGATCTTCCGAAAAAATATAGACAGAGACAGACCGCACAGGTCCAAACCTACTGACGACGCTTCCCTTAAACTAGTCGTCAGCTCTGGTACTCAGTAAGGCACTTTCGCAGCCCCTGATGCCCGCTTCTCTTGATTCGCAGGCCACTACTGAGACCCTTTCGGAGTTCGGTATGCCACAAAACTCTTCTTCGACTAAGGATCCTGTAGTCGTTTCAACCTTGGATGGGTCTGGAGCCGCTGAGCAGGCACTGGCTTCTGAGGAAGGCCTTGGCGCTACTGAATCTCACCACAAATGGACATCTTCTTTCGTGACTACCATTCTTTCTAAAACTACTGAGTTTCTCAGGCCCAGGGTATGAACCACACCCAAGAAACAGACGACCCACTCTCAGGCGCCTGCTACCTTGCCTCAGTCTCAAATGCTTAAAATGACAGAAGATCTTATCATGCTGATAAGGGGATGCAAAGCAACCCCCTCCAAAAGGAAAAGAGATCTGTTCCCTGTAGTTTTGTCTGAACAAGACTTAAATGAATCTGATGCATCTGAATATGAAGACATACAACCCCTCTCCATTTATGAGGATTCTGACGCAGAGGATTTCATTGCTTCAGCCTCTCCCCCAGAGGATTTTTCCTTTGGGGAAACCATGCACACTTTAAGGGAGCATTTCCAATGGGAGAGTCAGGACTCTACCCTCAGTCTAAAAAGAGACTCAAGGAATTCCTAGATATTCCACATCACAGACCCTTGTCCACCCCCCCAGTCCTGGATGTTGTGGAGGATGTTTTCCTCTAATCCATCTGGACTCCTGACGCCTTTCCTTCTGCTCCCAGAAAATCTGACAGGTACTATAGAGTCCCTGACTCACTTAAATATCTTTTACAAAATCCTACAGTTGACCATGAGGTCATTTCTCAAGGGATTAAAACTACTTTTACTAAGAATCCCACCCTCTCAGACAGGGATTCCTAAGCATTGGACAGATAGGGTAAAAAAGTATACACTTCAGCTACTCTTGCTAGCACGGCACTTAATTGTCAGTTTCATATGCTGATATTTCTGCAACATACCTTGGAACTTCTTAAACAAAAAAATGGTTTCCTTTCCTGCTTGGGCAGAATCTAAAGATTTACAAGAGTTAATACATTCTGCAAGTCAAGTAACTAAACACATTGCACTGTGGTTTTGACGCCCTAGAAGCTTCTTGCAGGACAGCGGTCACTGGATCTGTCATTAGAAGCCATTCATGGCTTAAGGAGCAGCCCCTACCAGACCATGTCAAATCTAAATTGTTGTATGCCCCCTTGCACAAAGATACCGTATTTGGCACTAAGGCAGAAGAGGTTTTAAAAAAGATGGAAGAAAATGCAAAATGTATGCAAACAGTTAAGGAGTTCTTGCAGGTCCATCCCCCTAGGTTCAGTAGGCATTGTCCCTCCAAACACTGGTCCTTTCCTGCTCCCAGTAAACCGGCCAAGCCTAGGCAGATCCTCCCCAGACAGCAGCCCAAGGGAATGCAGAGATCTAAGCAGTGGACTACCTCCACTTCAAAACCAGGGAGTTTTAAGCCACCCCCTTATGTTAAGAACTCACAATGACTCACATACTCCCTCTGCCCACCTTCTCCTTTCACTCAAGCACCTGGGCCACCATTACCAAGGACCACTGGCTTCTGAACATTGTGTCTCAGGGATACAAAATTTCCTTCCAAACCCTTCCAACCCCAATAGGGTTCCCAGACCTATCACCAGTTCACTGGGCTGAGGCAAAAAAGCAAATCCTTTCCCTGCTCTCTATGAGGGCATTAAAGCACGTTCCTACAGAACGGATAGGCCAATGTTCTTACTTCAGACTTTTTCTGGTGCCCAGAAAAAGAGGGCACCATGCACCCATCCTCTATCTATCCATTCTAAAAACACCTTCCTGGTGATCCCAAAATTCAGAATGCTCACCCCCCAGCAGCTGCTACCCATGCTGTCCAAGGACACTTGGTTAGCTACCCTAGATGTCCTTCAAGGATGCATCTGCAGTCATAACATATGGGTTGTCCTGCCTCAGGCAGCCCTTCGGTCGGCCGGATTCCAAAGTCTGGGTCTGGCCTCGGCTGATGTCGCACTTTCCCCGACGTCACAGCTCCTCGGGTATAAAGGCATCAGCCGACGCCATTTTCCTCAGTCTTTCTTGCCGCGCGGTGTCCGAAGCAGAAGCTGTTCGCAAGTGCCGGTCGGTTAGATCCAGAGATTCCAGCTACCGAATACTTCGAAAAAAGCTAAGTATCCCGTTGGGGACTCTTTCTTGCCTCAGCCGATGTCAGACAAAGTAAATAATTGTTTAACTTGTGGGAAACAAATACCTCATAAGGATTTCCATTCTTACTGCCTTCCCTGCTTAGGCCCAGACCACGACGTATCAGCTTGTTTAGCCTGTGCCTCCTTCAACCGACGGACTCTTAGACGTCGGTCGGAGTTTGCAGAAGAATTTTTTGGATCCGCTTTTGCATATAAAATGCCGTCGGAGACTCCGACTACGCATTTGGCCAAAAAACGCAGGGAAAAGGACCGACACTCGCGGCCCGCGGTTTCGGCTGAAACCACGGCTAGGCCTACCGCGAGTGTCTCTGTTTCAGATGAAACCGAGCCCTCGGTTCTTCCTACGACAGAAACCTTACCTCTGACAACCGAGGCCAGAGCGGACCCAGCTGAGTCGGCTTCAGAAATCCCTACCGAAGCTAGCGCTCAAGATTTGTCCGACACCATTCCTTTGGACATATCTACACCTACACGTGGGGCAGCTAGGCCCCCAGCTTCTATGTCTATTAAGGCCTTCTCCAGGGCTAAAGCTGCCAAACTTTCAAAAGCTTTACCTGCCAAATCTACTTCTCAGAGGCCTTCCTCAAGTTCTCAGATTCTCAGTCTTGCTGAGGACCTGATTTCCTTGATTAGGGGTTCCCAATCTCACCCAGACAGGGCCTCCCAACCACCACCAGACAAAGGCCTAGGACTGAACCCTCTGAACCTGTCTCCTCTGACTACTCCACAGATGGATCTGATTTGTCAGACCATCAAGAAGGGGCCTATTCTCCTTACGAGGATTCAGATGCTGAAGACTCTATCCCTTCTGCCTCCCCTCCTGAAGAATTTTCCTTTGGGGAAACCTTGCACTCTATGAGGGAACACTTTCAATGGCAGGGTCAGGATTTTTCTGATTCTAGAAAAAGGCTAAGGACTTTTTTACATTTACCACAGCATAGGCCCTTAGCCATACCACCAGTGCTAACTGTAATTGATGATGTGTATAATGAGGTTAGTTCTGCACCTGATTCTCTTCCTCCGGCCCCTGCCAAACCTGACAGATATTACAGGGTCCCGGATTCTCACTTCCACCTGTATAAAGCCTATGCTGCAGATCCAGAAACTATCTCACAGGGCCCAAAAGGTGTTGCAGCTACCACTGCTAAAAATCCCCTTCCCTCTGACAGAGAGTCTAGAGCATTAGAGAGATGGGGTAAAAAAGTTTATACATCTGCTACTCTTTCTGCCAGGGCTTTAAACTGTCAATTCCATATGATACAGTACCAGGAATATTTGCTAGAGCAGCTGAATAAGATTTCTTCTCCTGAACCTTTAGACTGTAAATCCCTTCAGGAGTTGGTACACAACTCTCAGCAGGTCAGTAATCATTTCTTAAAATGTGGCTATGATGCACTGGAGGCTTCATTTAGATCAGCTATGACTGGGGCAGTAATTCGTAGGCATACCTTGCTAAAAGAACAATCCCTGCCAGACCATGTCAAGGCTAAGCTCCTAGATGCTCCAATGGAGAAACAAAGTTTATTTGGCTCCCCTGCACAGGAGATTCTAAAGAAGGTGGAAGAAAAAGCTAAATCAGTGCAAACAGTAAAGGAATTTTTACAGGTCCAACCTCCGAGGTTCAGCAGAAACTGGCCTGCCAAGAATTGGTCCTTTCCAGACACCTACAGAGCACAGAGAGGCAGGAATAGACGCCCTTGAGGCAGAGGTCAATCAAAAGGTGCCTACAGGGGCCGTCGGTCGCAACCTGCCAACCAGAGGAGTACTGCCACAGCTGCAACTACAACCACTAGCACAGGACAGACACAATGACTTGACTCTGATTCCGCCTACCAGGAAACAACTGGAAGCTCCCCTGGGCGGAAAGCTGGCTTTATTCTCAAAAAACTGGCATTGCATTACCAAGGACTCATGGACATTGCAAACAATAGACAAAGGATACAGGTTTCACTTCCACACTTTACCAAAAAGGAGCGGAATGCCAAACCTTCCACCAAATCAGAAGCCAGAGGCTTTCAGACAAATCAAAAATTTACTTCAGATGAAAGCGATAGAAAGGGTACCATCTATGGAACAAGGCCAAGGATTTTACTCCAGACTATTCCTTGTACCAAGAAAAGAAAACCAATGGAGGCCTATTCTCGACTTGTCCGCACTGAACACATATCTCATTGTACCAAAATTCAAAATGCTGACCCTACAGCAACTTCTTCCCATCCTGGGCAAGGAGTCTTGGCTGGTGACTCTAGATCTCAAGGAGGCATACCTGCATGTCCCTATCCGACCAGATTGCAGAAGATACCTCAGATTTCTTGCAGGATCAGAGCATTATCAATTCTCAGCATTGCTCTTTGGCTTATCTACTGCGCCCAGAGTATTCACGAAATGTCTGGCATCAGTAATTGCACATTGCAGACTTCAGGGAATTCAAATCTACCCATACCTGGACGACTGCCTAATACAAGTGGACAACAAGACAAAATTGCTAAAGGATTTGGCCTATGTCATACACCTGCTACAGGCCTTGGGATACACAGTCAACATCCAAAAGTCAAGACTAGTGCCATCCCAAAGGATAACCTTTTTGGGTGCGGATCTGGACACAATAACTCAGATGGCTTTTCTCACAGAAGAAAAACAAAAACAGCTTCCAGATTATTTCATGACTTTGACAAGACAAACTCAGCTTACTGCAAGGAAAGTCCTGCAGGCCCTGGGTTTCATGGCATCCTGCATAATCTTGATCCCACATGCCAGGCTGCATATGAGAAAATTGCAATGGTACCTAAGGAATGTATGGTCTCAACACAGTCACAGTCTAGAAACCATGATACCAATCATTCCATGCCTTCAAAAGGAATTCATGTGGTGGGCTCAGGCCTGCCAGTCCAACAGAGGGTTGCCTTTCACGAAACCAAAACCAAGGCAGACCATCACCACGGACGCCTCAGACCTAGGATGGGGAGCACACATGGAGGACAAATGTATACAAGGCCTATGGCCTCAAGGATAGTTAAACTTGCACATAAACCAAAAGGAGATGCTGGAAGTGAAGCATGCAATCGAGGCATTCAAACCATTCCTCCAGCAAGGACATCTGCTGATAAGGACGGACAACACCACAGTCATGTGGTACATAAACAAACAGGGAGGCACGCATTCCTACCCTCTATGCCGGATGGCAATGGATCTGTGGAACCTAGGCCTGAACCTCAATATCCAGCTGCAGGCCATATTTGTACCAGGAAAAGAGAATTCCCTAGCAGACAGCTTAAGCAGGATTACCTCGGATGCTCACGAATGGATGCTGCATCCAGACATTTTCAAACACATAACAAAGAAATGGGGATTGCCACAGATAGACCTGTTCGCCTCCCCTCTCAACCACCAACTGAAGAAATTCTGCTCAAGGACATACCACCCACAAGCCTGGAGGGTGGACTCTCTCTCTTTCAGCTGGAATGCCCTAATAGTGTATGCATTCCCACCTCTCCCATTGATGTACAAGGTTCTTCTAAAGATCAGGGAAGAACAGCCAAAGGGGATACTAATAGCTCTGGACTGGCCAAGACAACACTGGTATCCGCTACTGAAAAACATGTCTCAGGAGAACTCATGGCCTCTACCCCTATGGCCTCTTCTTCTAATGCAGAACAATTTCAAGACCCTGCATCCAAGCCTGAAAACTCTGCAACTAACTGCCTGGAAAATTGCTTGAAACCAAACCAAGCTGTCTTATCTCAGAGGGTCAAGGACATTATCCTGGAGTCTCGCAGACCCTCCACAAGGAAAGCATACTCAGCTAAATGGAAGAGATTCCTCATTTGGAGCGCATCAAATGGCACAGATGTTACAGTGGCAAACCTAGCACACATCCTAGAATACTTCGCAGAATTGTTCCACAATGGCCTGTCTTACTCTTCCATTAAGATTCATGCTTCAGCAGTTTCAGCAGAATACAATATGGATCCTCCTCTCTTCTCTCACCCTCTACTCAGACAATTTTTCAGAGGAATCAAAAATGTTAAACCTCCAAGGAGACCCCCCTCTACCTGTATGGGATCTCAACTTTGTGCTGGAAAAATTGACACTACCCCCTTTTGAACCAGCAGCATCAGCAGACTTACAGTTTTTATCTTGGAAAACTGCTTTCCTTCTGGCAATCACTTCAGCAAGAAGAGTATCCGAGCTACAGGCATTAATGGCAGTGCAGTCCTTCATTATTTTTCACCAGGATAGAGTGTCTCTGAGAACCAATCCAACTTTCATGCCAAAGGTGGTATCCAGGGTATCCTTGAACCAAGCCATTCATTTGCCTACGTTCTTCCCTAACCCGCAGAACAAAGGAGAGAAACTCTTGCACACCTTGGATATTCACAGACAGCTACGCTACTATCTGGACAGAACTAAAACTAGCAGAAAAACTGACCAACTTTTTGTAGCCTATGCAACGGCGGTGCAAGGAAGAGCAATTTCCAAGCAGACAATTTCAAAATGGATAGGAAATTGCATTCGCTTTTGCTACTCTTTTCATGGAAAGACAGCTCCTGAACATATCAGGCCTCATTCCACAAGGGCCACAGCCACCACTACAGCTTTCCTTCGAGGGGAGGCTACCAAGGACATTTTAGAAGCTGCTACTTGGAGCTCCGTGCATACATTTGGCAAGCGTTACAATCTACCTTTATACTCCAGATCCCGAGCAGGCTTTGCAACTGCAGTTTTACAGGGGATCTTAACTACACCATCCTTATCTTAGTACCACCTCCTCCCCCAATTTGGCTATGGTATTCTACCCATATGTTATGACTTGCAGATGCATCCTTGAAGGACATAGTACAGTTTTGTACCTACCATAAATGTAGATGTCCGATAGGTATGCATCTGCAGTCAGGATTACCCACCCTCCTTCCCCTCTGTGGTATTCCTAGGGTGCTTACCCCTCTTTCAGCTAGCTGGGGGATCTGTTATGGTGTATTTGTTTGTTTGTATATATGTATATATATATATATATATATATATATATATATATATATATATATATATATTTTTTTTTTTGCTACTGTTTGGAACATTCAACATTTATCCAAATTTAGCCTTCCTAGAGGGCACCTGGCATCTGGGGCAAGAAACACTGAGGAAAATGGCGTCGGCTGATGCCTTTATACCCCAGGAGCTGTGACGTCGGGGAAAGTGCGACATCAGCCGAGGCCAGACCCAGACTTTGGAATCCGGCCGACCGAAGGGCTGCCTGAGGCAGGACAACCCATATGTTATGACTGCAGATGCATACCTATCGGACATCTACATTTATGGTAGGTACAAAACTGTACTATCTCGGAGGCTTACCTCCACATTCCTATTAGGGAATCATGCAGGAAATACCTCCGCTTGAGGGCAGAATCTCAACACTTTCAGTTCACTGCTCTTCCCTTTGACTTCTCTACTGCTCCCAGAGTTTTCACAAAATGTTTGGCTCCGGCCATTGCCTTTTTCAGACAAAGAAATACTCAGATTTACCCATGCTTAGATGACTGCCTTATTCAGGCTGACAGCCAGGAATAGCTGCTCAAGCACCTGGCCTATGTAAAGACCCTGATAACCTCCCTAGGATACACTATCAACGAAAATAAATCGAAACAGGTGCCCACCCAAAGGATAATCTTCCTGGGATCAAGTCTGGACACAGCATCCCAGATGGCATACTTTACTCCAAAGAAACACATTTTCCTGACAGCCTACTTCTCTCAACTAGCCACCAGGCACCAGCTAACTGCAAGGAAGATCA
Source organism: Protopterus annectens (assembly GCF_019279795.1). NCBI lineage: Eukaryota > Metazoa > Chordata > Ceratodontiformes > Protopteridae > Protopterus > Protopterus annectens. Next base: position 159,899,638 of record NC_056743.1, on the reverse strand, counting down.
TGCAAGCTCTGGGGGTTCATGGCATCTTGCATACTACTCATTCCATATGCCTGACTGCATATGAGGAAACTTCAGTGGTACCTAAAGAGCCTTTGGTGCCAACACTCTCAAGACCTGGAAACTCTTCTACCTATAATTCCTTGCCTCAGAAAAGATTTACTTTGATGGGTAACAGCATGCTCCTACAACAAGGGAATGCCTTTCTCCCCACCCCCACTGCCCAGACCCTCACCACAGTCTCATTAGACTACGCTTGGTTTGCACACCTGGACGGCAGGTGCATACAGGGCCAATGGAGCCCACAGCAAATCCCTCTGCACATCAATCAAAAAGAGATGATGGCTGTGTGGCATACCTTGATAGCTTTCAAGCCCCTTCTCTATCCAGGGGCTCTCCTGATCAAAACAGACAACACCACTGTGATGTGGTACATCAACAAGGAGGAAGGGACTCACTCCTACCCTTTATGCAAGCTGGCCATGACCCTTCGGTGCACAGCCTCTGCCATGCAACTACACCTGTTAGCACAATTCCTACCAGGCTCTCTCAACTCTCTGGCAGACCAATTAAGCAGAAATCTTCTAGACCCACACGAGTGACAACTCAACAGAAGTGCCTTAACCCTAATAACTCAGAAATGGAGAACCCCGAAGGTAGACTTCTTTGCCTCCCACACCAACCATCAAATTCTGCATCAAGGAGCATCACTGCATGGCTTGGAAAGTGGATGCCTTGTCCTTCCCCTGGGTCAATCTATCGGTCTGTGCCTTTCCTCCCCTGCTTACCCCTATGGCATCTTCCTCAGATTCCAAACCTCCTGACCCAGAGGGAAGGGCAATTCATGCATCCCCAATTGCAGACACTCAATTGGGCAGCTTGACTTATTCCCTAACCCATCTGCCAGTCTCAGTAAACAAGTTCTGGATGTTATCCGTAACGCCAGATGCCCTAGCAACAGAAAGTCTTATGCTGATAAATGGAAAAGGTTCTGCACCTGGATCCAGGCTAAGGGAGCAATATGGCACAGCCCTCCATCCCTCTCATCCTAGATTACTTAGTTGACCTACTACACAGTGGCCTCTCTTTCTCCTCTAAAAAAAATTCATGCCTCTGCTATTTCTGCACATTTTCCCACTGAGCAGCCCCTTTTCTCACACCCTCTGATCAAACAGTTCCTAAGAGGGGCTAGCAACTTGAGGCCACCCAGAAGGGCCCCATCACCAGCTTGGGACCTTAACTTCGTATTGGAAAAGCTCACCCTGCCCCCTGTTCAAACCAGCTTCTTCTGCAGAGCTAAAATTTCTCTCCTGGAAAACAGCATTCCTTTTGGCAATCACGTCAGCCAGAAGAGTCTCTGAGCTGCAAGCATTCATGGTTGTGGAACCCTTCATCTTCCATGCAGACAGGGTATCCCTCAGCTAACCAATCTTTCATGCCCAGGGTGGTGTCCATTGTGGCTCTCAACCAAACCATTCATTTGCCCACCTTTTTTCCTGACCCACAAAACAACACTCTAGATGTGCACAGACAGCTCAGATTCTATCTAGACAGGACTAAATCCTTCAGAAAGTCTGATCAATTGCTGGTTAGCTTTGCCACAGGGGCAGAAGGCAAAGCCATCTCCAAACAAACCATTTCCAAATGGGGGTAGCACACTGCATCCATTTCTGCTACAAACAGCATGGAAAACCTCCTCCCAAGGGGGTCAGGACAGACTCCACCAGAACAGCCTCCACCTCTGCAGCTTTCCTCAGAAGAGTCCCCACCAAGGACATCCTGGAGGCTGCCACCTGGACTTCTGTTCACACTTCTACCAAGCATTACCACCTGCCTGTCCTCCAGATCCAGGGCAGGGTTTGCCTATGCAGTCTTGCAGGGCATCCTAGCCAGCCCCTAGTTTCATTGACTGCCTCCACCCTTTTCCTCAGCTTTGGGAAGCAACCCAAATGTGATGACTGCAACAGTAAAGTAAAACACGAAGAAGATAGTACAGTTGTGTACACTTAATATAAATGTAGATGTTTGAGTGTATTCACTGTTGCAGTCCTGGTTTCCCTCCCGCCATCCCCGTTCTTCTCGTTCTCCTTTTATCACCTTTCTAACTTATTCTCCTTGCGTTACAAGGGACATATTGGTATTTATTTTCCACTGGTGGGGTTTCTTCCACCAGAACCTGGCCTCCTACTTGGGGGCTCCTGGCAGGTTAGGCCAAGAGAAACTGATGTAATGGAGTCGGCCGCCTTACTTTATACTACTGACAACCTGACGTCTGTCCTCAAGCGACAGCAGCCGACACTGAAATACTAAATCTCTGGTATTCGGGCTGACCAAGGGCTACCCTGGCAGGGATAACCCAAATGTGATGACTGCAACAGTGAATACATTTAAACATCTACATTTATGGTAAGTGTACACAACTGTATTTTCTGGTTTGTCTTGACAGAAGTCTGTGAGCAGGTGAACCGAGATGTTTATCACCAGGAACGTTTCTGAGATTCAAGAGATTCAGGAAAACATCACTATTATCTCATTTTGACTTATCTAGTAATTGTATGTTCTGCCAAACCATTTGAATGTGGGTACTCAGGGTTACTCATGACATGAGTAAAGTCCCATTCTTCAGCAAATCTTTTGAACTGTTTGCTTGTAAACTGTGTGCCATTGTCAGAAGTAACTTTATGCGTACTACCATGCACTGCAAAATGACTCTTCATCTTAGTAATAACAGTACTGGATGCTAGATTGAGAAGTAGGTCAGTCTCGAACCAGTTGGAGTAAGAGTCTTTTTCTTCTGCTGCTTCTTTGCTTTTTCTGGTTAGGGGTCGCCACAGCAGATCACCTGTTCGCACATGATTGACAGTGAAGTTTTACAGTGTCAAGTTGCCAGTTCGGCACCCAACCTTCCACAGTAGGCGCACACACGCACACAGTGACGCCTAGGGCCAATTTAGAGTGTCCAATCCACCCACAGCATATCTTTGTAATGTGGGAGGAAACCAAAGAGTCTACTCCACCAAATAATGTTGACCATTCTACTCGAAAATATCCACAGCCACTGATGACCAAGGTAGTTCAGGAATCTGGTTTAGCTGAAGTGGCTCCTTCTGATGTGGCTTAGTACTACTGCACACTGAACAAGATGAAAGAGCTTTGTTAATGCCTTGTGACACAGATGGTCAAAATACTTGTCCTCTTGTCTTTCCTTTGGTAGAGTCGGTTCCTGGTTAACCACGATGCAAGATAGTAATGTACTCTTGTTGCATGGTCTTTGAAACAGTTACTTTTGAATCTTTCATAATGATATCTTTGTCAGACAAAAATCTCACTTCTGTTTGGAAAATAAGGTTGCACTTCTTGAGGTAAACTAGATTGATTTGATGGCCATCCTTGGTTGATAAAGTGGTTGTGCCTTTGTAAAACTGGATCTGTGGCTGTGTGATCTCTCAAGTCAAGATGGGCAGAAGAAAAATTTCTCACTTAGGTTCTCATTCTTGTGCTGTTCTGTGATGTTTCTGGGTGAGCTGTATAATGCGTCAGCAAGATAAAGAAGTTTGCCTTTCTTGTAGACAAGATTGAAGTTGTACTTTTGCAATCTCAGCATCATACGTTGCAATCTGGCTGGAGCTGAATGCATAGGCTTCCTAAAGATAGTGACTAGAGGTTGGTCTGTTTCAATCTGGTTAGGTCTACCGTAAACAGTCTTGGAACTTCGAACATGCAAACACAGTTGCCAAAAGCTCTTTCTCAGTTGTCAGTCTGGGCATACTCCATTTCAATTTGGGTAAGAGTTCTTGATGCATAGCAACAGGATGATCCTCTTGTAGGATGACTGCACCAACACCAAATTTCGAAGCATCACATGAAAGTGTAACTGGCTTGTGAACATCATAGTGTCTGAGAGATGGTGGACTAGCAATTCTCTGTTTCAGGATATTGAATGCTCTCTGGTGTTGCTCTAACCAAGACCACGATGCACCTTTAAATGTCAGCTCTCTGAGTGAAGCTATGCCAAGAAAATTTTGCAGGGCTTGAGCATCTTCTGGAGCTGGTATCTCAAGAATGGCTGTTTACTTACAAGGGCCTGGTCGTAAGCCTGAACTGGTAAATAAATGACCAATATAAGTAACCTCTTGTAGCCTGAATTTGCATTTCTGTGGATTGAGCTTAAGATTCACTTGACATGCTCTTTCTAGATCTTTTCTGAGGTTTATGTCATGTTCTGCTTCAGCATGACCTCCCTCTAGTATGTTGTCAACTATAGTAGCACAGGGGTACCCAGAAAAAGGTTGCTGCATTGCACTTTGAAATGCTTCACTAGCAGAATTTATCCCAAATGGCATTCTCAAAAGTCTGTATTTGCCAAACGGAGTACTGAACGTAGTGAGCAATGATTTCTTGGAGAACTGAATTTGCCAAAATGAACTCTCTGCATCTAAGACAGGAAAAACTGTGGCATTTGACATCAAGGCTGGGCTGTGCTATTGGATGATGAGGTCTTTTTAGCTCTTTGTTCAAATCTTATGCATCAATACATATTCTGATGTCATCTGAGCTTTTCTTACAATGGAAGATACCCATTCAGTTGGACTTGCAACTAGACAAAAATCACACCTTGTCACATCATTTTAACTAACTCAGCTTTGACTCTGTATTGCATGGCTATTGGAACTTTTTGAGTTGACCTGATAACTGGACTGACTTCTGGGTCTTACTTCATGGAGTACACAGTTGGAAGCTGCCTTAATTTGTCTTTGAAAAGATCAGCGTAGGTAGAAAAAATGTACTGGGCAAAATTATAGTTGCTTTTTAAGTTAACTTGGTGGACTTCCTTGTTAAATGAAAGCAGTCCCATTTTCAGACAGTCTCTGAGCCCTAATACTGACTGGACATGCCTCTTGACCACATAACAAGTCAGCATCTCCCAGCAGACTAACATGAAAGCACTACTAAGCCTTCGGTATGAATTTCTTCACATCCATCATAAACAAACTTCACACTCCTTGCCAAATTAAGTCTTTCACCTTGGCTCACACACTAGCAAATGTTTCTGCTGACATAACATTGCATTTGGAACCTGTGTCAACTTTGAGCTCTACCGGTTTACCATTTGTCCAAACAGTGCAAAATACATCATTGTTTGCCCTTAAATCTACTGCATTGACTGTTTCATGAAGCACTGACACACCATCAACATAAAGAGTAGGGTTACAGTTCTCTAATCAACTTGTTTCTTAAAATGTTCCATTTTAATGAAAGGATATGGTCCTTTTGATTTACAAAATCCTTTAAAATTGCATTTATTGCATTTGTGGCATTGTTGACCAAAAGCTAAACATTTTCCCCTTTTAGATTCTTTACTTCTGCCACCGTTAGACAGTTGGCAATGAAACTACATTGGGCCCCATGCTTTGTTTGCTGACTCACTCTGCTACTTCACTGAGACTGTGCGAACTCTGGAATTTGCTAGAAAGCTCTGGGGTTTAACAGTGGGTGCTGCAGGCTGCCATGTCCTTGGACCGGTTTCTTTTAAATGCATACTATCAACATTCACTTTGTCACTGCCTTCAAGAGCTATTCTCATTTGTAAGCATATTTGTGTGCTTTTCTGTGAGCTTGTATATATGACAATTCTCAATGGCCTTATTCAAAGTTAAATCACCGTCATGAAGCAAAATCTTTCTCACATCATCTTTTTATACCACACACGTCTGTCCCGTCTCAACTCATCCCTTAACCCACCATATTTGCACGTTTTAGCTTTGTTTATCAAGCCAGTTATATATGCTTCAAAAGTTTCACCAGGCTTTTGATCCCTTTTATAAAATAAGTGCCTTTCCATCGTAACGTTTGTCTGGGGGTTGCACATTGCTCTAAATTTACATTTTAAGCACTCTGGGTCCTCCCTTGACTCAGCCAGTACAACAGTGACTGTTTCTCCCTCTCCTGTGTAGATAGATGCATACATAAATGAACGTTCCCTTTCTATGGCTTCTGACCCAGCTAAATTAAGCAGAATAATTGCCTTTGTACGGTCATCTTTATCAGAAAATGCAGCCTGTATGAAAATGTACTCTTGCTCAAATGCTCTCCAGTTCTCAGGAATATTACTGTCAAGCATAAGTGCACTGGGTTTTCAAAATCCATCTGCAATGCCAAAGTATGTACAAACACACTGAAAATATGGCCCTTGTAATTATGGACAAACGCTTGTAGTAACATTCAAATGCATAATAAACTCTTTGAAGTACTGTACTTTGCGAAATATACTCTGCAATGGCTATATTCTGTAAAATTGTACTGTAACGCTGCACAAACATGCAAACACTTTATACACGTCTGATAACTCTAATATCTTTGATTAATACAAAAAATACGGATTTGCTAGGCGTGTATTCAAAAGTGCAGACATTTCCTCTTATTTTGTTCATTTTATGCAATTCAGACTTTTTCAAACATTTTTCATAGTAATTTGAATATCTTTATCAATATCAGACATATCAGTTTATGCAAATATAATTTAGAACATTCTGTATGCTTCGTTTCATATTTTGTGAATAAAAAATAGTGCTGAGCAAGTTTAATACCTGAAATTCGTTTCTGATGTGTTTTGCGAAGTATGCTCGTTATAGAGATGATTCACTCCTTTATATTCCTCCAGTTCCAACTGGGTGCCCCTTGAACTCACTCAAACTGAAGAATTTGGATTCCATCCTGGCCTCAAGTCATATTAGACATGCCACTTCTGACTCCATGTCCTTTTAGACATGCCACTTCTGACACCATGTTGCCTGTCCCTCTCTAACGTAGATGACAAGCAGGTGGGGTGTTTCATTTAGATGCTTTAATACATAGAATTACATCAGGATGGATAGCAGCAGCATAAAATATAAACCAACTGATTAACAGACCTTGTATACATACATGCTTACATCTCAATGGCTTACTACAAAATGGCAGTCAGAATTGCATGTGCTCAGTATTTATACATTTGTGCAAGCCCTTGGATAGCTTCTTAAAGGTGTATACACACACATTGATCTACATGCAGTTTTACTATATTACAATATTTATTGAAGACTGAATGCACTAGTTTATCCCTGTAAAGGCTGCTTCTTACTGATAACATTGCTATTTGTACAGTTTTAGTAGCTTTTATTTACAAAATAATTACAATTTGTTATGCTTTTTGAGTTTATTTTTCAGAAAATGCTCTGGAATTTAAGATGTGTGTAGGCTACTTAGAGGTGTGACATTCCACATTGTGTTAATGAGTTAGAAATGTATATGATTCTGTTTTTCCATTGAGCAACACAGCAAAGCGTATTGACTAAAAGCATCATTTGGAAGTTTGACAGGAAAACACTGATATTGCATTCTTTTCTTTGGGGTTATGATTATTTGAGGTAATTGAGTAGAATTGCAGCATTTTAAACTATTTTGTTTAAATTGAGATTTTGGCACCATTTTACATGTTAAACATTTCTGCCAGTAATTTTCAGCAGTTTATGATTTATTTCTTGTTTAATACTGTTTTTAGGCTGTATCCATTCATTTGGGCTGAAATTAGTCCTTTTAAACAAAATTAGGGGATTATTGTACATGTATTTTGCACTTGGCACTGTTATTAAAACTGTCATTTTATTCAATGCAGTCTTTAGAATAGTAATCCCTGCAATAATAGGCTTCAGTTTGCTTTTGAGACCATTTTGTATGTTAAACATTTTGGTAATAATTTTTTATTGCTTTATGTTATATTTCTTGTCTAGTACTGTTTAAGGCTGCATCCTTTCATTTGGACTGAAACTAACCTTTTTCACAAAATCAGGGGGCGTTTGTGCATGTATTTTTTGCTTTGAATTGTTACTGAAAATCATTTTCTCAGTGCAGTGTTCAGAAGAGTGTCCCTACAGAAATATTCTTTAAATTGTAGGAACTTTTATTGGGTACGTTAGTATTTGTATTCACTCTGACAACTTACCTGCCATTTTTTTATCAGGCTAAAATTTATGTAAAGGTTTTTCCGATAGCATTTTTAGTATGCTTCTTATGGATTGCACTGTTTAATTTACTCTCTGTGCTGCTTGTGAAAACTATTTGACGACTTACCTTCGCTGAAACGAGTCAGTCAGAAGCTTACCACATCTGAAGCATCCTGTGTCACACCATGGATACTTATGCTCCTGCTGGTCCAACTTTTGCTGTTCCTAGAAAGAAAAAAATAACTTGCCATAGAGCCCTTGCCAACTCCATGGGCTCAGTCAGTGCCTCAACCGATGGTGGGTGACTCTGCAGTTGCCAGTAGATGTGCCTTAGAACCACTTAATCTTCCTCATTCCTGAGGCAGACATGTCAGCAGACTGATATAGACAGGATGATGACATCTGCATATAAGCCCAGTTTTTTGATGCAGAGGAAAATTGGTCTTGACAACTGCCTTTGTAGGAAATATCCTTTTGTCTGACTGTAGCCAGAATGAGTAAGGTGATTTTATGGAACAAATGGATGTTCCCCATGAATTGATGAGATGTTGTAATATGTTACAAGTAGGTGTACCTCATTCTACTCCCTTTCCTCCATTAGTGCCAGACTTGGAGGATTCATTTAATGATGCCTGTAGCAACCCTGATTCTCATCCTTTAGTTCCCAAAAAAGTGGATAGACTTTATAAAGTATCTTAAACTAACAAACATCATATCTGACCCTGCTGTAATAGCCTCATCTTCGTCAGCTGGGAACAGGCTGTTAGTGTTCCCTAATCCTTTCCATGTGGACAAGTAAGGGAAGATATTGGACAGATTTGGTAAGAAAATATTTTCTTCTTCCTCTTTGGCTTCTAGAATTCTTAACTATCAGACTAATGTGTGGAATTTTGTGCTTTTTCTGTACAGACAGTTTGAATTTGCTGCCACACTTTCTCCTGAGCCTGTCAGAATTTTGTTTAACATTTTACAAGTATCTAAACATGCCTTAAGGAATGTGTATGTTTGTGCAAATACTGTCTCTAATTCCACTGCCACAGTTTTGATGATATATGCCACAGGGCATAATCAAAAGTTTTCCGATGAGTTAACGTTGGAATTTTAAATTCAGCTTTAGATAAGTAGATTTTATTTGGCTTATCTACTACTCTGGTCTTCAAACAAGTTGATGAGAGAGGGAAATTAATTCAGGGAGTTTCCAAAAATGTTCAACTTTGCTTTACAAATCTCTGGAATCTTCCTTCATGTCTAAGAAACTACACAAACAATTTTTGCCTTCTCAAGCCAAATGGAAACAGACAAAGATATCAATAAGGGAACAATAAGAAACCAGGATCTTTTTCTATAAAGGGACAGTCTACAACTTCAGAATGACTTATACCGGCTTTCTTTTACCCACCCTCTCCCCATCTCACAAAATCTGACCCAGCACCTGGATCTGCAGATTCCCCTTTTGGCAACTGATTGTTGCATCCTCCTGGGTGTCAAAGGTTGTTCAGAAGGGATACAGTTGGCACTGGGTATAAATAACTTCCTTTCAAGGGAGTTCCTCCCCACTATCTGAAGCAAACAGAATTTTTTCCGGTGGTTCTTCATCATGAACTCACTGTGGGAGTCCTAGAAACAGTGCAGTTAAATCGAAGGGGCAAAGGCCTTCTATTCCAGAATGTTTCCGGTAGCAAAAAAGTATTGGAGACCAATTCTAGATCTTTTTTTTGGAAATCTGTATGTGGAAGTTCCAAAAGTCAAGTTGTTGACTCTTCAGAATGTTACCTCTCATTCTCAGCTTTATCGTAACTTTAGGTCTGAAAGATGCATACCAGCGCATTCCAGTAGCCGAAGGCTTCCGGAAAAATTTCAGACATGTTATGCTAACAAAATCAAGACCATTAGACAAACAGGCCAGTTATTGAGGTTTTTCGTGCCAAACAAATAGGGCATAGTAGTATCTAAGCAGTATTCTCTGAATGCTTCATCACTGCATCAGTGTCTGCTTTGACAAGTATGGCAAGACCCTGACTGGCGTGGTCAACGCACATTTGATCAGTTCATATGTTGCTATTCTAGCTTTCTTCAAATATTTATCCAGATTAATTGTGAAATTGCCAACTGGCAGGCAGAATGCACAGATTAAAAACAGGGCAGGGCCTACTGTGTGACAGTACTTTTGGCACATGCTGTAACCTTCAACCCGTGTCAGGTAACAGGAACCACCACACTGATTGATGTTCCCCATTCGTATTATGAATGTTTTGCTGCAGTGATCCATATAGTGATCCCTGTATAGTTGAGTTCATTCACCATAGTAGTATGTTTGATTAGAAAGATTACTGCTTCATTAGGGTCTCCCATCTTTTTTTTCCCCCTAATCCTGGTACTGTTATTAAATAATTTAGCACTTTCTTACTTGCTATCTGTAGATAGCAAGATTGGTAGACTGTGGTTCTTTGGGAGTGGTGGGATTTATTATATTAACAGCATAGAATTATCTTTTAGTGCTGATGTGAGCTAGAGTTAGAGGCCCTTGTATTCCTTGAAGGGTTTTGATAAGAGGCACTTCAGATCTTTTTTAGATATTTTATTTTCTTCAAAAAAAGGGTGAACTGTTTAATTTTTCCTTTATTACTGGATGTCTTGGAAGCCGTCACCATATGAGCTATAATTTTTCACAACTTTAGCACCTGAAGCATCTCAATGTTGTATAGATCTCGTCAGATAACTATCAGCCTTTGACTAATCCCTTTTATGTGGTTTTAAAGCACTGCAGCAGTGATTCTCCTATTTGATCATCTCTGGTTATTAGGAGTTCCCTTACACAGTTGTAGCTTCCTACTCTCTGCTGGATTTTTCAGAAGTAGGCATGTTGCTGGTCATGTTGTTCACTTCACATAAGAATGCATTTCTCTGCTCAGGGTTTGCTCCCCCCACCAGGGCAAGATGAGCGGGCAGAGGTTGCAATCGTATTAAATTGCAGGGAAAACTCACATATGTGCCCTTCCTCTACCTTTCCCTCTGATTTCGAAATTTCACCTAGTGAAATTCACATCAGAATGATCAAAATGTAACCTCCTCATCCTTTGCTTGGCCCACTTGGGCCTGGTTCCCAACCTTTCAGTCCTTTGCATCCACGGAGACCTTTCCTTTGGGGGGGAGGGTCCAATATTCTGCATAGATAATGTTTTCTGGTGGTGGCTATCCAGGCAGTGGGATAGTTCATTAGAGATTTCAGAGCTTCTTGATGGTGTGAGGAAGCCTTTCACCTATGTCTTCCTAAGAAGTGAAATGGAAGAAGTTTTTTGTTATGGCTGTGAGATTCTTTATGGTCCTCAGTCATTTTCAGGAATTGTCTCACATTTCAAGCACAAGTGTAAATAAGCTTTGTGTACTGCATCACCGGCTGCAGGTTTAGCAGTCAGTCATGTTTTAGCCCTTTTGGCCTACCACAGTTTGGTAGCATTCAGCTGTTGTGTTGTTCAACAGTTGTTTCAAGGGAGAAGAGATGCAGGAATGAAGGGCCTGTTTCCTCTTTGGGACCAGAATTACTTCATTTGCTTGCTGTTCGAGCTGGTTGGTTCTGATGACTTAAAGTTAGTGTCCAGAGATATCTTTCTGGTAAACATCTTCACTCACAGCATTTCATTGTTTCAGGCTGTTGCTTATCTAATGCCATAGGTAGTTTTCATGAGGACCATATTAGAGTGAGGACAGTTATCTTCCTTTCCAGAGTTGTATCTTAACTCTGTCTTGACCACTGCACTCTGTCCCCATTTTTCTCATAGACTCAGAACAGGTTAAGTATATTCTTCACAATCTGGATTTGTAGCAGGTGAGTATTACTGTAGGGCTCACAAACATCAGATGAAATCCTTCATCCCCAAAACCTAGTAGTACCTGATTAATACTATCAGAAAGCATCTCACTGTCTGAATGGTTGCTTTTAGTGTTTTAATGTTTGTTTGGGATTATGTCCTTAACAGCCACATGATTTCAGCACAGATATCTGAGAAAACATGTTCTGTGCAGTTCACATTTCACACCAGGAATGACACATCTTTAAAGAAAGAGGTGGCTAAACTTGGCTCACAGATGTTTTATAGTTCAGACTCGGATGCGTTAACATGTTGAACACACTAACCACAGAACAATTAAGGAAAAAAAACAACTGTGTCTGAGCTGTAGTTCATATTGTGTGGAACAGAAGTATTTGGTCACGAATGTCATGGGGAAGGTGGAAAGATGTGGTTTAGGGGACATGTTGAAGGCTTTCAGTGTAGGAAATGCGTGTAGCACCAGGATAAGAGTCTTTGCAGGTAGTGTCTGAAATGAGGAAAAAAGTCCAGCAACCCCAGGGGGATAGAGTGCAGGAGACTTGTAAGTTCTTAGGTCATGCTTGGTGGAATAGGTTTACATGTAGTTACTAGGCAAGCTGTCTTGGAGACCATTGAGGAGCTTAGCTGTAGTTCCCAATTTCGCCAGAGTACTATCTGGTTGAGGTGACTTGCTCAAAGTCATATAGTAGGCAAATGAAGGATGAGTGAATCAAACCCCTGCACTACAGGAAGTACTTTGTTAGTAGCTCATAACCTTAATCCTGTGTGCTAACACTTGAACTCTTAATGATGGTACATAACTGAATCAGTAAGCCAGTGCAAACTCTCCAGAACTGGCATAATATGCTGGTAGTAAGGAGTGGCATTAAGTGGTCAGGCTGCAGAATGCTGAAGCAGCTGCTGACATTAAGATCCTGAGTTAGGAAGCTTCAGATAAAAGTAGCATGAACTTACCACTAAGAGGTCCTTGAGTGGAAGTGTTTGGTTTGGGTAATGTTCCTCACTTGAAGTCCTGAAAACATCTCACACCTGGTATCCAGGTGCTTCTCTTATCAAGGATAAGTATGATGTCTCACACCTTACTGAAGAAAGATGAGTCTGTCTCTTCCATATGTAATACAGGAGTTCAACTCTTAAGAAAGTTCCTCAAGGTGCCATATAGTGCCATAGTCACAGTTTTAGATGTGTTAATATTCAGACAATTAGCATACATCCAAGACTGTGCTGACTTCACATCTGCTGGCGTGTTAATTATAAATATTTGCTTCCTTGAGGAAATGAGCACAGAAGGTTGTCTCATGTAAACCTTTCCTGCAAATGAGTTTACCCATGGGAAGCAAATAATAGGAAAACAGCAATGGACCCTTGTGGTACTCCAAAGAAAAGGTAAAAAGGATATAATTAACCCCAAGCTTTTATCTTTGGTTCACGTTCTACCTCTTAGTATGGATAATCAAGGAATGATACCAGTGATTCTTCATAAAAGTTTCACCAGAAGGATACCTTGATCAACCATGTCAGGTGCTGAACAAAGATAAAGGCAGGACAATTACATAATATTTTTTTGTTTGAAAAGCAGACTAAAATGGGTCATGGATTATGTATAGGTTCATAGGTAAGTACTAGGCTAGCTGCCTTTGGGGGCCATTTTAAGCCTAGCCAGTTTCCCTTTTTGTGTTCGAAGTAACGTATCCCCATTTAGTTACTTGGATGCTGCCTCTGTCAGGTAGTAGTACAGGTCGCAGTCCTGAGGTAAAATTTCTGTTTCCCAGCCATAGATCTAAGTTGCATTTGAATATGGACAGGAATGAACTTTTGTTTTATGTGGATGAGAAGTCTGTTCCATTGCACTGGTATCCTCTGCGAGATGCATTTGACCCTCCAAACTTTCTGTTGATGATGTAGAAGACATCTTGATCCATAGACATATTGCTGATGTGCAGTAAATCCATCATTAATGGGTTAGAGGATGCCTTGTATACTAGACACAGGTCACATCTTCACCATATGTAGGATACCAAGTGTAGTGACAGGGCTTGGAGTCAGTCCATGTGTAGGAAGGACATGTTTAGGCCTTGTATCCTTTTAGTAAGATACCTCTGTGGGCATTCCAGTTTTTGCATGTGTCTAGACAGATGTATGCCAGAGGGAGCATTATAGTAAGTGATTGGCCTAATGAGAGATGAGTAAAGGGAAGACAGTGGCATCCCTAGATCTTAAGCTGTGCATTATAGAAGGACTTTCGTACAACAATGGGCACATGCTGGTAAAAAGTTTGGACACAGTCTATATAAGTTTCCAAATCCTGTACAACTGAGTCAACCTTTAGAGGAAAATTGTCAATGTAGTTCCCTGGGGTAGAGGACTTTCCAAAGGATACTCGGTTCATGATTTTGGCATCAGTTATTTGAGACACACCTTCCTGCAGGATGGCAAAGTCATTTGGGAATTTAATGACTGCCCCTAGCTTGCAGTTATCAAAACTTAGTCACCCAGAGTTCTTTGGTATTGGTTTGTACTTCAGAAAAGTAGATGCCAAATAGGAGAGGGCCCAACACAGATCCCTGGAGGACTCCACTGGTGACCAATCCCTCTATGGAGGTAACTTCTGCTATTTTGATTTCTCTGCATCCTGTCTGTGAACCATTTTTCAATCAAACGAGTGATGTAGGGGTTCATTCCCAGTTTGTTGCTTTTCTGCTGTTCCTGAGTATCCATTTTCTACTATGTCTGAGTATTTAAATCCAGGTCTCCTCTTCCCCGTCCTTGCTGCAAAGCAGGCAGTCACTACAACGCTTTCAACTTTGCTTGGGAAGCAGTTTCATGAGGGATAAAAGTGAAGGGGGTGTGGGATACCAAGGACAGGCACTATCACATAAATATCAAGGAGATTCTTGACCTGATCTTGGCACTCCACTCTCTGAACCATGTTTGCTCCTCTAGACATCTTCAAGCGGTTACAAACAGTACTACAGTCATATGGTACATCAGCAATCAAAGATGAACTAGGTCATATCCCCTTTGTAGACTAGACATGTTAGCTTGGGGTATAGTTTCACAGCACAGTCTCCCTCTGCAGGTATATTATATTTGTCAGAGCAAAATTATGACAGACATGCTGAACAAGACTAGGGCAGAACCTAACAAATGGAAAGGAGATCAGTTCTTACAAGATTTGATCCATCTGTGTGGAATTCCTGAAATAGACATCTTTGCCTCCTTTCTGAATAATCCACTGGCAAGATTGTGTTCCAGGACTCCACGCAAGAAGGCCTGGTAGACAGACGCCTCTTCCTTTCCTTGGACATGAATGTTTCTGTATGCTTTTCCACCCATACCACTATTATCCAGGATACTTCTGAAGATTCAGAAGAAATCCCCCAAGATGATTACGGTGACTCCCGTATGGTCAAGGCAACCATGGTTCTCCCTTCTTTTGGAAATGGCAAGCAGTAATTACCAAACGGTTCGTCACAGCTTGGATCAACTCGCAGAAGAACAAGGATGTTTGATTCACTCCAGCATGTCATCTTCAGTTGACTGCCTGAATGATAGGGTGTTAATCCCTTTTAGGCACCTGTTTACTAAGGACTAAGGATGTGCAGCAGGTACTAATGGAGGCAAGAAAGCCTTCTACCACAAAATCGTATATTAGCAAATGGAAAAGGTTTTCTACTGGGTGCCAGCAATATAACCAACGCCCAATTCAGGGCTAGTTGTTCTCTGATTTTACAGTATTTGTGCGAGTCAGAGTTCATTTATTGGCCATTTCAGCATGTCTGCCCATGGATGATCCTCTTTTAGTTCAGTCTCATGTCAAAATATTTTTGAAAGGGGTTTTGCATGTGAAGTCTCCAGGAAAACCAGTGGCACCTCCATGGTGTTTTAATTGTGTCTGAAAAGCTAACGCTTTCTCCATTTCAACCAGATAATCTGGCTGACTTGAGGTTCTTAACAGGGAAAACAGTCTTCTTTATTGTTCTGACTTCTGCAAGAAGTGCATTTGAGTTGCAAGCTCTTATGGTGAGTCAATCCCATCTCATTTTATATAGGGATAGGGTTTCTTTGAGAACTAATTCTTCTTTTATGCCTAAAGTAGTATCATAGTTTACTTTAAGCTAAACTATCTGTCTCCCCTGTTTTCTTTCCTGAACTTAAAAATGAGGGGAAAGGGATACTCATACCTTGGATGTCCACAGACAACTCTGGTACTGTCTTGATCGAACTAAATCTTTCAAGTCTTTAGATCAATTCATGTTTTGTGAAGGTAAGAATGGACAACCTGTGTCCAAACAAGCAGTTTTCAAATGGTTGTCTAAGGTTATTATCCTTTGTTATACTTACTGTAACAAAACTAATCCAGGCAAGGTCAAGGCCCAACTCTATTAGGGCCTTGGCTTCATCTATGGCTTTTTTTGAAAGGATTAGATTCTAGAAGTATCCTAGAAGTTCCAACTTTGTCATCTGTTACAAAGCAGTATAAGCTTGATTTGTTCTCTAGTTCCATATCAAGCTTTGCTAGGATCATACTCCTGGACTCATCTGCTTCCAGCTCCCAAATGTAGTCAGCAAAGATAGTCTACCCATATAGCTAAGGCAACTGCAGGAGGGATCAGTATGGTTAACACAGTGAAGTTGTGTAAGTTGAACTTGCCATAACAGTATATGCTTGTTTGATCACTGCTGCATTAGCTGTTGCCTCCATTCACCCCACTTTTTTTTTTTTTTTTTTTTTGTGTGGACATTTTTATTTTTGTTCCTAGCATTGTTTTCATGGTTCAGCCTTCCTTTGTCTGCTGGCAGGAAAACTCTGACAGGCTTTGTGCCCAAATGTGTCTTTTATTCGTCTCAGCTCGAGCTGCTTGACACTTTGGGCAAGTGGAGGTTTCACTGAAGCGTTGGAAACTGGCCAGCTGTTATATCCTTGGTATAACCCTGTATCCTCTGAGAAGGAAATCAAGTTGCGTATGTTTGACTTGCTTGGGCACTTTACTCTAAAGAACTGAAGATTAGAGATTAGGCTGTAAACACAAGGATTGTTAGGGTGGGATAGTTTTCTTCAGACTTAAGGTAACCGGTGTATGCTCTAAGTGAGATGGCTAGGTCCCAAGAGAAGCAGTAGGGATTTGATAAAAAAGGATCCTTCCCATCCAGATCAGCCAATAATCAGTTGAGTTATGCAGGGTTCCAAGCAAAAGATAGATTAGTGTTCTCTCTAATTTGAGGTCAGGAGTTCACAGTTTTCAGGTAAATGTAACTTGGTTCAGTGCCAAGAAGTGCAGTTACAGTGAGTGCTGCAAATATCCCCTGAGTTTATTTTGATAAGAGAAGCTAACCTCAGGGATTCAAGTTTCGCTGCTTAGACTTGAGCAGGCCAGGTCATGTTCCTCAGGCAAAAACATTCTCTGGGTGACCATGCAGGCTGGATTACATTACCTGTCTGCCACCCGGAGGAGCACAGCCAGTTGTTTGGTAGCAGTGAAGACCTCAGTAGACAATAATGCTGCCCTTTTATGAGTGCTTTCTGTCAAGCACAAATCTTAAGTCCAGCTTGCTGTTATTTATTGTTTAGCTTTTGCCCTTCTCTCCCAAATCCACAGAGATTTACATCAGATGAGTGCTTGTGTGGAGCAAGGTGACTGGGACTTATGAGGTAAGGCACACAAGTCAAGAAAAGGGTCTCACATTCTTACTACAGTCTACAAGGAACTCAGTGAGACCACTTGCACTGGACTCTTAAAAGGACATGTGGAGGGTTTAGATGGTTTAATCTTTGTTGCAGCATTTTGCATTCCACAGGTTTAGGTTACAGTGGTAAGTCAGATGGATTCAGTACAGTTTGTGATATAGTGTAGAGATCAAAAGACTGGCCACGACACCAAGTCAGAAGTCACCACATCTAGCTAGAACACACCAAGGTCAAGGTATGCCATAAATGGTTACAGAACTACCCAAGTAAAGCAGTGTGCCTTCATGTAATACAAAGGAATTTGTGAACCAGATTGTGAATTCATTATCAAGTCAAACATCAAAACCATGCAAAGCCAGCCCATTTGTGGACCCAACATCACCCGGCATTAGAGTATGCATCACTGTGTTCAGTTTTACAAGAGAAATGTACACAGTAACCAAAACAAGAACCAGACCCCTGCATTCATAACACACACATTTGCTTCTAGTGCCTTTGTCCAGTGACACTTTAGAATATTATTTTCAACAAATACTGAAAACATCTGTGGGGATTTCAGAGGAATGAAAGAGGAAACTCCAGGATGAAGTTCTCCAAGTAGCATTTGCTGCCCTGGGTCACAGGAAAATGATAGAAGATTGAATATCAGATTTACACCTGAAGAGTTGCAAGTAGTAGGTGAGTAAACACAAATGACTGTTCATGTACAAAAAAAAATAATGGCAGACATTGTAGAATGATTGCTGTCCAGGAAATTGAGTGATTTCAAAATAATGACATGCAAATATACATCTAGAAGTAAGAATTAAGAAAGTTAAAACACATTACCATTTAGAGTGTGCAAACACAAGAGAGAAAAAAACAGTAAAGTTAGTGACTGGTGTCTTGCAGTATAAAAGTATATAGTACACAAAACAAAATGCATAAATTGTGCAGTGTCTAAGGCAGTCATAACAGT
This sequence comes from Protopterus annectens, assembly GCF_019279795.1. Classification (NCBI taxonomy): domain Eukaryota; kingdom Metazoa; phylum Chordata; order Ceratodontiformes; family Protopteridae; genus Protopterus; species Protopterus annectens. The sequence goes on along the minus strand of NC_056743.1, from coordinate 159,881,182 downwards.
GGTAGACAAATGCATTAATTCAAGAGTGATTATCTTAATTGATATGAACTAGTTCTCTAAAGGTGATTGGTAGAAAAAAGATTCTTGAACATTATTGGTGACAGAGTACAAACTAGGATAAAAGTTTTCCCCCTTGATGAAAAACTGCTGCATAACAGTTTTTGTTGGAAGTTCTGTGAAAATTTAAGTGACCAAATGAAAATATTTGCAGAACTAGCTGATAGATCCTGCTTCCATTAACAATAATGTAATGCCCAAAACATTCAGGCGAAATCTGGGAAAAAATGGCAGCCAAGAGAGTCCTCCGTAAAGGTGACACAAAGCCTGGTGGTTAAAAAGCAAGCAGCTGCAGTGGGAAATACTTCAGATAGGATGAAATGTGAAACTTTACTGTCAAAGTTTAGAACTGTAGTTACTAGTATTTGTGTCATTCGGCTTTTCCCGGTTAGGGGTCGCCACAGCGGAACTCCGGTCCGCAAAATGATTGTCAGTAGATTTTTACTTGCTGGCTTGCCAGGCCTAACGCACAACCTTCAACAAAGGAACGCCCATTTACGCATATCGCCACACAGAAGACACTCTAACTGAGAATCGAACGGGCAACGTATAGCTGCTATAAAGAAATATGGTTCAAATAAAAATTACTAGCACTGGATCTGATGTTTTTTCAGTCCATTCCTCAACAGATGGGGCTCCGATCCAACTTTGGCCACTTCAAAAATTTGGATCTGGTGCTCAGGCTTCTCCCCTTATCCATAATACCTCTGTGCAGAAAATGCTACCTCTGATCTCATTTGCCGCTTTCTGTACTGGACAGATCTTTGGTGCTTGGCTATAGTGGTTGTTTTTTTTTTTTCTAGGATTTTTCTTATTTCATTCCCTTCAGGTAAGTGTCTTCACTTTTTTTCTTTTCCTCCCTTGTAGTCTCTCATAATCTCTCACTCTCTATAGAGAAATTATTTATGTATATACGTGTATGTGTGTGTGTGTGTGTGTGTGTGTGTGTGTGTATATCTATATATATATATATATATATATATATATATATATATATACACACACACACACACACACACACACAAAATGGGTCTACTTTGATAGAAAACACATTTCACTGAAACTCATTTCGTCAAAGCCTCATTTCACTGAAAATGAATTGCCTGAGCCCAATTCACTGAAAGCACACTTCACTGAAAACTCATTTGACTGAAATTATTTTAGTCTAAACAGGTGTATGTCCTGTTCCCCACTGTAGTGCAATCCAGGAGTTAGTATACATAGTTAGGGGAGTGGGGGGCATAGCCCCCCCACACACATAGTTTGGATATATATTATCCTTTATTCATTCGACTTGTAAGTATCCATGTTTATGGTTTACAACATTTAAAATAGGTGGGAGGTTTTGTATGCATAATTCTTATAATAATTTTTAACACAATGTTTATTGTATTAATTGTTGATAGGATGCATTATATATTTTTAATGTTTTAAGTATGGGTTAATTTTAGGGATCAACATAATATTTAGGATGATGAAATATAAATGGTCAACAACTATCTTTATTTACATGTGGGGGAATCAGGCACAGTGCACTTTAAGTATTAATTTGTGAATTGTTAATGAATGTGAGTCATTGATTGGTGAAGACAGTTATAAAAGTGAAGTATGGCAGTTTAAAAATGTTTTGATGAAATCTACTGTTGTAGATGAAAGCGCTTAACCAGACTTGCCATATTTTAACAGTGTCTTTAATAAAAGAATCAATTTTTATTTTCACTTCGTGCCTGTGCTTCGCATTTTGACTGGGACTGTTTGTTACCTTCGGGTGTTGTTGTGGTATAGAGTTCCTTTGGTGGGCAGAGGCCTGCCACCTCAACAAGGTGCTCCCTTTCAATCTACCCCCTGCCGCCCAAACCCTAACAACAGACTCATCAGACTATGCATGGGGGGCTCACTTGGCAGGGCAGTGCATTCAGGGCAAATGGAACCAGAGTCAGATGCACCTGCATATCAACCAAAAAGAAACGTTAGCTGTACAGAATTCCCTGACAGCCTTCAAGGACCGCATTCTTCCAGGACAGTTATTGGTAAGGACAGACAACACCACAGTTATGTGGTACATAAACTAGGAGGGGGGCACTCTACAGACTAACCATGGCTCTGTGGAACACAGCCTTGAGCTACCAAGTGCACCTACAAGCTCAATTCCTGCCAGGCAAGCTAAATTCACTGGCAGATAACCTAAGCAGAAATCTCATGGACCCACACGAATGGAAACTGGAACCAAAAATATTCAACCTCTTGAGGAACAAATGGGGGACTCTAGAAATAGACCTGTTTGCCTCCCCTCAGAACTACCAATTGGACAAATTCTGCACAAGGACTCCCCACAGTCAAGCATGGAAAGTGGATACCCTGTCCTTTACCTGGAAAAGCTTCTCGGTTTATGCATTTCCCCCTCTGCCTCTCCTTTCGAAGGTTCTGCTAAAGATCAAACCGAACAAACCAAGGACAATACTGATTGCACCAAACTGGCCACGCTGGCATTGGTACCCCCTCTTGCGCAGTATTATACTGCTGGAGCCATGGCACCTGCCTCAGACACCACACCAGCATTGGTACCCCCTCTTGCGCAGTATTATACTGCTGGAGCCATGGCACCTACCTCAGACACCTTCCCTGCTGTCCCACCAGGCGGGCCACATTTTGCACCCTCAGCTTCAAACCCTGAACCTTGCAGCCTGGCTAATCCCTTGAGCTCTCCAATAGCATCCCTCAGTAAGCAGGTGTTAGATGTTGTTCTGGAAGCAAGGAAGCCTAGCACTATAAAATTTTGTGCTGAAAAGGTACTGTTCCTGGAGCCAAACTCAGGGGATGGGCACAACAGTGCCTAGCTTACCTCATATTCTTCAGTACTTAACAGAAATGCTCCACAAGGGCCTATCCTTCTTGTCAATTAAAATTCATGCCTTTGCCATTTCAGCACATTATAATACAGAACCACCCCTCTTCTTTCACCCCCTGCTAAAGCAGAGGGGCCAAAAATTTAAGACCTCCCAGGCGAGCCCCTAATCTAGCCTGGGATCTTAACTTTGTATTGGAAAAACTCACTCTCCTTCCATTTGAAACAGCTGCAACTGCAGAGTTGAAATTCCTTTCTTGGAAAACAGCCTTCCTTCTAGCCACCACTTCTGCAAGAAGAGTGTCTGAATTACGGGCCCTCATGGCAGTGGAACCCTTCATTATCTTCCATGCAGACAGGGTTTCCCTCAGGACCAGTCCTTCCTTTATGCCCAAGGTGGTGTCTAGTGTGTCCCTAAATCAGTCCATTGATTTGCCTACTTTGTTCCTGAACCCACAAAACAAAGGTGAATGAATACTGCACTCTTTGGACATGCACAGACAACTTAGATTTTATTTGGACAGGACCAAGCCTCAGAAAATCTGAACAGCTGCTAGTTGGCTTTGCTGCAAGGACAGAGGGGAAGGCCATTTCAAAGCAAACCATTTCTAAATGGATAGCCCATTGCATTCATTTCTGCTGTAAGCACCATGGAAAAACTACCCCACAGGGGATAAGATCACATTCCACCAGGGCTGCATCTTCCTCTACAGCCTTCCACAGAGGAGTCCCTACCAGGGACATCCTAGAAGCTGCTACCTGGACCTCTGTACATACCTTCACCAAGCATTACTACATGCCTGTTTTTTCTAAATCCAGAGCTGGTTTTGCCACTGCAGTCTTCCAGGGCTTAATAGCTGATCCTAATGCTCTCTCAATTCCTCCTCCCTTCCTTAGCTTTGGAAATCAACCCAAATGTAATAACTACAACAGTGAAACACGAAGAACATAATACAGTTGTGTACACTTAACATAAATGTAGATGTTCAGATGTATTCACCGTTGCAGTCCTGGTTACCCTCCCTCCAGCCCCCTGACTTCTTTTGGCTCTACCTTCCTTCTTTGGTGTATTTAAGCTTTCTGGTGTATTTGTTTTTTGTTGGTGGTGTAACCTAACATATAATTGCTTCCCATTATGGGGGCACCTGACATCCTGGGCAAGAAAAACTGATGTAATGGCGTTGGCTGCATGTTTTATACCCTGGCGACCTGACGTCATGGAAGAAGAAACAGCATCCGACGCAGGAATCCAAGACTTTGATATTCAGGCCAGCTGAGGGTTACCTGCAGGCAGATAACCCAAATGTAATGAGTGTAACAGTGAATACACTCGAACATCTACATTTTATGGTAAGTGTACACAACTGTACTTTTCTCAGACGCCCTTCCTTTGAATCTGTTGCTAAAGCTGATATAGAATTTTTGTCATGGAAGGTGTTATTTTTGGTGGCTTTTACTTCTGATAGCAGAATTTCTGAATTACATGCTCTTTTGTTAAAACCGCCCTGTCTAGTTTTTCACAAAAACAAGAAAGAACCAGTCCATCTTTTTCTCCCTAAAATAGTTTCTGAATTGTCTTAATAAGACCATAAACGTGTGCATTTTCTTCCCAGATTTCTTGAACAATGAAGAATATACCTTACATTTATTAGATGTTCACCAGTTGTGTGTGTTTGCATCAGACAAAATCTTTCAGAAAATCAGATCAAGTTGTCTCCATTTCTAAAGCCAGATTGGGAAAAGTGGTATCTAAGTTCACATTATCTCATTGGCTGCCTCAGTGAGTTTCTCTTGTTTGCCAAGAGGAGGAGTTCTCACTCCCTTTGACCCTTAAGGTTTTTACACAAGATCTGTCCTATTTTACAGTCTTCTTCTCTAGTGTTCCAATTGATGACATGTTCTGCAGCTACCTGGTCAAAATTCCATACCTTTGCCTCACTTATAAATTAGATATCATTTTCAGATCCAGAGCTTACTTTGGTTCAGCTGTGCTCAGTAATATCCTTCCATTTGGCCTCCTGAATACAAAAGTAGCTGGGGCCTCTGTCCCATTTGTTGAAGTATGGATCGAAAAGACATCATCAAATACTAAAGTTATGTGCTTACCATAATGATTGATCTATGTTGTATTCCATCCATTCTTCAACTACCTGCCCTCCATCCCTCTCGTTTTCTTTTCTAAAATTGTTTTTTCCCATGTTCTCATTCTGAGATGCATCTAGTTGACCTTGCCTTGGCTACTGAAGGTTAACTGTTTTTTCACTTATTTTTATTGTGGATTCTCTCCCTTTCCCTTTAAAATAAATTTTTCCATCATTTGCTCCGAAAAAAATTTTTTTTTTTGGGTGGGTAAACTGAGGTAGCATGTTCTAAGCGTGGGAATTATGGGTAGGGGAGGAGCCTGAGCAATGGATCTGAAGTGTTGAAGTGGCTGAAGCCAGATTTGAGGTCTGATCTGAGACCCATCTGATGATGAATGGATGGAATACAACAGAGATCTAGTGTTATGTTAACTTTCTTTTACCTTACTTGTTAATTACCCTGTTCATTACTGCATTGAAGAAATTGTTACATTTTCACAAAATTCAGAAGCCACAGTTAACTACACTGTAAATTACTGGGTATGTCTAACACAGATGCAAATGTATTAACTGTAATTTTTATATGTAACTACTGGAATGGGTGACACTGGTGCCTTCAAAGTGTATTTGTTCATTCTGTGCTCTCATCTATTTTAGGGTCATGTGGTAAAACAAACTTGAGAACCAAAACAAGTATTAACTCTACTAACTTAAAACTAAGTCTACTAACTTAAAAGACGTAGTGCTTGAATGACAAGCAACTACGTTCAACATAAAAACCTTCAACAACGTTAAGCACTTTTATTCACCGTATTTTTGGAACTTCATCAGAACAATAAGCACAAATTTAAAGGCAGGTTTAAATAATATACCATTTAAGAAATGTGATAAAATCCAATTGATTTGACAAGTCAATTAAATAAACAAAATTTAATTAAGCCTCATAATACTTTAAAACAGAATATATGGATCAGGTATCATTTAACCTTGGAAAATTAGTAGCATCCATTCTAAGCTGCAGTTTGAGTTCACATTTTTCCAGATGCTCATCTGCAGTAAAACCTCAAGGGTCACCAATAACCTGCTCAATAACCATAAAACCAAAATAATGTGTCTTATGCATTTCTAAATATTTAAACTATGTATTTTGTACCTCTATTCTTCCTAATGTCAAGTAAGTGTTCAGAAATGTAGCCCTTCAGTTTCCTGGATGTTTTTCCTATATAAAATGTAGGGCATATTTAACATTTAGCTAAATAGACTAGCTGTTTAGAGTTGCAAAGAGAAGGGCCATTGATTCTGAATGTTTTTCCCCCTGATCTGAAAACTATCACTAAAAATAATCAAACACTGGGAGCAGCAGCCACATCTAAACATACCAGTAACTCTTTTTTCCCATTCCTTGTCAGTATATCCTTATTCTTTTCCAAATAATTCTTGAATTATATTTTTTCTAAAGATAACACAAGGGTTTTCACCCACTTTGTCCGGTAAATTGTCAGTAGTAAAACGGGCCCAATTCTTATAAAGAACATGCATTATGGCATTGCTGTCAAGTGTAAATGTAGTAATAAACATTTTATTATTGCCCTCATGTTTAGGTTTCAAACCCAACAAATTTGTATTTGCATTATTAGCACTTAAAATAGGTGGATGAACCCCGATATTTTTCCTTTTGGTAACCACTTCCTGTCTAATTTCCTTCAAATTAGATGGATAACCCCTTTTATGAAACATATCTATTAAGGTACATCTGTGGTTGAATAAAGAAGAATTTTTACACTGGAACTGTCTGCCATTTTTTGGACCATGAATGTTTCTACATATCTATTAAGATGTCGCATTGTTGATGAAATGCATCATCCTCAGATATGATTCTGGCTAAACGAACCAGTTGTCCCCTTGACAACTGCCTTCTTTTTGTACATGGGGTGCCAGCTATGTAGAAAGAAGTTGGAAAATGTGGATTTCCTATTTATACTAGAAATATATTTCTGATGGTCAAAATCCTTTCTCAATTCAGTATCCAAATACGCATTTTTTTCTCTGCTAAAATTGTCTGAATTAAAAAAAAAAAAAGAACTGTATTGTTAATGTATTCAACAAATTCTTTTAGCTCGCTGATGGTATCAGTCCATAAAATATGTTGTCTAAGAACTTCGTATAAAGTGCTCAAGAATTTTTAAAACAAATGTTGCTGTTCCCAATGTGCCAGCACAGGACGCTCCCTTTTCAACCCGTTTTTTGTTTAAAAAGTTGTCCTTCAAAATAAATAAAATTATTTTTGTCAAAACAATTTCCATTAAAACTGTGAATAATCCAAATGCTCATAATAAAACTCTTCGAACCACTGGAGGCCTATGTCGTAGTATTACAGAATATGAATTCTGTACATCGATGGATGCAAAGATTGCATCAACCATAAACTGCATCTGATTCACCTTACTTAAAAAATGCCAAGAGTCTTTACAATTGTGTACCAAATTATCCATCCCACTTTTTAATGTTTCAGTCAAAAGTTTGGCTATACAAGATGTCTTAGCCCTAGTTGCATCAACAGTAGATCTAAGGGGAGGATTCTCAAGAGACTTATGAATTTTAGGAATTCCGAATATACCAGAAATAACTGGTTTGTCCTTCCTCATGCAATCAAACTCTTTCTTTGTAATCTGTCCCTGCATCAACATATCTTCAAATAGTATATAAATTCTAGAAAAAGCAATATTAATCTCATTGTGGGACATTTCAGTTAATCAAGCTTCCATTAAAAGAATATTCGTACATCCCGAGTAATCTTCACTCTTCATAATAGTGAGTCAGCCCCCTTTGTCTGGTTTCATAACTATAATATTCTTGTCACTACAAATGTTTTTGAGCAACAACAAATCAAAACCAGACATGTTATACAATTTAAATGCACTGGGTTGACCGAAAATATACCTAAAGTCCATTTCATAAATTCTTTCAGACATATGCAAATTATGATTTAAACAGGCTGGGTCTATGCAAACCATTATTGTACTCACTGGGGCCATTAGTTGAAAACTGTAAAACTAAGTTCAGCTTACAAGTAAACAATTTTAAGTCTGTTAAAACGTCCACATCATCAGTTCTTCCAGTCATCACAAATACTTGTATTTTTGAAATGGCACTGTTTGAGAGAGATTCACCATGTTTCCTAATTCATCCTCTGTCACAGCAAACAAGTGACAGCTAGAGTGCTCACACTTCTGGTTGTCCATGTACTTTATTACCTAACTTTGAGCCAGTACCACACAGATAAAATATTTTTTGTAGGGGAAGCCTACCCACCATGAGGATGGGGCTTTGCTTTCTACATCTGTCTGTCTTTATTATTATGAGGGTTAATCAAACTGATTACTGATGGGCAGTGTAAAACCTCTTTCACCGTTTGTTTGAAGTGCACCAACCTTGGACCACACAGATCCCACTATCAAACCAGTATTATGATTTTGCTCCATTGTGCAGCAAGAAATGAAATACAAGCAAATGATGTTATGCTGAAATAAGTGTGATTTGAGTTTAGATGCTTCAGGCAAGGGGGGATGTAAGCAGTCTTCATGGTCATACTTCTGATAAACTCAGGCATCCCAAAAATCCTGTCAGAGGCTCTTTTTTCATGCCAGTATATACATGCCTGGTTTTGGGGAAACCTTTTCAGTAGGTTTACTGTCAGGATTATTTGTTGTGAAGTCTGTTGTGTGCCCTCCTCGTTTCTGTGCTTAGGGATGTGCATGCTTCATGTTGGCTCATGCCATGGCATCATACATGAGGTTAAAAAAGCCTGTGGCCTCAACACTTCTCAATTCTTGCATGTCGAGGTCACAGTTCAGACCTCCATCTTAATGATCTTTGTGTGTAGGTTCCCATGTTTGAGGCATCAAAAATACAATCCCCAATAGTCTTGACGTGGCTACTTTAAGGTCAGGCACTAATGCCTGCACCAGGACTGGCTGAGTAATGCATCGAGAAAGAGAATAACATCAAGGATTGCCATAACTGCTGTTGGATTTATCTGGTCATTTTAAAATGGGCAGGAATTGCTAGGATCTTAACAGTTGCAAGGTGGCAGTCCTAGAAAGTGGTGAGCTGAGGGACTGGCAGTTTAAAACAAACAAAATTCCTTAAAGGCAATTTGGCCGAGGTACCAGACACACCAGTAAAGTTTACTTGATTGCAGTTATTGTTTCCTTGGCTATTATTTTGTTTTTTGGTGGTTTTGTTGAAATATTTGGATTGGCAGTATACTGACTACAGATACATTTTCTAAGAGGTTAGGATTGCAGTTCATGACAACTCTTGTGAAAATACGAAGATTATTCAGTTAGGGTATTGAAGATCCTCGCAGCATTATGTGTTTTGTGGGCACTAAAGTAGATGATTCTATGAACAGCTCCACATATATTCATGACATGAGTACCTGGGTGATGGTACTTTTGAGTGGTATTAGCAGTTTGTTACAGGGCATCTATTTAAGTAGGTTTTGTGAATGTTTTAAGACATTGTGGTGCTAACTGTTAAAATTCTTTATCTTTGTTCTGGTATTTTATTCCCTTTAGCCAGATTGCACATCAAGTGCCCACATTGTCTTTCACAGTATGTTCCTGTAACTAGTTGCTCTCTCATGTAACAGTGTGACTATGTGCACATTGTTTTTCTATTGTAAAAGAAAACTAGTATGTTCACATTTCCCCTATCTGTTCATTTAATATTGGTCAATTTGTAGAAAGAAAAGCTGTCTTGTTTGTATGACCTATGCAGTTCTGAATTCCTTGTCTTGAGAATCCATGCTTCTGTTATGGCCATCAGTACTAGTGGTAGTATCTGTTTGTGAGGGGACTTTGGTTCACCTGAACCTTAAGCTGAATGCTTTGCTCCTGACCACACTGTGGTAGCCAGGTCTGAAGTTATCCCACCTCTTGATACCAGAGAGTTGTCTACCACAACTGCATATTCAGCAGCGACACTGCTTTTTCAATGAGGCATTTACTATGGATGCTAACCTTTTGTATGTTTGTGATGGACCTTGTTCTGCAAATCACTGTCCAACCAGTTTTGGAGTTTGTGCTTTTTATACTTATTTCTGAAACCTCATTTTTGCATGTTTCAGCTCTGTGCTACTTGTTGGAATGTTTTTATGCACTCTGAAGTTGCAGACTGGAAGACATTTTCTATAGTGCTAACCTGTATTGTGTTCTAAAACTGTACAGCTTGCACTAGCTAAAAACACACTGGTTAGGCTCGGACATTTGGCTTCTTCTATATCGTAGTGGTATTTTTTGCTCTTTCTGACTGAGGATGTGTTCATGTTCATCCATCATTGTTTTTGAAGCGCACACACACTATATCTGAAACACTGGCAGCTGAGAGACACAAGTGTGGGTCATGTCAGGGTTCAGAGGAGCTGTCTATTAAAGGTTCTCTGTAGTAGTTTAGAAAACTGCAGCACTAAAAAGTAAATGAAATGGTAAGCCATGTAGTTCTCTCTCCTTTTTAGTGGTAAAGAGGTCTGTGTTTGTGTTGCTGCTGTTTTCTGAAGGGTGGCTGTGGAATAAATCTCATACTGACGAGTTAGATATAACTGCGCAAGAGGCACTGTTGAAGCAACAGATCACTGAATGAGTGTTAACTGATTATTTGAATAAAAAGGTTCTTGGGAAAAGACGTAAATGTAATTTAATCTGATGCTGCAACCCTTCAGGGTAGGTTGTATTTCTCTAGGCGGTGTATATTAGGAACTGGACGGATTTCAGTGAATATTGTTTCACTGAATTACAGTGCAGTAAATCATTGTACCACTTGTTACATGCTGTAGATTTTAAGAACTAATGTACAAGGTCCAGAACAGTGATGCACTAATTGTTGTCTCTCAGTGCTTTACCTTTGTGTTGTTGGGTTGTTTTCTGTGCAAGTCCCTGGGATGCTTTCCCTTTCACTATGTGAGCTTTTTTCATTTTCCTTGTATCCCGAAAAACTTATGTAAGTTGGAATTGCTTCTTATCACCTTTGTTTGTGTGTGTGTATCAGGTGCTAGATTAATATCCTGTCCTGGAATGCTTTTCTACATTTACACACCCTTTACTTAATGGGATAAACTCCAGCTTCCTTCATCCCCTGATTTGGATAAAGTAGGTACAGAAGTTACGTTAACATGATCTATCAATGTCCTTGATTCCTTGGCATTTTATATTTACTTCCATTTTCTTGGAAGCCATCTTTCTAAAACAGGCATGGCAAAACAATGAAAATTGAAGTACAGGTATCTTGAAATAATTTTTTTTTTAATTTGACTGATTGCAGTAGGATTTGTGCATCAAAGTGAAGGAAGTTACAAGGGTGTTTTTTCTTAACTGGTTGTAATGCTCAGCCCAAGTGCTACTGTTTGGTGTATAGTTTTCTTTAATTTGGTAAAATGGTTGTCTTATAGACATAAAAGAAATTTAAAATCCATAAGAAAAATATTTGTTAGAGTACTCAAGTTGAAGTACTGTTTTATTGATTTTGTAATGAATTGTTACAATCAGACCTGTATGCTGTGGTTGTACTGAGGAGCTGCCCGTTGGTGACAAAACTTAAATTTGTTTTATTTTTCAGTATGAAGCAAAGGCACGTCTAGAGCAGTTATCAGGGAGCAGTTCCATCAGTTCTGCAGATTTGTTTGGAGAGCAGCAGTCCCATACCTCCGGTAGGTGTAAGGCAGTTGAAGCATTGGATTCTTATATATTCTACAATGTGATAGGAAGAGTCTTGATAAGGTAAGAATTCAGAGGGAGGCTCCGATATGAAAAGATTCCTACTGACTTCCTGTGGTTTTTGCTCGACTGGTATTTAGAGCAGTTTTCGGTATCTTTTTTTTCCAAGTACATGATTCACAGATGCTTCGCAAAGGGAGCTAATTGGTCAGAGATTGTTGGAGTTCCCTGTGTAAGCATGGCCTAGGATTCCAAGAACCTGTACTAATAAGTTTTATTAATCAGATACATAGAACTTCAGTGAAGACTTCTCTATGTGCTGGAAATTACAATTTTCCTAAAGTAAGTTTTTAAGATGTTTTGGAATTTATAGGTACCCTCCAGGCTTAGACTGTCTGTAATATGCAGGATCATTTTTTGAGGGTTTAAGTAGGTTTTAGTTGACTTTTGATATATGGGAATTTACTGTAAAAATGTGGATGCTCTGCTTTAGATATTGTGAGGGCTATCCTTTATTGTAATTGTTTAATTTAGTGAGGGGGTGAAAGTTGATCCCAACAGACAATTTTTCAGTCATGAACTGGTCCTTTAAGAAAGGCTCTCTTGCATAATTAAGTAGCTTATCACAGAACAGTGTCAAATGACAATTGTGTGCACTACGTTATTTTAATACATGTAGCACAATTTGGTTCTTTCATGTAGAATCAGAGGTACTTACTAGGTTTTTGATCTGTGAAAATCTTAAGAAGCTTAGTATTGTATTACCATGATAGTTTTTAGTCTTTATGTTTTCCATACAAATAACACATTGGTGGACAAAACAAGGATATGTGGGGTCATTTACTTGTGACCTGTATCCATGAGTGAAATGAGTGCTAAACCTGGAACAGATATTTAAGTTTCCCATCCATTCATCTAAATTACATTTAAACAGAGTAAGAGGAGTATACCTAGAGTGGAAGACTTTTCCTTAGAAGTATTCTCTGTAATATATACCTGTCCCTTCAACATGTTCTGTTTATATTGCAAAAAAGCTTGAGATCCCTTAAGCTGATGTTCATGGTAACACGGGACTTGCAAGTGTGTAATATGTCTGACAGGAGTGGGTCTGTTGAGGCTCTGTACATGAGACAGAGGTCACCTCTTAGTAGCCTGTATGAAACCGAGGAGAGGGATGATGCTTGGACATATTGTGCTTAGTTTTTGTGATTCAGAACATTGATACTTTTAATGAAAAATTGGTGTAGTCACTCTAGTTATGACATGTTTTTGCACAGGTACATACTGAATGGATGGGTCATTATATTCTCTGATCGGCCTGATGAGATCCAAGTACAGTGGAATGATTAAATCCCTGGACCTATACACGATACCTTTAAATATAAGCTGTACTATGAAGGAGGTCTTCCTTACATTAGTGGATACGTGGTAACCAAAGGACAGTTCGTTTTCGACATAGGTTCCCAGATCCTGGACTGCTGGATCAACTGTCTGGGGTGTGTTAATCTTATAGTTTCAGGACAGCCATGCTTGCCAAAGAATAAAACTGTACATTTCTTGACATTTAGTTTTAGTCCAGGGATTTGCCACTAGTTATTTGGGAAAGGCCCACTTGGAGTATTTGGGAGTCTTCTGGGGAGTTCATGATGACACCAGGTTTACAGTCATCTGCACTGTTGGTCTGCCATAAACCCTTAACATTTGATGTTCATCATGTTTCACTTTTGCAGTCATTACTCTTGGGTTATCCTGCTGGCAGGCTACCCTCAGTCGGCCAGAATTCCAAAGTCTAGGTCTGGTGTCGGTTGCTGTCGCCTCTTCCCTGACGTCAGTGCGCCAGGGGTATAAAAGATGAAGCCGACACCATTTTCTACAGTCTTTCTTGCCGCGCGGTGCCCGAAGCAAAAGCAGTTCGCAAGTGCCGGTCGGCCGACTCCTGAGATTTTCAAATCCGAATTTCAGAACCGAAGTCTTCATTAAAGCTAAGTACCCCATTGGGGAAACTTTTTCTTGCTCCAGACCGATGTCAGGAAAAAATTAACAATTGTATTTCTTGTGGGAAGCAAATACCTTATAAGGATTTTCACTCTTACTGTATTCCTTGCCTAGGCCCTGATCACAACGTTGCTAGCTGTCAGTTTTGTGCTAGATTTAACCAACGCACTATTAAGCGTCTGTTTGATTTTGCATTTCATTACTTTGGCCAAAGATTTAATTATATAATGCCATCGGAAAGCCGCCGACCGGAGTATACAAAAAACCGCAAGGGCTAGGAAAAGGATAGGCATCCGAGGTCCAAAACAGACGACGAGGCTTCCGCTAGCCCAGTCGCTGGTTCGCCGGTTTTCAGTGAGGCGCTTTCGCAGCCCCTGGCGCCCACTACCTCAGAGCCACAGGCCGCTTCCGACTCCCACGTGGAGCCGACTGGCCTCTGGGTACTCAAGGTATTGGACACTTGGAAATCATTCCCTCAGATGAGTCCGGAGCCGCTAAGCAGGCATCGGCTTCTGAGGGTGTTTTCAGACCTAAACAACTAAATGTTAAGCCATCTTCAGCTTCAAAGACAAAGACTAAAGCAGCTCTAAAGACAAAGAAACAAGTACAGCATTCTCCTACTCAGACTTCCATGCCTAAAAAACGGATGCTCAAAATGGCCGAAGGCCTAATTACTTTAATCAGGGGTTCCCATCCCCCCCCCCCCAATACGAGGCCTAGGCAAGACAGAGTATGATTCTTCTGATCAGGTTTCTGTTTCTTCTGATTCCTCTTCTGAACAGGATTACTCCATGCTTCCCTATCAGGATTCTGATGCTGAAGAATCCATTCCTTCAGCCTCTCCTCCTGAGGATTATTCTTTTGTGGAAACCCTGCATACCATGAGGGAGCATTTCCACTGGGAGAGCCAAGATTATTCTGAATCCAAGAAAAGGCTCAGAGACTCCCTGCTACTTCCTCAGCACAGACCCCTTGTATTCCACCTGTTCTAGACATTGTAGATTATGTATTTTCAGAGTCCGGCCTGTCCCCTGACTCTCTACCCCCTGCACCTGCTAAGCCAGACAGATACTACAGGGTTCCTGATTCTCATAAATTCCTATATAAAAACCCCGCTGTTGACCCAGAAACTATATCTCAGGGCCCCAAAGGGGTTAAACCTTCCCCTGCAAAAAAAACCCCTGTCCTCTCTGATAGGGATTCTAGGGCTCTAGACAGATGGGGGGAAAAAGTTTACACTTCTGCTACCTTGGCTGTAAGGGCTTTAAATTGTCAGTTTCATATGCTTAAATATCAGCAATATTTAATGTCACTGCTTAAACAGAAATTGTTGACAAATACTGAATGTTCAGAGAACAAGGAAATGCAGGATTTTATTGCATGCAGCTGAACAAGTGGGAAAGCTTACTTTGCAGTTTGGTTATGATTCACTGGAGGCCTCTTGCAGGGCCACTGTTACAGGTTCTGTTATTAGAAGGCATGCTTGGTTAAAGGAACAGAATCTGCCTGATCATGTTAAAGCAAAATTATTAGATGCTCCATTACAGCATGATACTTTGTTTGGTACTAAAGCAGAAGAGGTGTTGAAAAAAAAATGGAGGCTAAAGCAAAATCCATGCAGACAGTCAAGGATTTCTTAATAGTACAGCCACCCAGGTTTAGCAGGAACTGGCCTTCCAAAAATTGGTCCTAGATACAGGCGTCCCAGAGGCAGATCTCAACCCCAAGGCTCATACAGGCCTAAACAGTGGGGTGCTCCTACCTCCAAAAGCAGAGAAGACAAATCACAACCTTACAGGAAACCGTCCCAGTGACTTTCCTCTGCCAGATCCAAGCGCTTTTCTTTTTGCAGCCCCCTTAGGGGGAAAACTAGCACTTTTTTCATCAAATTGGCAAATGGTTACCCAAGACAAATGGGTCCTGAACATAGTGTCCCAAGGCTACAGGTTCCATTTTTCACACACTACCAAGGTCAAAAGGTATGCCAGACCTGCCACACAATTAATGGGTAGAGGCACAAAAATAAATTACAGCCCTCATGGACATGAGGGCCATTCAACAAGTACCACAACAAGAGCAGTGGCAAGGATTTTACTCCAGACTTTTCCTAGTGCCCAGAAAGGACAAAACCTGGAGTCCAATACTGGACCTGTCTATACTAAATCCATTTCTAGAAGTTCCAAAATTCAAGATGTTGACTCTACAGCAGCTACTGCCCGTGCTGGGCAAGAAGGCTTAGCTTGTAACTTTGGACCTAAAAGAGGCATACCTGCATGTCCCAATCAGACAATCTTGCAGAAGATACCTCATATTCATAGCTGGCTCAATGCACTACCAATTCTCTGCACTGCTGTTTGGCGTATCTACTGTGCCCAGAGTCTTCACAAAATGCCTGGCACCAGTAATTGCATTTTGCAGACAAAGAGGAATTCAAATATATCCCTACTTGGACGACTGCCTAATTCAAGCAGAGAACAAAGACATTCTTCTAGAGCATCTGGCGTTTGTAAAAAGATTACTAATTGGCCTAGGGTACACAGCAAACGAAAAGAAATCAAAACTAGTACCCTCTCAAGAGATAATATTCCTGGGTGCAAGCTTAAATACAACTGCCCAGATGGCTTATCTCACGCCAGACAAACAAAAGCAACTGACTTCTTACTTCAAGAAACTGGCAACAAAAACCCACTCATCTGCAAGGAAAATCCTGCAGACCTTGGGTTTCATGGCATCCTGCATTCTACTAATTCCATATGCCAGACTGCATATGAGGAAACTACAATGGTATCTAAAAAGTGTTTGGACTCAGCATTGCCACAGCCTGGAGACAGTAATTGCACTCATTCCCTGCCTGCAACAGGAGTTTCGATGGTGGGCACAGGCCTGTCACCACAACAAGGGTCTGCCATTCAGTTTACCCACAGCCAGACAGACACTGACAATGGATGCATCTGATTATGCCTGGGGGGCCCGTATGGCAGGAAAATGTATTCAGGGCACATGGCCTGCAAACCAGATGCATCTTCGCATCAATCAAAAAGAGATACTAGCTGTTCAAAATGCCCTGACAGCTTTCAAGGACCTGCATGAAGCAGGACAGCTACTGATAGACAGATAATATTACGGTCATGTGGTACATAAACAAGCAGGGAGGTACACATTCCTACCCCCTCTGCAGACAAGCAATGACCTTATGGGACACAGCATTGACTTTTCAAGTTCACTTGCAAGCACAATTCCTGCCAGGAAAAACAAATACTCTGGCAGACGAACTAAGCAGAAACCTCATGGATCCCCACGAATGGAAACTGGATCCACAAGTCTTCAGCATGATAACAAGGAAATGGGGATGCCCAGACATAGATCTATTTGCCTCCCCTCACAACTGCCAATTGCAGAGATTTTGCACAAGGATTTATCACAAGCAGGCATGGAAAGTGGACACCCTATCCTTCAGCTGGAAAAATCTAACAGTATATGCCTTTCCTCCACTGCCTCTCCTTCCCAGGGTACTCCTAAAGGTCAGACGAGAGAAGCCAAAAATGATACTGATTGCACCAGACTGGCCACGCCAGCACTGGTACCCAATCCTAAAGAGCTTGTTTCTAGGTCCAGCATGGATATTGCCTCAAACTTCTCACTTGCTGACCCAACAAAACAATCTGATTCCGCACAGCCTACTCAGGACCTTAAATCTGGCAGCATGGCGGATAATGTAGCCATTCAGAACACTCCTCTTTCAAAAGCTGTTATGGATGCTATCTTGGAGGCCAGGAGACCCAGTACCAGAAAATCTTATGCAGAAAAATGGAAGAGATGTAGTTATGTGATCTGGGGATATAGAAGGGTAGACAAAGGTGTAGTTTGAACTAAATTTTTCTGCAAAAGATTGGCTTTGTCCGTTAGATCTGAGTGTGTGTGATTCTTTATTGTTAGCTCTGCGCGATGCTGGGCATTGTTTCTAAGATTTCTAACATAGTTAAAGAAGGCTTTAGGGGGTTATTTTTTGCCTCCTGTCTGGCTTTGGCTGATTTGATTGGTGTCTGAAATTCCAGGTCAAGTTTAGGAAGCGTGTTATTGGCATCTTGAGAATTAACTTTAGTTTTGAGGGAATAAGGTTTTTGCTTTTATTATAAAACCTGTTTATATTAAGGTTCCACCATAGGGGCTTGTTTTTAAAATTGGTGGTGTATTTGCTTTTGAGGGGGAATAGATACATCTACACTACTATTTACATGTGCATTGAATTTGATAAAGGATTCTACGTAAGCAGTTGGGTCATCAAAATTGAAGGAGCTTTTGAATTTACATAAGATCATCACTTAGTTTTAGTAGATTAGCCTTGGCATAATCTATGAATACTGGGGAATTGGAAATGCTTCTGGCTTCAGTCTTGAAGTGAATGTGATTGATCTGTGTTCTGACTTGACCAGGGAGGAAGTTACAATTGATGGGAGTATAACTGCTCCATATCGGTAAGGACCAAGTCTAGTATTTTATCACCAAGTGCAGACTAACTGGTCCAGAGAGTTTGGATTGATGAAGTCCAGAAATTTCTGGGCATACATGTTCGAGGAAGTGGATGTCTCCCACTTAATGGAGTGGTAGTTGAAGTCTGCAAGGAAAATGGCTTTAGAATTAATGCATAGCGATTCCATGTTGGTTATGTAGGAAATGTTGCCTGGTTGGGGGGGGGGGGGGGGTGCGTAAAGAGGCTCCAGTAGTTGGCCTTTATATGACAATGGGTTTTGCAATAGTAAGTTGGACATGGAGGAGTTCAGGTTGTTATCTTGTCTAACTGGCCTGAAGGTGAAATGGCTTTTTAAGATTACGGAGACCGCACCACCTTTAGTGCCTTCATCTAATGGGCTGGCCTGAAGGTGTTTGTAGACATTGAAATCCTGCAGTGAAGGAGACTTGTCATTGCAAGTAGGTCTCTGTGATGAATCGTGTAGTGATTTTTTTCCCCATGGTACAGTGTGCTTGCAGGGAATAGATCTTTTTTTTTTTTTTTTTTTTTAAGGCTCCTAGCATTGAGCAGCAAGATTTGTTTTATTTTCCAAGTTTTAGAAGACTGGCATTGCCTGAAAAAGGCACTGTGTGGTGGACAAGGATTTTGCCAGTAAACAAAAGCCTTGGGGGTACAGGCGTAGGCCATCCCAGGCTAAAGAGTTTGAGCTGCCTGCCATCTCCCCCCAGGGCTTACACATATTGTATCCCTTAGAATGACATCAAAAGCTAAGTTAATCATTTATTTTTAATCCATCTTTTTCGTGATAGAATGCTGCTCGAAGCTAGGTTCGTGCCTGCCTCAGGCACACATTAGAGAGCTCAGTCCTGTCTTTCCATATAGTGCAGTGCGGTATGATGTATACTGTGACTGAGTACTTGTAGTGCAAAGACTTGTTTACATTATGCATGCATTCGAGTACCAAAAGCATCCTACTTAGTAAGGTATGGCTAAGTGTTGAAAATTTGACACTGAACAGTGGAGCACAAACTGATGCTCATAATTTTAATGTCTAATTTGAAGATATTTATAATTTCATAAGGTAAGCTGTTCCATAGTTTGGATGTATTGAGTGCCTTAGTCAAAACAACAATGTTAGTATGAAGCTTTGGCAATACGAGTTGAAGGAGAAATTACATTGAGTACTCCAGTATTTAAGCTTGTACCATAGTAAAGTTGGGCAAGGACAGGATTTTGTATATGATGATGATGTGCTCACTCAGTCCTTTCTTGTGATGATAGAAAAATGTCCATTATTTTGATAAAGGAGGCAGTGCCATACCGTGCAAGATGTCAGAATGACCGTTTTTTATGCATGATTGGACAAAGTGTAGTGTAGCAAAGTGACAAGGGCAGAGTGGTTAAAATAAGGTATCAACAGTCCTCTATTTTTAGAAATCTTGTCTTAATATATGGGGCATTATGAACTGCAGACATTTTCTGTGATGTAAAGAGGGCATAATGAGAAATACAGTGAGTAATAAAGCTTATGCTGCGGTATTTAAATGCATTAAATGTACACAATCTGGGGAGCTTTAAAAACTCCAGCAGCCCTAACCAGGAAGGTTAGTGACATTCTTGACTCAAACCGAGAGGTAATGAGTTTGGTCTTGCCATGGTTAATAGCATATGTTCATTATAGGAATCTTTACTGCAGTAGAATCTTTATCCTTGGAAAATTACCACAGGTAGACGTGCACCCTTCTAGTCTGACTTCCATAGCTCTTAGTATTCCCTTCCACAGCTGACCACCTCTATTTCTCAAGACATTGGTCCAGCGTATTGCTAAAAAGTGCAGCCTGTTTAGTCATCAGTTTTGTTTTTTTTCTACATGAAACAGTCAAAAGTCTGTCAGTCCCTTCCAGGCAACTTTCAGAGAATGGTAAGTATCATGTTTGGGAACGATCGTTTTGTTATTTATATTAGTTTATTTAAATATTTTATAAGAAAGTTTTTCGATATTTGAGTCTGTGGTTTGATGATAATTTTAAGGTCCAAATGATGTGTATGTGGATGATAAATTCATTCTGACAAAGAATCACCTGTTAAAAGTGCATGTTTTGTTTCGGGGTGCCTCTTCCGTGAGTATTGTTTTCACTGTTAAAAACATTTCAGTCCATCAGGTCTAGCACCTGAGGGCCTTAATGAGAGTGTAGTCTCTGAATCAAGTACAAGATACATAGACCTAGTAGCTGTAGAAAGACCCCAGACTTCTTGTTTTTTCCTTTAGTTATAGGCCTTTGAGGGAATATTTGAAATATAATCTTTGGAGCCCATTGCACATATGCTAGCAGCCTAAAATCCTGTAAGGTTCTACAGGAGTGCCTGATACTTGTGTGTGTGTGTGTGTGTGTAGATATAAATACATTGTAAATATACAGTGTATGTGTGTGTATACATATATATATATATATATATATATATATATATATATATATATATATATAGAGAGAGATATATATATATATATAGAGATATATATATATATATATAGAGATATATATATATATATATATATAGAGATATATATATATATATATATATATATAGAGATATATATATATATATATATATAGATATATTTATATATATATATATAGATATATTTATATATACACGTATTGTGTGTTTAAGAATTCAGCTGCTCTAGTGGCATAAAAGGATAAAGCTGTGACTATGGCCCAGTCTACCAGGATTTGGTTAGTGGCCCTGATAACTGATACAGTGGCAGGGACGGATGGATGTCTTACTGTCCCTGAAGGGTGAGTGGTTCTATAAGTATCTCATTCGATGATCCCTGGTGAAGGCTGGGGACATCACTTTTGAAAAGCTTGGTCAAAAGGGAAGGGGAGAGATAGGTGGGGTCATGGCTGAGCTACTGCTGCTGCGGAGGCAGGTTAAATGCCATGTCAGCCACTCAGATGCTACCACGGGAACCATGGGAAAGGAGGGAATAACAGGTCGAATGGAAACCTCTCCCCCTAACCACCCAGATGTCCTCTGATAGAGCTGTTGCTGGTAGACCCAATGATGGATATAGGGCATTGGGTAGGGAGTCAAAGGATGATGCAGTGAGGTTAATGTAAGAATTCTGTAGCTGACACAACACTGATTTTCCTCTGCAGCGGGGGGGGGGGGTGTAAACTGGTTGTGCACTAAACATTCAGCCCTGTGGTAAAGAATGTAGTTGACTGGACTGTAGTGGCAACAAAGTGTGGCCAATGATGTACCACATGTGTCCCTGTGGAACAGAATTTCCAGACTGGCTCAAATGATTTCAGAACAGCAAACTATTAAGTTTGTCTGTGATGCATGGACACGAAGCAGAGGTGCAGCCACAGGATCAGTACTGCATGATTGGTTTAGGATTTATCCAGTGCTGCACAATATCAAACGGAAGCTGCTTGGATGTCCTACTAAGACAAAAAACATCTGCTTCTTGGGCCTCCTTCCCGGGTGATATTTAAAAAGAAAATGGAGAAAAATGGGGAGATGAAAATCTTCTAATATTCTACCCCCAAGTATAGCAGTAGCTGACGTACACAGTAATGGCCTTTCAATTTACAGAAAGCATGTGAAGACTGACTTTTTTTAAATAGTTAAAAAGAAGAAAAATGCTGACTAGTTTAACTTTGAGAGGAAGCAGAAACAAATAGACAGGTAAGAAGAGGCTGAGGTAAAGCCCTTCCCTCTAAGGAATGACGGTGTTCAACTGTACAGCCATTAAAAAAAAATTAATTCCCTTTCCACCTACCCTCAGAGGCCTTCTGCATCATCTTACAAGGAAATGGCTCCTATTTCAGAGAACTGATTTCTCATAACGGCTGAGAAATAGGTGCGGGTGATTGTAACATCAAGTTCCTAAATGGACTTCGTTGAGGAGATGCCATCTATACCCTCAAACTAAATGGATCTTGAAAAATCTATTTTATTCTAGTTGCTGAAACTAGGAGCCGCTCCTACCAAGAGGAACTTGGAAGAGGATTTTTTTTAAGGAGCTGCATAGTTGTAAACATGGATGGTCCTTTAGGACCCACTCTGGTTCATAGTTTCACACTAGGCTATCTGCCCTAGGGCATTTACAAGCCTAGCCAGAGTGTGTTTGGCTTTCGCCACCCATTTTAAATAAATTTTGCTATGCCCTTTTTCGAGGTTAGTATACTGTGCCTCTGTCTAACAGTGACACAGAAGTGATACCCGGGGTAAACCTACGATCTCCCATCCACTCATCAAGATTCCTCTTGAACAGAGTCAGTGAGGGACTCTGCATAACCTGGACTGGGATTTTATTCCAGAGTGAAGGGAGCCTCTGGGTTATGAATCTGTCCCTCCAGCATGTCCTATATATTTCAGTGCTGAGGTTCAAGTCTCTCGAGCGCATAGCTCGATGGGATTTGGATTTTCTGAGGTGCAGCGTGTCCATTAATTCCGGGTTGGACATGGCTTTATACATCGGGCACAGATTGCCTCTGAGCAGGCGGTATGCCACTGAGTAGAGCTGGAGTTTCTTTAACCGGGCAGCATATGGCATCTGTTTGAGCCCTTTGATCCTCTTGGTGAGGTACTTTTGGGGTCTTTCCAGTTGCTGCAGGTGTCTGGTAAGGTATCCCAAAAGGGGCATTGTACTCAATTATGGGCCTGATGAGGGATGAGTAAAGAGGCACGATGACCTCCCCTGATCTAGATGTGAATCCCTTCATGATTAGGTGGGCTATATAAAATGTTTTTCTAACCACTTTGGCCACGTGGTTGTCAAATGAGAGATTGCTATCAACTTGGGTCCCCAGGTCCCTAATTACATCTTCCGTACTTAATGGATTACCACCTATGTGGTAATTTGTGGGCACTTTGTTTTTTCCAAAGGGGATGACTATACACTTTTTGGCGTTTAGCTTGAGGCCATGGCTCTGGCACCAGTTGTCTGTTTCTATGAGGCCCTTTTGGGGGATGCTTGTGTCGGCTGGAGAGTCGATTATGGCGCCCAGTTTGCAGTCATCTGCGAACTTGGTCAGCCACAGTCCTTCCGTGTTGGCCTGTACCTCCGAGAAATATATACCGAACGAGAGGTCCCAGGACTGAGCCTTGTGGGACGCCACTTGTAACTGGTTTGGAGTCTGATAGCTCCAGCAATTCTAACCATGTGGGTTCTGTCCTTGAGCCAGTTTGCAACCCATCTAGTGACATAGGGGTTTTTATTTAAGCTGGTGAGCTTATCTATAATGCCCAAGTGGGGTATTGTATCGAAGGCTTTTGCGAGGTCCAGGTAGGCTGTGTGGACCACCTTCCCCTCGTCAATGGCCTTGGTGACTGTTTCAAAGAAATCGACCAGGTTTAAGAGGAAGGATCTGCCCTTAACAAAGCCGAACTGGGTAGGATCCAGTGTCTGTAGGTCCCCAGTATCTTAATTTATGAGGTCCATGATGATCCTTTCCATAGCTTTGCAGACCAAGCCAGTCAGGCTTATGGGGCGATAGTTTCCAGGATCCGTTGAAGCACCACCTTTGTGGAGAGGGACCACTGTTGCTGTTTGCCACTCTTTGGGTACATATCCTGTAGTAAGGCTGAGATTGAACAGTAGTTTTATGTTTGAGTTTAGCTCTTCTTGGAGTTCATGTAGGACGCAGCCTGGGACACCGTCTGGTCCCATTGATGCTGTGTTTTTTGCTTTGGAGAGGGCGGCTCTCACCTGAGCATCTGAGATGTCAGTGGGGCAGCACTCTGCTGGGATAGATATTTGCCCTTTTGGTGGGGGGGGGGTTGCGCTGAACCTGTCAGCTAGAATGTTGGCAATGTCTGTGGGTTTGGTGTATTTTTTGTCATTTTGGACTAATTCTGAGCATACCTGGGAATTCCCACCCAGGTTCCTAACATAACTAAAGAAAGCCTTGTGATTATCCTTAGTGTCCTGTGCAATTTTTCTCTCTAGGCTGGCCTTAGACGATTTTATGAGTGCCCGTAGTTTTTTGCTAATACTGATCAGAGATGCCTTCCCTTTTTGGGATTTTGCTCTATCATGTAGTAGCTTTCTCCTTCTACTGTATAGTTTGTTTATGGCTGGGGTCCACCAGACAGGACGTCTGTCTTTGGAGGATTGGGTCTTGGTTTTATTTGGGATTGCATGATCCATGCATTCCTGAAGGTGTTCATAGAATGCGTTTATAAAGGATTCTGTGGTCTGGGCCGTATTTTCCAAAGGCCCGGGCGCTTTGAAGGATTCCACCTCGGTTTTGAGGAGTGTGAAATTTGCTTTAGAGAAGTTTTTCACTGTGGTTTTCTGGGCAGGGGGTGGGGTCGGGATGTGAAAATCCAGTGAGATTAGTTTATGGTCTGATCTTACCAGTGAGGGGTACACTTCTGGTCTGGAGCATAGAGTCCCCATGTTGGTGATGATCAGGTCCAGTATGTTTTCCCCTCTTGTGGGAGTGGTAACAAGTTGTTCCATAGCATTTGAGTTTATAAATTCTAGGAACCTTTGGGCTAGGGTGTTGGAGCTAGAGTAATGCTCCCAGTCTATGTTTGGGTAGTTGAAGTCACCCAATATAATGGTGTTTGGAGAGACCTTCATATTTTCCAGTGTACTCGGGAAGGCCGAGTGGGGTTCCTGGGTTTGGGAGGGTGGTCTGTAGCAGGCTATAAACTGGAAGGCAGTTTTACCCACTGTTAGTTGCACATGGATAGTCTCTGATGCTTCGTGCTGTGCCACCAACCTGGAGGTGTGGGTATCTTTGACGAATATTGATACTCCCCCTCCTTTTGTGGTTCGGTCCAAGTTTTGGGGCCGAAAAGCATGGTATGAGGTATAACCTGGTAGTGCTGGGGTGCTCTTGGGAGCCGTGAACCAGGTTTCTTTTACTGCACAGATATCTATGTTCTCCATGCTAAGGAGAGTTTCAAGTGCGTGCATCTTGAGGTTTAGACTTCTGGAGTTGAGTAGCATTACTCTTAGTTTCTTATCCCTTGTGATACCTATGGTGGTGGGTTTGTCTTTTGAGCCTTGCCTAAAAAAGGCACTATGGGGGTAGCAAGAGCCTTTGCCAATATCCGAAAGCCCAGGGGTGACAGGTGCAATCCGTCCCTAGCGAAGCATCGTGGCTTGTCGAGCATGTCATCCCAGGCTGACAGGCATTGGATCCCCTTTGAATGACACCAATACTTAAGCCAATTGTTGAAATTGATCATCTTGTCCTCATATTGTGGCATCATTCTTGGTGAGGGTAAGATGCTACTCAAGGTCAGGGTCATACCGGTCTGGGCTACATGCTCAGAGAGCTCCTCTATGTCTCTTTTCGTGTAGTCCAGGGAGGTATGTCTCAGGTCATTCACACCAGCATGGACAATGACTGAGTCATATTTGTACTTGCCTTGGAGTGACCTGAGTGCTTGTGTTATGTGGCGGATCCTAGCGCCCGACAAGCAGCTCGCCGTGACCTTTTCCTTGTTCAGCCTGGTGAGCTGGACGTCAGTGTGCCTGACTGTAGAGTCACCTATTACAAGTGTATCATGTGTGTTGTTTAGCCTTAAGGGCTGTGACTGTTTGGCACACTGGCTTTGT
Organism: Protopterus annectens; assembly: GCF_019279795.1. Lineage (NCBI taxonomy): Eukaryota > Metazoa > Chordata > Ceratodontiformes > Protopteridae > Protopterus > Protopterus annectens. The sequence goes on along the minus strand of NC_056743.1, from coordinate 159,855,429 downwards.
GAGCTATGTGTTGCACGTGTTTTGTTTTGGGGTAGTGGTTGCTTGGGTGTCTGCTTTGGAGGTCTCTGCTGCTTAGGCAGAGTTTTATTTAGAGCCTCCAAGTATGTTTTTGTGTGTTTGTGTTTGGTTTGCTGTCGTGGTAGGTCTATGTGAGACTGGAATTGTAGTGAGTGTTGTTTCCTTCTCCTCTTGACTGGTTACGCCAGTACTGAGTTGAGAGAGCTTAGCCTCCTGTTTGGCTATATGGTTGCATCTCTCACATGTGTTGGAATTTGTTGGGAGGAGGAGAGGGTTGTCTGTGTACATGAGGCAGTTGTAACATTGCCTCAAGATTCCCAGATACACCAGCTGGACCGGAGAGGAGATTGACAACTGACCTTTGGACATGCTAGAATAGTATTGGGAATTCCTTTATAATTGAAAAAAAGGGCCAATGGGGAACAAGGTACTCAAGGGGAGTTTGTGAGGGTGTAGTGCTTTTAATTTTTTAGTGCTGACTTATATAATTACTTTAGTGAGCAAGTGCCAGGTAACTTAAATGCAATGTGTTACATGTAACTTAAATGCAAAAACGACACAGCAACTTACTTTCAAGTGAAACAAGGAAATAAGTACAGTAAGCAATGCAGATATCACTAGGGATCCACAGAAGCGCTGAAAAGCCGCGTTTTAGGTGGAATTAGCATTTCAGGGAAATAAGCATACAAACAAAGCTAGATTCAGCAGGCCTGGATCTAGTCTATGCTACAGCAAACAAGGTGTACCAATTTCAGTAAGAAACAGTTCAAATATGCAGGCATTATAAGCCTTTAACCAGAAATTCCCAGCTCAGAAGGGCAGAGTCCAGCCTCTCCTCCCACAAGAGTGCAGACCACGAACCTTCTTAATGTAAAATAACTGGCCTGAAGCCCAAGTGCTTAAACCAGAACTAATACACTTTTAGAATAACAGACACTGAGCCCTCAATCAGCAGTTCCCAACTTAGAAGGATGTAAGCTACCTGTCTTGCCACCACAGTGCAGACCACAAACCTTCCTAATGTAAAACAACTGGTCTGAAGCCCAAGTGCTTAATCCAAAAGACTTAGAATGATAACTACACTTTAATCAAGTTACTACCAAGCAGTAATAAATGCAATTGAATACTTTAAAGAATGCCTGGATTAGTGCTCAAGTTATACAAACAAAGCTAGATTCAGTAGGCCTGGATCTAGTCTATGCTACAGCAAACAAGGTATACCAATTTCAGTAAGAAGCAGTTCACATATGCAGGCACTATAAGCCTTTAACCAGAAATTCCCAGCTCAGAAGGGCAGAGTCCAGCCTCTCCTCCCACAAGAGTGCAGACCACGGACCCTCTTAATGTAAAATAACTGGCCTGGATTTATCAAGGCTGGAATGGAACCACTTCAAGATGCTGCTTCTCCAGATGGACCTTGGCCCTGTAGGCTCTTTTCCCTCTCATACTAATCAAGGCACTGTTGGGCAGTCTAGGTCTCAGGATTGTTTACATGGATATCCCAATTCACAATCTCATGGACAATTTCTGAGGTTCGGAGTAGACCAGAAGCATTTTTAGCTTCACCGTACCAATTTCTTTCCATTGTACATTTACCAAGTGCTTGGTTCTAGTGTTTGCCCATCTCAAGACTCAGAATTTGTGGGCTTCTATCTGGATGACTGTCAGATTCTGAATTTTAAAGGGGGAGGTGCAGGAGGCAGTGTCCTGTACATTATACAGCCTTACCAGCCTCCTGGAGTTTTCCCTAAATCTACTCCAATCAGACCTGAAACCCAGAAACTACAACTATATTCCTGAGTGTGTTGGATATGTCGCATGGTAGTCTCTTCTTGTCCCAGGATATATAGCATGACAAGCTCTTCTTACCCCAAGATAAAGCTGTGTAGTTGGGGAATTTATTTCCAGACATGATCTAGAATTCAGCAGTGTCAGCTTCCAGCAGCTCTCAAGGCCTTAGGTTACATTTCAGCAGCCATGCTATTAGTATCCATGGCAAAGCTATATACAAGAAAAATACAGCGGCATTTGAAAAGTCCGTGGGAACAGCACTGTCACTTACTAGACAGGTTAATAACTCAGATTCCTACCATCCAGAAAAACTAGTCTGGTCATCTCGCAAGTACTGTATAATTGGTGGAAGCATTTTGTGACCCCGTAGAGCACTTAGACCCAAACTTCAGATGCATTGGACCTGGCATGAGAAGCTCGCACTCAAAAATCACAAGGTGCAGAGGATGTTAAGTACCTCTTTGGTGAAGAAATGCATCATTTTAAAATAAATTATTGCTGTTATCCTGGCTGTGTGGCCCTTCACAACAGCCTGGCTGCCAAGGACCCTAGAGGTAATTAGTTCAATAGTGATATGGAACATGCAGTATGGAAAGGAACCCAGTATTATTAACTATATAAACGAGTCATAATGGCACAGATGTCCGCTGTGCAGCTATGGCTTCACAGCATTGTACAGACCCTAAATAGCAAAATTGTGTGGCATACAAATTAATCATGTCCAGATAAGTAGTCACAAGTGGAAGTTGAATCCAGGGTCTTTTACACCCTCACACTGAAGTGATGGATTTCAGCACTAGACCTGTCCACCTCAAAATACAATTATCTGAAAAGTTCTGCACTAGGAAACCCTGGAAATCACCATGGGTAGTGAATGCTTTCAGCATCCCATGGATGGTGGAGCTTCTGTACGCCTTTCCTTCTTTCTTTCATGATGCCAGGGATCCTGATAAATACACTGAAAGTCCAGGCCAGCTTCATTCTGGTGTATCCCTTGTGGCCAAGGCTGCCCAGTTTCAGCTAATCCATCTGAGTAGAAGATCTTTGTCCTCCTTCCATAGTCTTGTATCATCTTGACCTAAGAAAGGGGATGGTCATTGATGCACACCCCAGCCTTACCCTCAAGCTAACAGCATAGATTTATCTCATCCCAATTCTGTTCAGGAACCAGTTTCCAAAGGGAGGTACTTCACCTCCTGTGAGGAAGACAGGAAGCCCAGCTCTAGAACGTCTGATCTCTGAAAGTGGGTCCTTTTATGATTCTTTTATGTATCATCCAAGCATAACTTCTCCAGAGTGGCATCTTGCATACCTCAGTTCAAGTGCAGTATCCTACCACCCCAATGTGGCTTCTCTTGGACCTTTACCAGTTTGTGAGAGGAGCACTGCATCATAGACTACCTAAGAAGCCATTGCAACTTCTGTGGCATTTAACTTTTCCACTACAAAATTTAAACTGCCCACACTTTTCAGCTAAATGCTGCTGCAGTAAATCAAATTTTTGTCCTGGAAGAGTCCTTTACAAGAAAGGATTTCACAGCTTTAAGCCCTCATAACTAAGGACTGGTGTACAATATTCCATACGAATAGGGTTACCTCAGGACATATGGTTCCTTCGCAATTAAGATGATGTGTACTGACAGTGAACTAAACCGTACTGCTCCCAGTATTCTAGTTCAAACCTCAGAACACAGCAAAAGGATACTCCCATTTGCTGGATGCCCATATATTTGTCTTGCATGCCAAGAAAGCAAGTCATCCTCCAAACAGCCTGAAAGTGGCTAACAAACTGCATCAGCTTCTGCTTTAAAAAGAATGGAAAAATGTTAGGCAGCTAGCTGATGCTCCACTTTACCTTGGTGTCAATAACCACAGCAGCGTTATTCAACAATGTCCCTGCACAGAGCATCTGTATCACCTCAGACAGCTGTATACATTCTTCCAGGTATTACAGGCTTGGATATCCAGTCCAAGAATAGAGCAGATTTTGCAGTTACTGTACTACTACACATATGAGTGCCCCATTCCCATCTGGGACGTACTTTTTTTTTTTCCTAAGGATTCTAATGCACAGTAAATCCTTACAGTGAACATAGTACAGCTGTGCAAGTGCACTCACCATATCAGTACTGCAATATGGACAGCCTTCTTCCCTCCAGAGTATCCTTGTCAACAGTCTGTGGGGAAGAAGACGTGTACTTCACAATCTGTAGGAGGAACAGGCAACTACTACATGTAGGATAAAAAAAAAAGAAGGGGAGTATCCTTTTTCTAGGTCCTTTTTGTTCTGCTGCCTGCCATTCACTAGGTCTTCCATTCTATATTTTTCTGATTTGTTCCTCCACATTATGATCATCCTCGGTAGAGCAAGGGTGAAAGTCATCTGGAGTGGGCATTGCAAAGACCATGAAAATTGTTTGCCAAAATGCTAGCGAAGGTACAGTGAACATGTTAGATGGCATTAGCCCCTCCCCTTGGGGATGAGCGACTCTCATCACTGTGAGGATCACAATGATCTTTCCATTGGTAGTGTTTGCTCCTGCACACCTGCAATAGTAACTACTTCTGAAGTGGCTTGGTGAATGAATGCCCACCCTTGTGCTGTCCCTTACAACACTCTCCTCCCCTTTGAGGGACTGCAGCAGTGGATGTCCGTCTCTTCACCCCCACCCACCTTGGATGGAACCAGCTACTTCCCATGCCAATGCCAGCAAATTATCTGACTAGGTATTTCAGCTTGATTCATTTGGGCCGTAGTAATCAGGGTTTTATCCCTCTATACTGGTGTAGCTGTTAAGGAGAGTATGCTTTTGTCACCTTCGTGTATCATTGATTACAGAGAAGAGAGTTTGGAGGCCTACCTTCAGATAATTCAGAGGGGAGTCTCTTCCAAGACAAAAACAATGGTCATTAAAATGTTGCAACCCTTCAAGGGCTTTGTAGACTGAGGATTGGAGGCTGAGTGCTGTGTAGCATATCCTTTTTAGCAAAATAGAACTTAAAATTGATTGAGCTGTTATTCCTTTTAGCCACACATTCGATTGACATCCTTGGAAAGGGAAGAATTCATTGTCATCAAGGGAGCTTCTGAAGATCTGTTAAAGTTGGACAGATAGGACTAATATCTGCTTATGGTATTTCCCAGTGATAAGGACTCTACTACAGCTGTAATCCCATTACTTGAACATCTGCTGCTACTTTGAGCAAGATGGTGCCCACCTAGACTTTTATTTTGCCACATTAATTTAAAATGAATGTTGAATGGATTTTAAAAAGATACAAAATATTTTTCTTCCTAGAGGATATTGCTTTGCTCTGAAAATACTAATGTTGAGCTGATGTTTGTAACCTAAGCATTATGGCAAGCACAGAAAAGAACTTATAACAGCAGAAACTGATTTGGGACACCTCCAGAAATGCAGTTAAAAGGAAGAACTTAGGGTAACATGGAAGAAATATTTGCCTTTTATTGAAGAGGGAGTTATATGGCCAAGTGTATTAACTCTTCGTGGTTGTCATCCAGGTTGACTGGGAGAGGCACCTTTCTCTTGAAGTGTGGGTGTATTATGGCCAGAAGAAGGGACTGTGTTTACTAGCCAAAAGTTGACTAGAAGAGACATTTGCTTCTCTTTGAATGGAATATTTGCCAAAGGATAGTGAGTCTTGGAAGATTCCAACAGGAGATGCATGAAGACAGCTACAGATTTCTTTGGAGGATTACTGTTGCATGAAGTTTGTGTGAGATTACATGGAATGTTTGGTTGTGAAAGCAAAACTGTAAAACTATAATTCTGCAACATTAAATATTTTAAAGAACAAAGTGTATTGAACTCAAAGTTCTGTCTCCACTGTGTGTTGAACTTACAACTAATGTTTTTCTAGGCAGGTATGATTTTTTTTGTTATACCAAATTACAATTTTGTTTTGTTCCTGTTTTGCAGCCTATAGGTGTACCACACTGATTTCTAATTTCCTTAGCCAGGAAGTGAGAAGGGCTGCTGGAAGTGAACTAGCATCCGTTTATAAAAATGGAAAAGCTTGCAGCACATGTGCTTTACAGCAACATGAAGATGATTCAGTGCGGAATGGCCTTTCAAGAGAGGAGTAAGGCAACTGATGGATCATTGATCTTCAGAAAGGGGTACCTGATAATTTGGTTGTGCTAAATGAAAGCCCACTAGCTAATAAAACTTTATTTAGAAGTCGGCAACCTAAGCATGTAAATGGTTATGAGCCAGTACATGCAAATATCAATTTCCACCCCTAAAACGTCAGCAACTGAAATGTGTTTTAAATGGTAGAAGAAAAGGGGCAAATGCTAAAAAAATTAACTAGTACAGCTGTTGCTAACAAAAGTGATTTTAACCAAGTTAATAGCAGTAAAAATATAAATGTTGCATTTTTCCAAATATGATTTGTAAGCAGCTTGTTGAGAATGAAACTTTACTGGTTGAATGTAGTAAAATAAGTGCTAGAACAGTAGAGTCCACATACTGTATGTTCATAGGTAGGTACTAGGCTATCTGCCCAAGGGCATTTATAAGCCTAGCCAGAGTGTCGGCTATCGCCACCCCCATTAATTAATTAACTGATCCCCTGTCACGCAAAGCCAATGAAGTGATCCCAGAGGTATATTTTCTGTTATCCATCCACTAGTCAAGGTTTCTCTTGAAGAGTGTTAGTGAGGGGCTCTGCCTAATGTAGCTTGGAATTTTGTTCCAAAGCATGGGGAGTCTCTGTGACAGGAATCTATCCCTCCAGCATGTTCTATTTATTGTGGTGAGGTTTAGCTCACTAGAGCGCGTAGCTCACAGTGACTTGGATTTCTTTAGGTGGAGCATGTCCATCAATTCTGAGTTGGACATGGCTTTGTAAGTCAGGTAGAGATCACCTCTGAGTAAGCAATATGCCACTGAGTACAGCCGGAGTTTTTTCTGTCGGGCTGCATAGGACATATGTTTGAGGCCAGTAATCCTCTTGGTGAAGTACTTTTGTGGTCTCTCCAGCTGTTGGGAGTGTCTTGTGAGGTACATCCCAAATGGGGCATTGTACTCTATGATGGGTCTGATGAGTGACGAGTAGAGGGGCACTATAACCTCTTTATTTCTAGATGCGAACCCTTTAGTAATTAGATGGGCCACATAGAAGGATTTCCTTACTACTTTGGCAATATGATTGTCAAAGGAGAGATTGCTATCTACCTGGGTCCCCAGATCTCTTATTACCCCTTCTGTATTAAGGGGACTGCCACCTATGTGGTAATTCGTGGGTGTTTTGTGTTTCCCAAATGGGATGACACTGCATTTTTTGGCATTTAGCTTGAGGCCATGACTTTGACACCAGGTGCCCGTCTCAGTAAGGCCCTTTTGGAGGATGTCCGTGTCAGCTGGAGAGTCAATTATGGCTCCCAGTTTGCAGTCATCAGCAAACTTGGTTAGCCACAGTCCTTCTGGGTTTGCCTGTACTTCTGAGAAGTATATGCCGAACAGTAGGGGTCCCAGGACCGAGCCTTGCGGGACACCACTCGTGACTGGTTTAGAGTCGGACCTGGAGCCAGCTATTCTTACCATGTGAGTTCTGTCTGTAAACCAGTTGGCAACCCATCTTGTGACGTAGGGGTGTATGTTCAGGGTGGTAAGTTTTTCTATAATACCCGAGTGGGGAATGGTGTCGAAAGCCTTGGCGAGGTCAAGGAAAGCTGTGTGAACAACCTTTCCCTTGTCTGTGTCCTTGGTGACTGTCTCGAAGAAGTCAACCAGGTTTAGTAGGCATGATCTGCCCCTAACAAAGCCGAACTGGGTCGGGGTCAAGTGTTTGGAGGTTTCCAATGTCTTTGTTAATGAGTTCCATGATGATGTGCTCCATAGCCTTGCAGACCAGGCTAGTCAGGCTTATGGGGCAATAGTTACCAGGGTCAGTTGTGGCCCTTCATTTGTGGAGTGGAATAACCATTGCTGTGTGCCATTCTGTGGGCATGTAGCCTGTGGAGAGGCTGAGGTTGAACAATGTGTTTAGTTGGGGGGTTAGTTTGTTCTGTAGTTCGTGCAAGAAGCAGCCTGAGACATCATCTGGCCCCATTGTCACTGTGTTTTTGGCTTTTGTAAGGGCTATTTTCACCTGTGCATCTGTGATTTCTGGGACACTACACTTTTCCGGTATTGTTGTGGGCCCTTTTGGGGCTGAGAGGGGGGTGATGTTTGCACTGAATCTATCTGCCAGAATGTTGGCAATATCAGTAGGTTCAGTATATTTTGTGCTGTTTTGCACTAGTTCAGTGCAAATCTGCGAGTTGCCGCTTTGATTCTTAACATAGCTAAAGAAGGCTTTTTGGTTATCTTTTGAATCCTTGGCTATCTTTCTTTTGAAGTTAGCCTTGGATGATTTTATGAGGGACCTTAGTTTCTTACTGATACTGATCAGGGATGTCCTTCCTTCTTGGGATTTGCTTTTTTTCTGAACTAGTTTCCTCCTCCTATTGTATAGCCTGTTTATGGCAGGGGTCCACCAGACTGGTTTCCTTCTCTTAGAGGAGTGAGTCTTGGTTTTGCTAGGGATGGCACGATCCATGCATCCTTGTTGGTGCTCATAGAGTGCATTTCTAAAGGTTTCTGCATCTTGGGCAGCATTATCCCTTAGCGTGGGGGCTATGAAACTTACCGCCTCTGTCTTAAGTAAGGTGAAGTTTGCTTTAGAAAAGTTTTTTTTTTTTACTGTGGTTTCCTTAGTTGGGGGTGGTGGTGGAGTGCTGACATCCAGGGTGATTAGTTTATGGTCTGATCTAAGCAGTGATGGGTTGACCTCTGGTGTGGAACACCCGTCGCCCATGTTTGTGATGATCAGGTCTAGTATTTTTTCACCTCTGGTAGGGGAGTTTACCAGCTGATCCAGGGCATTTGAGTTGATAAATTCCAGGAAGTGCTGGGCCTGGGAGTTTGTACTCGATTAGGTTTCCCAGTTAATGGTAGGGTAATTGAAATCGCCCAATATCAGGGTGTTCGGTAGGGCCTTCATGTTTTCCAGTCTCTCCAGAAAGTTGGAGTGGTGATCCTGGGTCATAGAGGGTCATCTGTAAGGCCACAGTTTGCATTGCAAATTTGCCCGATGTTGCACATGGATGATCTTAGAGGTATCCTGCTGCGCCACTAACCTGGTGGTGTAGGTATCCTTAATGAATATGGATACACCCCCTCCTTTTGTGTTTCGGTCTGTGTTCTGTGGCCGAAACGAGTGATACGAGTTGTAGCCCGGTAGTGCTGGGGTGCTCTCTGGAACCTTGAACCAGGTTTCAGTTACTGCACAGATGTCGACGTTCTCCATACTGAGGAGTGCTTCGAGCACGTGCATTTTGAGATTTAAACTCCTGGCATGGAGTAGCATAACCCTCAGTTTTTTGTTAATTGTGCTGTTTACGCAGGTGGGTTTGACTTTTGAGCCTTGCCTAAAAAAGGCACTATGGGGGCAGCAAGAGCCTTGGCCAGTATTCGAAAGCCTACGGTTGATGGGTGCAAGCCGTCTCTTGCAAAGCAACGCGGCTTGTCGTGCATGTCGTCCCAGGCTGACAGACACTGGATCCCCTTTGAATAACACCAGAAGCTTAGCCAATTGTTGAAATTGATCATTTTCTCTTTATACTGAGGTATCATTCTTGGTGAGGGCAGGTTGCTACTCAGGGTCAGGGTCATACCAGCCTGGGCTACATGATCAGAGAGCTCTTCCATGTCTCTTTTCATGTAGTCCAGGGAGGTACGCCTCAGGTCATTCACACCAACATGAACAATGACAGAGTCATATTTGTACTTGTTCTGAAGTGACTTGAGTGCTTGTGTTATGTGGTGGATTCTGGCTCCTGACAGGCAGCTAACAGTAACCTTCTGCTTGTCCAGCCTAGTGAGTGGGACGTCAGTGTACCTGACTATAGAGTCGCCTTTTACTAGTGTGTTAGATATGTTATTTCGCCTTAACGACTGTGATTGCGCTGCACACTGATTTTGTGTTTTATGTGTTGTCTGGTTTGTGATGGGAGGTGCAGGTTGTTTAGGCGTCTGCTTTGGAGGTCTCTGATACTTTTACAGGTTTTTATTTAGAGCCTCTGAGTATGATTTTGTATATTTGTGTATTTTTTGCCAGTGCTGGTTTAGTAGGTCTACGTGAGGCTGGAGGTGTGGTGCAAGTGTTAAACTTCTCCTCTTGACTGTCTGTTCCAGTCTTTGGTGGAGACAGCTTAGCCTCCAGTTTGGCTGTATAATTGCATCTCTCACATATGTTAGTGTTTTGTGGTAGGAGGAGAGGGTTGCCTGTGTACATGAGGCAGTTGTAACATTGCCTCAGGATACCCAGATTCACCAGCTGGACTGGAGAGTAAACCTGAAATTGCCCTTTGGTCATGCCTGAATAGTAGGGTGAGCTGCTTGGTTGGTGAGGGGTGAATAAAGTGCCTTGCCCTGCTGGGCAATCAAATGTCAAGGTACATTAGTGCTTGCTGTTAGGTCTGAAAAAGTGCTGGGCTGTAAGATGTTTTTTGAGTGCTTAGGTTGAGAGTTAGACTAGTTTCAAGGGAAAAACTGAAGAGGAGACTTAGTGGAGCCGGGAATAATTTAACCCTAGTTAACTGGCGCTGCCCGGCATGCAAAACCGTGCAAACGTGATTTTTATAGCAGGGAAATGAAAGAGAGAGAAATTAGCCCAAAATGGCCAATAAACTACTAACGTCTGGGCTGGAACCACTCCTCCAGGGATAGATAGGCTGCTCAAAGCTCCCCTCTCACTGTTGAATTAAATGCGCAATATTAGTGAATCCTAAGATTCCCAGGTATACAGTATTGGTGGATGGTAAGGAATTAAACACATTGTTAGGGTCTAGGAGCATGGTTACACTTAACAGTGGGTCTGCAACCATAAATCCTACAAAAAGAGAAAGGTAGAGGTGATGTATGTTCATAAGATAAGCAAGATTGTCCTATAACCTGCATAAATTCACACGCAGGTAAGTAAAGTTTTGCATCCTGAGGCTTTAGTACCTAATTTAACACAATATTTTAATTGGTTAGGATGTCCTTCAGTTCAAGCCACTGCAAAACTTGTGTGGCGAGAATACAGTTTGATACTCTGGCGTAAGTTTCAATTAGGCAGAAATATGGGTAGTATCGGCAGCCTCACAGTTTTACATACTCTGTAAAAAAAAAAAAAAAAAACACACTGAGAATACTCAAGTTCTGAATATACTGCTAGTAAGAATGGGGCAATAACATTTGCACACATTTAGAAATACTCATTAAAGAAAGAGAATAGTGTAGAACTTTCAGAAGAGATTAAAATTTAGCTTTAGCTAGAAAACATATAAAAAAATAGAATATTATCAGAAGCTTGTTTCTATGTCTTACCAGAAGACACCAGTTGTTAAGATGATTTATCAGTTTCTGTATTGATGTCTTTCATTAAAGAATAGTGCGTTACCAGAAAAACCCATTTAGTAAGTTAGTGAAAGAAGCTGCTGCAGAAACTGAAGGGAGCAACCTTTTAATACATGCAAATACGGCTTTGTTAAAAGATTGCAGCCATTGAAGTAGTTAAGGATACCAGTATAGGAACAGAGAGGATGAGTTATAATGACAGGCTTGTAGAGAGAAGAAAGGGAGACCAGAACAGCACCTTAGGTTTACCTTCTGTGATGACAGAACAGAGGCCATGTTGGTAATTGGGCCTTCAGCCGCAGGTACTTCAGGCAACAGAAGCTACTGAGTAGAGAATTGCAAAAACCAAAAGAAGAAAGTCTCAAGAGATGAGTTGGCTTTCCTAGGGGAAGTTGTAGGAAGAGGATATACCCTCCACTGCATGTCACGATGTTGAAAAGTGTCCCTGACTTGACAGATTTGCAGATGAGCAGTGAAAATTGTAAGAGGACACAATAGGATAACATTAATCAGGGCGAGCGAAACACAGCCAGAGTTTGGGGAAGAAAATAGATGGCCAAGTTAATCCCATCCTATGCTCATATTTTGAGTTGAAGAATGACTTCTTGCACAAGGTAAATAATGACAGAAAATACTACAGTAAATGTTCAGAAACCGTTAAAATGCTTGTGATTAAAAACCTGCATATTATTCCAGTATGGGAAAATCCTGTTGGTGAATAAAGCCAAATATAGTTTTAAATCAGTTTTATTGGCTTGGTGTAATGGGAGAGTGGGAATTTCTGTGCAGCATGTCCATAATGTCAAAAGACTGCACTACCTCTTGGCTTCTGAACTCTGCTTACACCTGTGCCCGTTATTGAGGTCCAATTTGAGTGGATCTTGTAGGTCCATTCATAAAGTCTGCTTAATGGCTACTGATACTTTCTAGTGCTTGACTGTATCACGTTTAATGAAGCAGTACCACCACAAAAAAGCCTTTGCTTAATCAGTATTTAAAGCGCTATAGTTACTTTACACCAGGTTAGGGATATCCAAAGAAGTAGAAGTCAGCAAACTCCATTTATGTCCAGAGAAGTGTACCAACTTTGCCATTGTACTCAAAACTGGTACTAAGTGCACCTGCCAATGTCTTGATTCAGTCAGTACATCCTGCCTGGATGTGCTGATGTCATTTAGAGAGGCACTCTACCAATTAACTCATTAAGTAATCGCAAACAGTTGTAAGCAATTAGTTTCATGAAAAAACTATCTGCTTTAGAGTTCATCACCAATTGGTACTTTCTGAACACCCACACACACATTCTACATTAACAGAAAATATGAGCAACAACAGCAAAATAATAATGATGGGTCTTTACTATTCACTGACATGCACAGCAATTTCTGTGAGCTCCCAAAATAGCATTAGTAACAAACAGCGAGCATTCCTGTCAGAATGGAGCGTCAGTGTGTTGATGCTGGACTTTTGCTTTGCTTTGGCTAAAAACACTTTATTTTATTATAAAGGGGTAAGCACCAGCTCAAAGGCGTACTGTTTGAATGCAAGTTTTTTTAAAGAATGGAAGATGTATTTAGACTTGATCTTTAATAAAACTCTTGGAAGCTAATGCTCAAAAGGCTATAGCACAAGACTGTAAGAAATGGGATCAGTTGCTTCTTACCTCTTGTTTGCTGTAAGAGAGGTGTCTCAAGGTTGAACAGGATCTGCCCCATTGAGTTACTGTATGGGAGACGTCCTCAGTTTGCTGGACATAGCAAAGGAAACTTTGTAGAAAGAGAAAAGCCCATTCAAAGGTGTAATTGCTCACTTAGAATGAACCCTATCATTTCCAGTCTAAGCACTCTCCCTTGTGATTTCCTGTGGCTCTCAAATCTTGCAAATTGTGACAGCAGGCTTGACTATAGCTAGGTAGGTTATTGTTATAACAGTAGTTAAGGAGCAGTGCAGAGGCCAAAAGAAGTACAACAGATTGTACAGGAGTTTAAAACAGGAGGTAAAATGGTGGTAGTCCCCTCTGCTGAGTAAACTCTTATCAAGATGACAAGGGCTGTCTGAGGTGGTAAAGAAAATGGAACTACAAAATAAGATAAACTAGTAGAGTGGATATATCACACAGTATGTCAAAACCATGGATGAAGGTTGACACTTACATAGTCAGCCTGGGAGCTGAGACGTGTGCCAGTAGTGTAGTACCACAGAGTTTTTCCCCTGATTAAATAGGTGAAATTTTGTCAACTGGCCAAAAACAAGAAGTGAAGGAGTTCTTGCTAAGAAATTTTCTTTTTTCTGAAATGTCTACTACAACAAATGTAATTCAGCATCATATAGAAACTGTGCTACTGGAAGCCAAACCTAAAACCATATAGGGTACCAGAGTCTCAAAGAAAAGCAGTAAGTGAAGAAGTGAGAAAAGTGCTTAAACTGAGAGTTTGTTCGGAATCCCAATGTTCTTGAAAGAGCCTGTTAAAAGCTGAATCGGTCCATGGTATTTCATTCTAATTTCCATAAAATGAATGAGATGTCCAGCTCAACACTTGTCTAATGGCTAAAGTGAATTAGCTCAAGGAACAAAGCAAAAATGTTGACTGCCCTAGATCCAACAGTGGAGAGACCTGGGGTTCTATGAGAGCAGATGGGGGGGGGGTATAGAAAAGTTAAACAATTATTTACTTTGTCTGACATCGGCTGAGGCAAGAAAGAGTCCCCAACGGGGTACTTAGCTTTTTTCGACGTCTTCGGTAGCTGAATTCACTGTATCTGACCGACCGGCACTTGCGAACAGCTTCTGCTTCGGGCACCGCGTGGCAAGAAAGACTGAGGAAAATGGCGTCGGCTGATGCTTTTATACCCCAGACGCTCTGACGTCGGGGAAAGTGCGACATCAGCCGAGGCCAGACCCAGACTTTGGAATCCGGCCGACTGAAGGGCTGCCTGAGGCAGGACAACCCATATGTTATGACTGCAGATTCATACCTATCGGACATCTACATTTATGGTAGGTACAAAACTGTACTTTCTCTGTGGTGGGAGGGTTGTCATAGGCTAGTATTAACAGGAATTAAGTGGGATGGTATTTGCTGGGGGTCACCCAAGCTCATTCTGAAATTTTCATGGTCTGGTGTTAACAGGAACTTGTGGGTGGATGTTGGGGCTCTGGCTGAGATTCACTTGTGGTCATTCTGGGGACTCGCTTATGACCGTTATTTCCAGGTATGCACTGAACGTTTGTTTAGCTAGAACCTGTATCAGTTTTACAGCTGACAAAGATTGCTGTGTTTTAAAGATGTCCTTCAAGGATGCATCTGCAGTCCTTACAAATGGGTTGTCCTGTCGTCAGGCAGCCCTTCGGTCGGCCGGATTCCAAAGTCTGGGTCTGGCCTCGGCTGGTGTCACACTTCACCCGTCATAGCTGCAGTTATTCGGGTATAAAAGCATCAGCCGACGCCATTTTCCTTAGTCTTTCTTGCCGCGTGGCGCCCGAAGCAGAAGCTGTTCGCAAGTGCCGGTCGGTCAGAACCAGAGATTACTACTACCGAATACGTCTACTACTACCGAAGACTTCTAAAAAGCTAAGTACCCCGTTGGGGACTCTTTCTTGCCTCAGCCGATGTCAGAAAAAGTGAATAACTGTTTAACTTGTGGGAAACAAATACCTCATAAAGATTTCCATTCTTACTGCTTACCTTGTCTAGGCCCAGACCACGACGTAGCAGCTTGTCTAGCCTGTGCTTCTTTTAACCGACGGACGCTTAGACGCCGGTCGGAATTTGCTGAGGAGTTTTTCGGCTCCGATTTTGCTTACATTATGCCGTCGGATCCTCCGACTACGCAAATATCTAAAAAGCGCAAGGAAAAGGACCGACACTCGCGGTCCGCGGTTTCGGCCGAAACCACGGTTAAGCCAACCACGAGTGTCTCGGTTTCGGCTGAAACCGAGCAAGCGGTTCTTCCTTCAGCCGAAAACTTACCTCCTACCGAGGCCTCTTCCAACCTGGTGGAATCGGCTTCTGAAATCACTCCTGCTCTTACAGTTTCTCAGGAATTATCTGACACTATCCCCTTGGATATTCCAACCCCTGCACGTGGAGCTGCTAGGCCACCTGCATCCATGTCCATTAAGGCCTTTGCCAGGGCCAAAGCAGCTAAAACAACTAAATCTGTGCCTGCTAAGATTCCCTCTCACAGGCCTAGCTCTAGTTCACAAATGCTTAGTTTAGCAGAGTACCTCATTTCTTTACTCCGGGGATCCCAACCTCACCCAGACAGGGCCTCTCAACCACCTCCAGAGAAGAGGCCTAGAGCAGAGCTCCCTGAGCCTGTTTCAACAGATGATTCCTCTGATGATTCAGATAACACAAACCCTCCAGAGGCTCCTTTCTCCCCTTATGAAGACTCTGATGCTGAAGAGTCCATTCCTTCTGCCTCTCCGCCTGAGGAATTTTCCTTTGGGGAAACCTTGCATGCTATGAGGAAACAATTTCAGTGGCAGGGCCAGGATTTTTCAGACTCCAGAAAAAGGCTTAGAACCTTTCTGCATTTACCACAACATAGGCCTTTAGCCATTCCTCCAGTTCTTTCTGTTGTAGATGATGCATTTAATGATGCTTGTACTGCTCCTGATTCTCTACCTCCGGCCCCTGCTAAGCCCGATAGGTAATACAGGGTCCCGGACACGCATTACCATTTGTATAAGGCTCCCTTTGCAGATCCCGAGACTATCTTCCAGGGTCCTAAGGCTGTAGCAGCTACCTCTGCCAAAAACCCTCTCCCCTCTGAAAGGGAATCCAGGTCCTTAGAGAGATGGGGTAAAAAAGTTTACACTTCTGCTACTCCTTCAGCTAGGGCCTTGAACTGTCAATTCCACATGATCCAGTATCAAGAATTTATGCTAGACCAGTTAACCAAAAAACTGTCCTCGGATGAACCATTAGACAAAAAATCTGTTCAGGAGATGGTACATAACATTCAGCAAGTCAGTAATCATTCCTTAAAATGCGGCTATGATGCACTGGAGGCTTCCTTTAGATCAGCCATGACTGGCACAGTTATCTGAAGGCATGCGTGGTTAAAAGAGCAGGCCTTACCAGACCATGTCAAATCAAAACTACTAGATGCTCCCATGGACAAGATCAATTTGTTTGGCTCTCCTGCACAACAGGTGCTGAAGAAGATGGAAGAGAAGGCAAAATCTGTCCAAACAGTGAAAGATTTCTTACAGGTCCAACCTCCAAGGTTTAGCAGGAATTGGCCTCCAAAATTGGTCCTTTCCAGACTCCTCCAGAGCTCAGAGAGGCAGGAATAGGCGTTCAAGAGGCAGAAGCCAATCCAGGGGTGCCTACAGGGGACGCCCGTGGCAGGGTAACAATCAGCGAGGTGCAGCCACAGACACAGCCACCACCACTACTACAGGACAATCACAGTGACTTGGCTCTAGCACCGCCTACCAGGGAACAACTAGAAGCACCCTTGGGAAAGCTAGCTTTATTTTCAGTAAACTGGCATTACATCACAAGAGACAAGGGGATTTTGCAGACAATAGACCAAGGTTACAGGTTTCACTTCCATACTCTACCAGGGAAGAGAGGAATGCCAAACCTACCTCCAAATCAAAAGGCACAAGCTCTAAAACAAATAACTCAATTATTAAGGATGAGAGCTGTGGAAAAGGTACCATCTATGGAGCAAGGACAGGGATTTTACTCCAGGCTCTTCCTGGTACCAAGAAAAGAAAGCAAATGGAGACCTATTCTAGACCTGTCCGCTTTAAACACATTCCTCATTGTTCCAAAGTTCAAAATGCTGACCCTACAGCAGCTTCTTCCCATGCTGGGCAAGGAGTCTTGGCTGGTAACTCTAGATCTCAAGGAGGCATACCTGCATGTTCCCATACGACCAAATTGCAGAAGATACCTCAGATTTCTTGCAGGATCAGAGCATTATCAATTCTCAGCATTGCCCTTTGGCTTATCTACTGCGCCCAGAGTGTTCACGAAATGCCTGGCATCAGTAATTGCTCATTGCAGGCTTCAGGGAATCCAAATCTACCCTTACCTGGACGACTGCCTGATACAAGCGGACAACAAAAACAAGCTAGCAGAAGACTTGAAAATGGTCATTTACCTACTACAAGCTCTGGGATACACAGTCAATATAAAAAAGTCAAGACTGATTCCATCCCAAAGGATAACCTTTTTGGGTGCAGAGCTGGACACAACGAAACAAATGGCATTCCTAACAGTAGAAAAACAGGAGCAACTCCCTCTCTACTTCTTGGCATTAACAAAGCAGAATCATCTAACAGCAAGAAAAGTTCTGCAAGCCTTGGGTTTCATGGCATCCTGCATAATATTGGTTCCACATGCCAGACTGCATATGAGAAAGTTACAGTGGTACCTAAGGAATTTATGGTCTCAGCACAAGCACAGCCTAGAAACCCAAATTCCAATAATTCCATGCCTGAAGCAAGTATTCCAATGGTGGGCTCAGGCCTGTCAATCAAACAAAGGATTGCCTTTGCACAACACTCAACCAAGCCAAACCATCACAATGGACAAGTGCATTCAAGGTTTATGGACTCAAGAACAGCTGCACCTACACATAAATCAAAAGGAAATGCTGGCAGTAAAACTGGCAATTCAGGCATTCAGACCATTTCTTCAAGAAGGTCAACTGTTGATAAGGACAGACAACACCACAGTTATGTGGTACATCAACAAACAGGGAGGCACACATTCTTACCCTCTATGCCGGATGGCAATGGACCTCTGGAATGTGGCCCTGAGCTACAACATTCAGTTACAAGCAATTTTGTACCAGGAAAAGAAAACATTCTAGCAGACATACTAAGCAGAACTACCACAGATGCCCATGAATGGATGCTGCATCCGGACATCTTCAAAACCATTACAAGAAAATGGGGGCTCCCACAAATAGACTTATTTGCATCCCCACGCAATCACCAACTAAAGAAATTCTGCACAAGGACGTACCACCCACTTGCCTGGAAGGTGGACTCCCTATCTTTCAGCTGGAAAAACCTGACAGCATATGCATTCCCACCACTTCCTTTGATGCACAAGGTGCTATTGAAGATCAAAGAGGACCGTCCAAGGATCATTCTGATAGCTCCAGACTGGCCAAGACAACATTGGTACCCATTACTGAGGAGCTTGTCTCGGGAACAAATATGGCCTCTACCCCTTGTTCCCTTGCTGTTAACACAGAACAACTACAACACCCTGCATCCAAACCTGAAAACACTGCATCTGACTGCCTGGAACATTGCATAACAACAAATAACCCAAATTTACCCCAAAGGGTTAAAGACATTATCTTGGAGGCTCGCAGACCCTCAACAAGAAAAAATTATTCAGCAAAATGGAAAAGATATTTCATTTGGAGTACTGCAAAAGGAGAAAATGTGTCACTGGTGAACATAGCCAACATCCTGGAATACTTGGCAGAGCTCTTCCACAAAGGCCTGTCCTATTCTTCCATCAAGATTCATGCATCAGCTATTTCAGCAGAAAACGACTTGGATCCTCCAGTCTTCTCACATCCTCTGCTCAGGCAGTTTCTGAGAGGAATTAAAAATGTAAAACCTCCTAGGAAGCCACCATTGCCAGCATGGGACTTGAACTTTGTGCAAGAAAAATTGACACTTCCTCCTTTCGAACCAGCAGCGACAGCAGAATTACAATTCTTATCATGGAAAACTGCTTTCCTGTTGGCAATCACTTCAGCAAGAAGGGTATCTGAGCTACAGGCACTAATGGCAGTACAGCCCTTCCTGATCTTCCATCAAGATAGAGTATCCATGAGAACTAATCCTACTTTTTTGCCTAAGGTGGTCCCCAGAGTATCTTTGAATCAGGCTATCCACCTACCTACATTCTTCCCCAACCCACAGAACAGGGGAGAAAGACTGTTGCATACCTTGGATGTGCATAGACAATTATGCTACTACCTGGACAGGACCAAGGCCAATAGGAAAACTGACCAGCTACTGGTAGCATATGCAACAGGAATGGAAGGGAAAGCAATTTCAAAACAGACAATCTCTAAGTGGATAGGAAATTGCATTAGATTTTGTTACTCCTACCATGGAAAGAAAACTCCAGAAAACATCAGGCCTCACTCTACAAGGGCTACAGCCACTACCACAGCTTTTCTACGAGGAGTGGCTACCAAAGACATTTTAGAGGCTGCTACTTGGAGCTCCGTGCATACATTTGCCAAGCATTATAATTTACCTTTATACTCCAGATCCCGAGCAGGTGATGCCTTTATACCCGAATAACTGCAGCTATGACGTCGGGTGAAGTGCGACACCAGCCGAGGCCAGACCCAGACTTTGGAATCCGGCGATCAAGGGCTGCCTGACGACAGGACAACCCATTTGTAAGGACTGCAGATGCATTCCTATCGGACATCTACATTTATGGTAGGTACAAAACTGTACTTTCTTTTAGTGTGTGGGTGGGGGCTAGGAGGGATGCATCAGCCATTATGCACAATAAGTTTTAATGAGGGTTGTATTTTTTGGGTGGTGACTGGAGCTTTACAGATCACACCAAGGTTTAAGTATGCAGTCACAGGTTCTATGTAAAAGTTAAATTAGCAACTGGGATATATATTCATTTGAGTGACATGGATTTACAGAGCTGAAAAGAAGAGGATCTTTGCATGTTTGTAGATCCTGCAAAGCAAGAGTTTGTAAATTAGATGTATGGCTGTGTGAACTCAGTCTGCCTGAACTCCTTTTAATCTTTTAGGCCTAAACTTTGCAGATAATTGCCATTGGTAGAGCAGCACTAAGCAAGAAGACATTCCTTGCTTTAATTTTAAACCTACATGCTGTGAGGCTTGGCTTCCTAAACTTTAAAAAAATGCTTTCTAAACTTTAAAAAAAACAGCCAACAGAGTAATCCAATGGAGCAAGAACCAGGAAAAAGAACATTAATGCTACGTGATCATTGCAAACCACACCACTTGTTTAGAATAAGTGCACAAGTGCTTTTGTCTGTAACTGTTAAGACTTCTTCAGATAACAGTAAGGAAGTGATACACTGCTATTTAAAAACTTGAAATCACATGACACTTTTGAGCCAAAAATTGGAAAGCAACAATAATTAAAATACAGTAAAGGCATTAATATTGTAAAAGAAATAATTTAGCAATTCTTACACTGTTGGAAACTCCTGGTGTTCTGGCTGCAGTGTGATTCTCAAACAATCTGGAAATATATTGCTGACTGATAAGTATATTTCTTGGCATTTTAACCTTTCAGAGTTCTGCATTGTCTTAATTTTGCCTGACTGAATTATTTTATATTTTTTCTGGCATTATTTTCTGTTTCTCATCTGTCCTGAAACTGTTTTCCCCTCTCCCCCCACCTTATTCTTGTGGTGGTGGTGGTGGTATAGTTGGTGGCTTTGCAGTTGCCCACCCCTACTGTAAATTTGATCTGAGACACCCCTCCCAGTCTGGTGTTCACTCTACTTAATACAGATAGAACATTTGAGAAGGCCAACCCACTTAGGCTCTTAACCTTGAATTTTTCTTCTGCTCCTTCTTCCTCTCCTTGCACTTTACTAAAAAAATTGCACTTTATTTTGTTTTTGCCTCTTCTTAAAAGTACTCAGTTGTATTTATTCTGCTCCATTTATTACTGCTTGGTAGTAGCCTCTTTACATTGTAACTGTTACTATAAGCCTTTTGGTTTAAGCACTTGGACTCCAGACCAGTTGTTTTACATTAAGAAGACTTGTGGTCTGCACTGCTGTGGCAGGACAGGTAGCTTACATCCTTCTAAGTTGGGAATTTCTGATTGAAGGCTTAATGTCTGTTATTCTAAAAGTGTATTAGTTCTGGTTTAAGCACTTGGGCTTTGGGCCAGTTATTTTGCATTAATAAGGTGTGGTCTGTTCTCTTGTGGGAGGAGAGGGTAGATTCTGCCCTTCTGAGCTTGGGAGTTTCTGGTTAAAGGTTTATTGTGCCTGCTTATCTGAACTGTTTCTTTCTGAAATTGGTATGCCTTGTTTGCTGTAGCATAGACTAAATTCAGACCTGCTGAATCTAGCTTTGTTTGTATAACTTGAGCACTAATCCAGACCATTTTTTTTGGAGAAGGTTCCCCTAGTGGCAGGAGTGTGCAGTTAGAACTTGTCTGATCAAAGACTGCTGGAACAGGGCTCAGTTTTTTGCTTTTTATTGGTTAATTTGTTTAAATCAGTTTGCTCATTTGCTACTGTTATATTTAACAAATAAATACACTTTATGCATCGCCGCGTAGCTAGGGTTAAAGTATTCCTGGCGCCATAAAGTCTGCTCTTCAAATTTTCCCTTGGAACTACCTTAGTTTTACCACTAAAATCTGTTTCTTTGAGCTCACCACTTGTTCAGAACTCGTAAGCACTAAATAAGCTACAAATTACTACAGCATTCAACTTTCCTCACTTGTCAAGAGGAAAACGTTTTTTAGTACTTGATAAGTAAACACCTATCCAGGCATGTCTAAGGGTCAGCTCCCAGTGTTTTCTCCTGTCTACCTGATGAATCTGGGCATCTTGGGGTAATGCAGCAATTGCCTCATGTACGCAGACAACCCTCTCCTCCTACCACCCAACACTACAACCTGTGAGAGATGCACTTATATAGCCAAACTGGAAGCAAAGCTCTCTTCACCCAAGACTGGACTAGACAGTCAAGAGGAGAAGGTAAACACTTGCACCACACCACACTCGTCACATAGTCCCTCAAAACCTACATACATGGAAACACAAAACACACACCTACATTTGCAGAGGCTCTCAGTAAAAATCTGCTCAAGCAACAGAGACCTCGAAAGCAGTAACACAAGAAACCTCCACCCCCCCAACACAATCCAAATGACACATAGCCACAAATTCAGTGTGTCACTCAACCACAGCCTATAAGGCATAGCAACGTACCCAACACTCTAGTCATAGGTGACTCTATAGGTCAGGCACACTGATGTTCCACTCACCAGGCTAAACAAGGAGAAAGTTACTGTCAGCTGCCTGTTGGGTGCCAGGATCCGCCACATAATGCACACACTCAGGTCACTCCACAACAAGTACAAATATGACTCTGTCATTTTCCATGTTGGTGTGAATGACCTGAGACGTACGTACTTGGACTACATGAAAAGAGACATGGAGGAACTCTCCGATTTTGTAGCCCAGTCAGGTATGACCCTAGCCCTGAGTAGCATCCTGCCATCACCCAGAATGATACCACAGTACAAGGACAAAATGATTGACTTCAACAATTGGCTAAGCTTCTGGTGTCATTCTAAGGGGATCCAGTATCTGTCTGCCTAGGGTGACTTGATCGACAGACCACGATGCTTTGCCAGAGATGGCTTGCACCTGTCGCCCTTGGGATTCCGGATACTGGCTTAGGCTCTTGCCCACCCCTATAGTGCCTTTTTAGGCGAGGTTCAAATGACAAATTCACCACCTTAACAAGTACAAGCAAGCAAAATCTGTGGGTAATGCTACTCACTGCTAGAAGTGTAAACCTCAAAATGCATTCACTCGAGGCACTCCTTAAAGTAGAGAACATCGACATCTGCAGTGACAGAGACCTAGTTCAAGGCTCCAGAGAGCACCCCTGCATTACCAGGCTATAACTCATACCATGCCTTTCGGCCACCTAACCTGGACCAAAACACTAAAGGTGGAGGCGTGTCCATTTTCATTAAGGATATCCACACCTCCAGGCTAGTTGCTCAGCATAATACATCCGAGATTATCCAAGCGCAGCTAACTCTGGGCAAGACCGCAATCCAAATTGTAACTTGCTACAGATCCCCCACCATGCCCCAGGATTCCCACTCCTCATTTCTTGATACACTGGAAAATATTAGGGTACAACCCAACACCGTAATAATGGGTGATTTCAACTACCCCCACCATAAATTGGGAAAATTAGTCATGTACCAACTCTTTTGCTCAACGTTTTCTGGAATTCATAAATTCCAACACCTTGGATCAACTTATCCACACCCCCACCAGGGGCAGCAATATCCTAGACCTGGTCATTACCAGCATGGGCGACCGGTGTTCCACACCAGAGGTCAATTCCTCATTGGTCAGATCTGACCACAAGCTAATCACCCTAGACATCCTCATCCCGCCCCCACCTCCCATTAGGGAAACCATAGTAAAACATTTCTCCAAAACCAACTTCACGCTTCTTAAGACAGAAGTGCAAACTTCACGACACTCGTGCAGATGGACAATAGATGTACGACTGCTGAATCCTACACAAATGCACTTTATAAGCACTTACACTAGTGCATGGATTGTGCTATCCCTAACAGAACCAAGATGCTGTCCTCCAAAAAAAGGAAGCCAATCTGGTGGTCCCCTACCATAAACAAACTCTACAACAGAAGAAAGAAACTGTTGCAAAAAGGAGTAAAATCCCATGATTGGAGGAACTCCCTGGTCAGCTTCAGTAAGAAGCTGAGATTCCCTCATAAAATCCTCCAAAGCTAATTACAGAAACAAAATCGCCACTGATTCTAAAGACAACCACAAAGCATTCTATAGCTATGTCAAGAATCTCAATGGCAACACTCAGATCTGCTCTGAGTTACAGCACAATGGCACGAAATATACAGAACCAACTGATATTGCCAGCATCATGGCAGATAGGTTCAGTGCTAACTTTACCGTCCTCTCACCCACTAAAGAGTCCATCTCTATACCAGAAGAATGCAAAGTTCCTGTAGTCACAGCTGCACAGGTAAACATCACACTCTCCAAAGCCTAGAGCACAGCATCCATGGGACCTAATAACATCCCAGGTTGCGTTCTACACAAACTGCACAGTGAACTGGCACCCCACCTAAGCACCATGTTCAGTCATAGCATCACCTCAGGCTTTATGCCCACTGAGTGGTGCACAGGGACAGATATCCCACTCCGCAAAGGGGGAGCCACCACGGACCCGGGGAACTAGCACCACATTAACCTAACGAGCCTGGTGTGCAAGGCCATGGAACATATCATCATGGATCTTATAAACAAAGACATTGGTAATCTCCAAGCTCTGGACCCCACCCAGTTCAGGTTTGTAAAAACAGATCATGTCTCATAAACCTGATGGACTTTTTTGAAGCAGTCACCAAAGCCTTAGATGAGGGGAAGGTGGTTCACACAGCCTGTCTAAATCTCGCCAAGGCTTTTGACACCAACCCCCACTCAGGAATTCTAGATAAACTCACTAAATTAGGTATAAATTCCCATGTCACAAGATGGGTTGCCAACTGGCTCACTGACAGAACCCACACTGTGAAAGTAGCAGACTCCAAATCCGACTTCAGACCAGTGACAAGTGGAGTACCAGAGGGTTCAGTCCTGGGTCCTCTCCTGTTTGGTATCTACTTTTCTGAAGTACAGGCTAACACAGAAGGTCTTTGCCTAATGAAGTTTGCAGATGACTGCAAACTAGGAGCCATAATTGAAACTCCTAAAGATGTGGACATCCTGCAAAAGGGCCTCACTGAGCCAGATGCCTGGTGTCAGAGCCATGGCCTCGAGCACAATGCCAAAAAGTGCATTGTCATCCCCTTTGGTAAAAACTCTGTGCCCATGAGCTACCACTTAGGTGGTAGTCTACTTAACATCGAAAGTGTGATGGGACCTTGGGACACAGGTGGACAGTAGTCTCTTCTTTGATAATCACATTGCCACAGTAGTCAGGAAATCCTTCTACGTGGCACACCTCATCACAAAAGGTTTCTCATCAAGGAAAAAAGAGGTCATTATTCCCCTCTACTCATCAGTCATTAGACCCATTATAGAGTACAGTGCCTCTTTTGGTATGTACCTCACAAGACATCTACAACAATTGGAAAGACCGCAGAAATACCTCACAAAAAAGATTACCGGTCTCAAACAGATGCCCTACGCAGACTGTCTCAAAAATCTCCAACTTTATTCCGTCGCATATCGCCTACTACGAGGCAATCTCTGCCTAACATACAAAGCTATGTCAAACCCAGAGCTGTTGGACATGCTGCACTTAAAGAAATCCCAATCCCTCCTAGCTGCACCTTCTAGGGCCTAAACCTTGTCACCACAATGAACAGAACATGCTGGAGGGATAGATTCCTGTCCCAGAGACTTCCCATACTCTGGAACAAACTACCTATCTGTATCAAAACAAAGCTCCTCATTAGCACTCTTCAAGGAAAGACTTGATTGGATGGGAAATTGGAAATTCACCCTGGGGATCACCTCTGTGGCTCTGCTCGACAAGGGCACAGGAAAATAATTTTCTTGGGTGGCGAAAGCCAGGGTACCTTTTTGGCTAGGCTTATATAGGCCCTAGGGGCCAGTAGCCTAGTACCGACCTATGACAGTACCAAGCAATAAAACCATTTAAGAATATTGCACATAAATGCATAATAATTTATTTTAAAAGCTTATTTTAAAAAAACTTCTAACATTAGTAAGCTTTTAATTTCGGTAAGCAAGTGATGGATAGAGCCCCATTAAGTCCTGTGGGGTTATGTATATTAAGACCTGGTTGCCAAAATTGTGTTCATTAATATCAATTTGTTCCTGTGTTAACATATATTTTTAGCTGAGTGTAACTTGTTGTAGGCAATATTAACATCATTCTTTCACCATAATCGTGACAAAACCATAAAGGCCAAGATCTTTCATAAAAGCAACTCTATGAAAAAGGTGATTTGCAAGAGGAGGTCTAATTTTTACTGTCCTATTTTGTTGGACTGCAGAGCACACAATCAGTATGTAGTTGTGGTTACTGGCATTAGAGACCCTGGGGCAGCTGGTAATGAAATTCTGTATACCTGTAGTTTTATTGCCACTTTTTTGTTGGACTCTGAATTCATTAGGTGGGTGTTGCATAAAAATTGGGTATTAGTAAATGACAGCGCAGACTTAAAGAATTTTTCCAAAGGTCCATTGGTCATGTATAGGAAAGGCATTAGCATGAAAAATGTACTTGAATCATCGTTTAAAAGAAACAAGGATGGGATAAAGAAATGTATGTTTAAATGTGTTTCGTGCAAGTTTTC
This sequence comes from Protopterus annectens, assembly GCF_019279795.1. Classification (NCBI taxonomy): domain Eukaryota; kingdom Metazoa; phylum Chordata; order Ceratodontiformes; family Protopteridae; genus Protopterus; species Protopterus annectens. Next base: position 159,829,125 of record NC_056743.1, on the reverse strand, counting down.
TAAAGACATTTTGTGTGCCGATCATGTTGTAATAAAAAGTGAAACATGGTATATCAACGGTGGCCCTGTGTCAGAACTGTTCGGGATTGTATGTAGGAAAGACTGAATGCATGTTGATAGAATTTACAAACATTTGTGTGCCATCAGAATAAAAAATGAAAATCCTGCCCTGTTTAAACACCTAAGTGAATGGTTTGGAGCAGTGTTTTAAATTTGTGGTGTTAGATCAGCTTGATATCAACCCCAGAGGAGGGTTAGTTTTAAAGAAAGAGTTGTTATGGCAACTACGTCTTAATGCACATAACCCACCACCCCCCAGGACTTAATGGGGCTCTGTCTATCACTTGCTAACTGAAATTAAACGCTTACCAACATTAGAAGTTTGTAAAATAAGTTTTTTAAAATTGTTATGCATTAATGTGCAATATTCTTAAATGGTTTTATTGTTTGGTACTGTTGTAAAATTGCTGTATTTTTCCTTTTATAATATTAATGACTTTATTGTATTTTAGCTACATTGTTGCTTTAAAATTTTTGGTGCAAAAGTGTCTTGTGATTTCAAACGTATTTAAATAGTAGTGTATCACTTCCTTTCTATTATCTGAAGAAGTCTGATTGTTACAGACAAAAGCTGTTATGTACTTGTTCTAAATAAATATGGTGGTTTGCAGTAATCACAGAGCATTCATGCTTTTTGTTATTTCCCGTACATAATGTTTTATTACGAACCTTTTCAGCATATTTTACTTTTGGCTTATGGGTTTACTTCTGCACTTCCTAATTTGGAGGAGTGGACTTCTGTCTGTAGCTTTTCAGTCCTTTTAACAAAGTGAGAAATGGTCCTCTGTGCTTATAACTTTCATTATGCACATAACTGATTCTATAAAAGAATGCTATCCTAAATCAGTAGGCTTTTGGCAATTTGTTAAACTCTTTTATAGTGTAGTCTAATCACTGAATTAACCCACTGAAAGACCTGCAGACAAAGTCCAGCTTTTATCCTGAAGAGAGTGTAGGTTTGAAAGTACATGAGGCAGCCTTAAAACAGTTCTGGGAAAAGGAAAGAACTGTGGGCTGTTTGATTGAATAGATTCAGCAGCTTTACTGGTCATCAGAAAAAATTGGTACAGGTTTTGTCTGTCTCAAGGTTTGTATTTATGAAGAAGCATAATGTCAGCTGTCTGAATCCTCACAGTGCAGAAAGTTATCATTTTTGTTTCCCTTCCAGGGAACGTCTCTCTTGGAAGTGTTCTTCCCTCACCAGACTTGACGCAGTTCAAGGAAGGGGTAAAGACTGTAGCTGGAAAAATGGCTGTCCTTGCAAATGGCATGATGAACTCCCTTCAGGTGGGTTCCGAACACAAGGAAGTGTGCACTAGCACCACATTATCTGTTTATTATACTTCCTCCTGCAGTGTTTGCACTACTGTTGTTTTATACTTTGATATTAGCCATTTTGAGAGATCAACAAATCTGTCAGAGGACAGTTTGTATGCATGTGATCCGCAAAGAGATTGTGAAGCCTACAGTAATTTAATTGGTTCAGATAAGTGCTCTGTTGGGAGCCTTTATTTTTTTTCTTACAGTTGTGATTTAATACCATTAGAATCAGCTAGTGGGTGAAAGTGCTGTTGTGGTAGGCAGGTTTATTACATGGATCTCCAGTCCAAGTGTCTCTCTTTGAGTATGTGCAGAACATAACTGTAAAAACTGCAGTATTTGCCACTTGTTTTAGCAGTACACATCTTTCCTCTTATATTTATTTTGAGATGTAGTGCCTTAAGCGCCTTGCCCAAACTAAAATGTTGGATTCTTCCACTCTAGACTTCCCGCTCATTCTGAAAAAGAAATTCATAAGGCCTAGGTCTGATTCTTTGCCCAATCAGACTTGCACGTGCCTGTTGAGGATTGCGAACCAGCGACATGTTCAACTACTTCTCAGGTTCCTGCTGGTGTGGCATGTGAATCTCAAATATCCAGTACAACTGACCTTACAGAGGAACTTTGTCTTACAGTTTTGGAGGGACCAGAGGGCATTTCCCAACTTAGCTCAGGAGGAAATACCAGGATCGCTAATCAAGGTATGTCAGGAGTCAAATCTGCAACTACTTGTTAAAGTGGATGTCAATCCCAAGAAGACACAAACAATTAAACATGTTTCCTTTCCTCAGACATCCCAGGAAAAAGAATGGATGGAATTTTCCCAAGGCCTATTTAAGGTCTCCTTCTTTAATTCCTTCTGTTACTACTACTCTCGATGCTCAAGTGACTACTTGACATCCAAAGAGAAAGATGAGGCAGACTCTCATTCAGATTAACATTCCCTGGCCTACTCAGCCCAGATTCACTCACCAGGCCAGGTTGCCTCTGAGGATGAGGATACCTTATCCCCTGATTCTTCTGCAGAGAAAATATCCTTTGAGGAAAACATACCTAAGATGATTCAGCATTCTGAGTGGGAATCCTTGCAAATATCTGATGTACAAAAAAGGTGTTACATTTTCTAGAGGTGGTCACCCCCACGTCTGCACCTGTCTCTCTTGTTTTGCAGACCTTTCTGGATGCCTTTGCATTCACTTCCACTGCTCCTGATTCTCAACCTCCTGCACCTAAAAGAACTGATAGGTTTTAATTTGACATTCCTTTATAAGAATCCTTTGGTAGATTGCACTGCCTGTTTGAATGGACACGTCATCTAAACTATTACCTGTTGCTAATGCCCTTCACGGAGATAAAGATAGCAGGGCAGTAGATAGGAAAAAAGTATACACCTTCTCCACTCTGGCTTTCAGAGCTGTGAATTACCAGACTCAGATGATTAAATGTTTGCTGTTTGTTCTGGCTAATTTGAATAAAACAATGTATGTCTGCAGTGGCTTAGGCTTCCCAGGTAGCTAGACGTAGCATTAAGTGTGGTTGTGATGCATTGGAAGTTTTTTCCAGAACAATTGCTGCTGGATCTGTCATTAGAAAGTGTGTGTGGGTTCATTTTCAGTTCTTACCTGAGGACATTAAAGCTAAGCTTCTGGATTCCCCTTTAAATAGGGTCATCTTATCTGACCCTAAAGCGGTCAACTTGCTTAAAGCTTTGCAAGAACAAGGTAAAATTATAAATGATTACAGGCAAATTTTCCTCACTTCTATCCCTAAGTATCTGATAAACTACCCAGCTAAGCCTACCCCCTTCTCTCGCAGGGACTTTAGGCCCCCACAGAAAGGCAAGAAAGTGACTAGAAAGATGTTTCAAGATAAGCCAGACAGGGATTCTGAGTCTGGGAAACCTCCCTATCCAGATATATATGCCTGCGTATTTTCTGCCTTCATCTGCTCCCCTCTTCCATGTTTCCCTCTACCAAAAAGATTGACCTCATCACTTTCAACGTGGCAGCTCATAACTTGAGACAAATGGGTCTTTTTTCCATTATGCACAGGATTACAGGATGAATTGGAAGGAGAGTCCACCATTTAGAGGTATCCCACCCCACTCCAGTCAGGTAAACCCCTTACCTCCCATCCTACAAGCCCTACAGGGACAAGGTACAATAGAATTTATTAAACAACAATGTGTAGGAAAAGTGTTTTATTCTAGACTTTGAGTACCCACAAAAGAAAGAAAATGGAGGCCTATACTGGATTTGTCCATTCTCAGTACCTTTGTAAAGGTACAATCATTTATAATGTTACTACAGACTGTTTTACCTTTCATCCTGTCTATGGCCATCCTGTTGTCTTTGGACCTAAAGGATGCATATCTTCACATGCCCATTAACCCTTCTTTTGGGAAATTTGAGTTTCAGCTTATTCATTACACTTTCATTTCTCTGCTTTATCTTTTGGGCTGTCTACAGCTTTAAGGGTATCCACAATGTGCCTGGCACCAGCCATTGGCTTTTGTAGTACTTTGGGAATTCAAGTAATCCCATGTCTAGAAGTCCTGTTAACACAGGCACTCTCAGTAGATTCTTCTACAGAATCTCAACTTCTTTTTCTCCCTCCTGTAGAGTCTGAGATTCACAAAAAACTTAAAATCCACACTTAATCCTACTCAACACCTGGTCTTTCTGGGCTGCAGGCTGGACTTGCACCTCATGGAGGCTTTCCTACCACAAGAGAAGGTACAGGCCTCTCTAACTATTTTCATTCTCTCCTGCTCCTTCAATCCTGCACTGCAAGGGAACCTCTCAGGACCCTGGTTTTCATGGCAGAGACCATACCCACAGTCACTGCCATGAATCAACCATAAACATGGTGTCCTTTGCAAGACTCCATATGAAAAAGATTCAGTGGTACCTAAAATCTGTCTGGTCTCAGCACTGCCATCCTTTGGACACCCAGATTCCACTCCTTCCCTTTGCAAAAAAAGAATTTCAGTGGTGAATACCATAGGTAAACCTCAATCCAAGCCTCCCTTTCAAGTTGTACATACCCTATCAGGACCTGCACACAGATGCCTCAGATATAGCCGGGGGGGGGGGGGGGTCATTGGCAACCAAATCAGAGTACTGAACACAACCTGAAGGAAATGTAGGCACTGATTCAGGCTCTGAAGATTTTCTGTCACACTTGCTCTCCAATATGCCTTCCCGCCCTTCCAACCCCTTCCTTGTTGTTAAGTTGGTTTTGTCATGCCTCTCATGGGCTAAGAGGCAGCAGATGTTCATCGTGTTTCACTGCTGCAGTCATTACACTTGGGTTATCCTGCTGTCAGGCGGTCCCGCAGTCGGCCAGAGTTCCAAAGTCTTGGTCCGGCGTCGGTTGCTGTCGCTTCTTCCCTGACGTCAGTGCGCCAGGGGTATCTAAGATGCAGCCGATGCCATTTTCTTCAGTCTTTCTTGCCGCGCGGTGCCCGAAGCAAAAGCAGTTCGCAAGTGAGATTTCAAATTCGATTTCAGATCCGAAGTCTCCAATAAAGTTAAGTACCCCGTTGGGGGAAACTTTTTCTTGCCTCAGACCGATGTCAGTAAAAGTTAATAATTGTATTTCTTGTGGGAAGCAAATACCTCATAAGGATTTTCATTCTTACTGTATTCCATGTCTAGGCCCAGATCATGACGTCACTAGTTGTCGGTTTTGTGATAGATTTAACAAATGCACTATTAAACGTCGGTTTGATTTTGCACGCCATTATTTTGGCCAAAGGTTTAATTATACCATGCCGTTGGAGCAGCCGACCGGAATTCACAAAAAACACAAAGTTAAGGATAAGGACAGGCATCCGAGGCCCAAAACTGACGAAGCCTCTTCTAGGCCAGTCGCCGGTTCGCCGGTACTCAGTGAGGCGCTTTCGCAGCCCCTGACACCCACTACCTCAGAGCCGCAGGCCGCGACCGACTCCCACGTGGAGTTGCCTGGGCCTCTGGATACTCAAGGTGTTGGGCCTACAGAGACTAACCCTTCAGATGGGTCCAGAACTGCTGAGCAGGCTTCGGCTTCTGAGGGTGTTTTCAGACCTACACAACTTACCATTGCATCTACAGCCAAGTCTAAAGCAACTTTAAAGACAAAAAAGCAAGTACAGCATTCACCTGGACAGGCCTCCATGCCAAAAAAGCAGATGCTGAAAAAGGCCGAAGACTTAATTACTCTGATCAGGGGTACCCATCCCCCTCCTGATAAAAGGGCTAGGCAGGATACAGATTATGATTCCTCTGACCAGATTTCTGTATATTCTGACTCCTCTTCAGACCAGGGATATTCCTTACCCCCCTATGAGAACTCTGATGCTGAAGAATCTGTTCCTTCAGCCTCTCCTCTGGAGGATTACTCTTTTGGGGAAACTTTACACACCATGAGGGAGGATTTCCACTGGGAGGGCCACGATTACTCAGAGTCCAAGGAAAGACTCAGAGACTTTCTTTAATTGCTTCAGCACAGGCCCCTTGCTATTCCGCCAGTGTTGGATATTGTGGACGATGTGTTCTCTGAATCCAGTTTAAATCCAGATTCTTTACCCCCTGCTCCAGTCAAGCCAGACAGGTACTACAGAGTCCCTGACTCGCACAAATGTCTTTATAAAAGCCCTGCTGCTGACCCAGACACTATTTCCCAGGGTCCTAAAGGGGTAAAGGCCTCCACAGCTAAAAATCCAGTTCCCTCGGACAGGGATTCCAGAGCATTAGACAGATGAGCGAAGAAAGTTTACACCTCTGCAACTTTAGCAGTGAGGGCTTTAAACTGCCAGTTTCACATGCCTAAATATCAACAATATTTACTGTCTCAGTTAAAACAGAAAATGAGTACAAGTGCAGAACAACCTGATTTGAAGGTAATGCAGGATTTATTGCATGCAGCTGAACAAGTGGGAAAACATACTTTGCAATGTGGTTTTGATTCATTAGAAGCTTCTTGTAGAGCAGCACTTACAGGATCTCTGATTCGAAGGCATGCTTGGTTAAAGGAACAAACCTTACCAGATCATGTCAAGGCGAAATTATTAGATGCTCCTTTACAGCAAGATATTTTATGTGGTGTTAAAGCAGAGGCGGTATTAAAGAAAATGGAGGATAAGGCAAAATCTTTGCAAACAGTAAAGGATTTCTTACAGGTACAGCCACCAAGATTTAGTAGAAATTGGCCTACTAAAAATTGGTCTTTTCCAGTGTCAGACAGGCCACAAAGGGGCAGATACAGATGCCCAAGAGGCAGATCTCAGCCCCAAGGATCATTCAGACCACGACAGTGGGGTGCTTCAACACCCAAAGAAGGTGAGGACAAGTCACAACCTTACAGGAAACAATCTCAATGACTTTCCCCTTCCAATGCCAATCTCTACCCTGTTGGCAGCTCCCTTAGGGGGGAAACTAGCACTTTTTTTACAAAACTGGCAAACAATCACCCAGGACAAATGGGTGCTGAATATTGTGTCTCAAGGTTACAGGTTCCATTTTCACACTTTACCAAGGCTGAAAGGAATGCCAGACCTGCCACAAAATCAATGGGCAGAGGCGCAAAAACAAATTGCAGCCCTCATGAACATGAGAACTATTCAAAAAGTACCACAGCAGGAACAAGGACAAGGTTTTTACTCAAGACTCTTCCTGGTCCCCAGAAAGGACAAAGCCTGGAGACCCATTCTAGACCTTTCCACTCTAAATACTTACCTGGATGTTCCGAAATTCAAAATCTTGACACTACAGCAGCTCCATCCCATGTTGGGCAAGAAAGCTTGGCTTGTTACTTTGGACCTCAAAGAGGCATACCTGCATGTCCCTGTCCCTATCAGACAAAATTGCAGAAGATACCTCAGATTCATAGCTGGCTCAGTGCACTACCAATTCTCTGCACTGCCCTTTGGCTTATCTTCTGTGCCCAGGGTCTTCACAAAGTGCCTGGCACCAGTAATTGCATTTTGCAGACAAAAAGGAATTCAAATATATCCATACCTGGGCTGCCTGATTCAAGCAGAGAGCAAGGACATTCTTCTAAAGCATCTGGCGTTTGTAAAAAAAGTTATTAAGTTGCCTATGGTACACAGTAAACTAAAAGAAATCAAAACTAGTGCCCTCACAAGAGATAATATTCCTGGGTGCCAGCTTAAATACAACAGCCCAGATGGCTTGTCTCACGCCAGACAAACAAGGACAACTGACTCAGTATTTTCAATTGATTGCGACAAAGTCCCAACTCCCTGCAAGAAAAATTCTGCAGGCCTTGGGATTCATGACCTCCTGCATACTTCTAATTCCATATGCCAGACTGCATATGAGGAAATTACAATGGTACCTAAAATGTGTTTGGACTCAACACTCACAGCTTGGAAATGGTAATACCACTAATTCCCTGCCTGCAACAGGAGTTTCGATGGTGGGCACAGGCATGTCACCTCAACAGTCAACCTTTCACTCTACCCACAGCCAGGCAGACTTTAACAACAGATGCTTCAGATTATGCCTGGGTCGCACACATGGCAGGAAAATGTATTCAGGGCAAATGGACCACAGACCAAATGCATCTACACATCAATCAAAAAGAGATGTTGGCTGTACAAAAAGAACCTAACAGCTTTCAAGGACCTTCTGCATCCAGGACAATTACTACAGACAACACCACTGTAATGTGGTACATAAGCAAGGGGGCACTCATTCTTACCCCCTATGCAGACATGCCATGACCTTGTGGAACACAGCTCTAACTTATCAAGTTCATCTGCAAGCACAATTCCTGCCAGGAAAGAAAAATACTCTGGCAGACGACCTAAGCAGAAACATCATGGATCCTCACGAGTGGAAATTAAATCCACAAGTTTTCAGCATGATAATGCAAAAATGGGGGTGCCCGGACATAGATCTCTTTGCCTCCCCACTGAACTGCCAACTACAAAAATTCTGCACAAGGACTTATCACACACAAGCATTGAAAGTGGATGCTCTTTCGTTCAGCTGGAAAGGCCTACACGTTTATGCCTTCCCTCCTCTGCCTCTCCTTTCGAAGGTTCTCCTAAAAGCCAGACAAAAACCACAGATGATTCTGATTGCTCCACACTGGCCACGCCAACATTGGTACCCAATCTTAAAGAACTTAGCTCAAGGCCCACCTTGGATTTTGCCTCATATTCCACACCTTCTGACTAAACTAAATGATCAGATCCTGCACAGTCATCTCAAAACCTTATCCCTGGCTGCATGGCAGATTCATTAGCCAAACAGGCAACACCTCTCTCTAAAGCTGTTATGGATGTCATTTTGGAGGCCAGGAGGCTTAGCACCGGGAAATCTTATTCAGAAAAGTGGAAGAGATTTTGTGCCTGGAACCAGGCTTAAAGCCTTGACCCTCTTGTCCCTAACATACCTCAGATACTACAATATTTAACTGAGATACTGAACAAAGGACTATCCTTCTCATCCATTAAGATCCACGCTTCTGCCATCTCGGCTCATTACAACACAGATCCTCCTATTTTCTCTCATCCATTGCTAAAGCAGTACCTTAGAGGGGCTAAAAACATAACACCGCCCCGGAGAGCACCAGCGCCTACTTGGGACCTTTGTCTTGGAAAAACTCACTTTACCTCCTTTTGAGCCTGCCAATACAGCAGAAATAAAATATATGTCATGGTAAACTGCCCTGCTACTGGCAATAACCTCAGCACGAAGAGTCTCAGTACTACAGCACTAATGGCAGTGGAGCCCTTCATAATTTTTCACCAAGACCGGGTTTCCTTAAGAACAAACCCTTCATTTATGCCTAAGGTGATATCCAGTGTGGCTCTTAACCAAACTATTCACTTGCCAACATTTTATCCAAACCCCCCAGAATAAAGGGGAGAGAATTCTACATTCCTTGGACATACACAGACAATTACGCTTCTGCTTGGACAAAACAAAAGCTTTCAGGAAAACTGAGCAATTGTTTGAGTCCTATGCTGCAAGATCACAGGGAAAGGCTATTTCAAAGCAGACCATTTCAAAGTGGATAGGACACTGTATCTGGTTCTGCTACACACTGCATGGGAAGCCTGTACCATCTAACATTAGACCACATTTCACCAAGGCGACTGCAACTTCTACTGCCTGTCTTAGAGGAGTACCTACCAAGGACATTTTGGAAGCTGCAACTTGGAGTTCAGTGCACACCTTTACCAAGCATTACCACTTGCCTCTTTACTCCAGATCCAGAGCTGGCTTTGCTACTGCAGTGCTGCTGGGCCTCATAGCCACACCAAATCCTCTCTAGAACCAGCCACCCTGACTCAGCTTTGGGATTCTTCCCAAGTGTAATGACGGCAGCAGTGAAACACGATGACCATAGTACAGTTTTGTGCCTACCATCCAAATGTAGATGTTCGAGTGTCTTCACTGCTGCAGTCCTGGTTACCCACCCACCTTCCCTCTTTCTTAGCTGGGTCTTATCTACAACTATCTGCACTATACTTTCTATGTGGTGTATTTGCTGGCTACTAAAGGTTATGCTTTTACCTTATGTATGTTTTGTAAGCAATATATATTGCCTATCCTTTTGGGGGCACCTGACATCTGGGGCAAGAAAAACTGAAGAAAATGGCGTCAGCTGCATCTTATATACCCTGGCACACTGACGTCAGGGAAGAAGCGACAGCAACCGACGCTAGACCAAGACTTTGGAACTCTGGCTGACTGCAGGACTGCCTGACGGCAGGATAACCCAAGTGTAATGACTGCAGCAGTGAAGACACTCTATAACATCTACATTTATGGTAGGTACAAAACTGTCTGTTTCCAACTTTCTCTTCTCTTAGCTGATCTTTGCCTGTCTTATATGCTCAGGTGTGTCCAGATCTCTTGGCTTTGAGATAATCTGAGGTTTTTCACAGTCTTTTACATCCTGTTATGTACCCTTATGCCTGCAGGATTAAGTCACATGTCAGATGTATTACTGTATGTTTTGGCTTTGGTTACCATAGCTAGATATCCAGGTTGCCGCAATAGAAAAACACAAATAACAAGCTTCACACAGGCAAAATCACATAGTTTCTTCACCACTTATTAACTACTGTTATGGTAGGTTCTTGCTCAGTGGTGCTTTCTAGCATGGATAGAGTTTCCAGCTTAAGCATAAGCACAACCACAGAATAACAAGGAAAAAAGAAGCAACAAAAGTATCCACCACACGATTTATTGTATCTCTGACGTCTCGGCCTCAGCCTTCAAGGAGTACAAAAAGACATACAAATGCATCTCTATACATATATCAAAAATCTATTAACTCAATCAACCTATTATTTAAAACAATTAAACAATTAACTAATTTAGCAGCATTTTTCCAGTTAAATCTTCATTAAGCCTTGAGGACACAAAGTTCTAAATTTAAGAATATATACAGCTTCTTTGTGTAGCAGTTGTTGTTTGACATTTAAATCACTATATTTATTACATAGTGATTTAAATGTCAAACAACAACTGCTACACAAAGAAGCTGTATATATTCTTAAATTTAAAACTTTGTGTCCTGAAGGCTTGAATGAAGATTTTAACTGGAAAATGCTGCTAAATTAGTTAATTGTTTAATTGTTTTAAATAATAGGTTGATTGAGTTAATAGATTTTTTGATATATGTATATATAGAGATGCATTTGTATGTCTTTTTGTACTCCTTGAAGGCTGAGGCCGAGACGTCAGAGATACAATAAATCGTGTGGTGGATACTTTTGTTGCTTCTTTTTTCCAGCTTAAGCAGTAGCTTTCTTTAGTGGGCTCTGCTCGGTTTTATAGCTGAGGTAGTTACTAAAGTGATGGCTTTTTGGAGATTTGGAGTGCTTTTGCAAGGAAGTGGGCAAATATTGCCAAGTCAAGATGTGCCATGCTGGTAGACTTCTACCCAAGAAGACTGAATGATATAATTACATCAAAAGTTGTTTCAACAAAGTATTAGTTTAAGGGTGTGCACACTTATGCAACCAGTGTATTGTGCGTTTCTTATTTTTTTGTTACAGTTCCAAAGGAGCGCTTGAGTGTAGCAGTATAAAGTAGCTAAAATTAGCTGCAAGTAAACTGTAGATGGATACTAATAAGTGCCTAAAAGTAAATTTATTTGAGCGCGCTTTCGTCTAAAGTAACAGGACTGCATCAGAAACATTTAAATGACAAAACCAACAGTGCTTTTATATCTTACAACAGATTGAATAATTGCCAATTTTTGTTTAAGTTGGTTGGTAGCAGTTCCTGTGTTTTCTTTTTACAAGTGTTTTTTATTTTTTGTATTTTTCCACTAACAGATTTGTTTGTTTTTCAGTTGAACTGTACAGGTTATAGGTCACATTAAAGGTGGGAAAAGTTTTGAAATTTATCGTCTCACTTTTTTATATTCCAAAAACCTGGTATTTTAACAGGGGTGTGTACAAGTTTTATGTCCACTGTAATTTGGCATACAATATTTATACTTTCATATTATTTATATAAACCATTCATTTATACTTGTTTTCCTCTTTGTTTCAAGTTCATATATGTTACATAATTCCTTCACCCCCCCCCTTTTGTCATAACTTCATTTAAATTTTCAAGTAATATTACAATCCCACATCTTATTGTACAGTGGCTGTTCACATGAACATTTCTGTAAAGTACGTAATGCACTAAACACAGTCTTGTCTACTTTCTCTATCACAGTCTCATTTTCATTTTCTTGTCCCTTATTTCATTGTCAAATCCATTTTCTAAAATAGTCATATTGATATTTTGTTTTTAATTTTTTCCAAAATATTAAAGCTTTCCAAAATGCATGCTTAATTGATCTGAGAGCAAAATTGTTGGACTTTACCCAGCCTTACTAGTTAGGTAGCTAAGTACTCTCCCATGTGTGGCTGTGGTGCCATGGGTGCAGGATCCAGCGCTACAGCTAGACAGTCTGATTGGGAGATGTAACTTGTTTAAGCTCCAGCCCCTGTCAGAGGATGTTGAAGTACAACTATTTAGTGTACCCTTTGATATAGGACCTGCATTTTGGACTTGTTATGTTGAAGTATTCAAAAGGGCTGAGGAAATGGATAAGACAAGGCAGTCAAACATGTTTTTCACTCCCCTATTCTGTGATAAGACTGAGATTTCACACTGTAGTCTGGGATCTATTATTGCAAGCAGATTAATATTAAACAGGCAAAGGGTGAAAAAGGCCTGTGCAAAACTAATTGGAAGGGAGACTAGAAGAAGAAGCTTTGGGGAAGGTGGGCAGAATCTGGTCACCCAGATGGACCAGCCATAACTGCATTGAGCATCTCCCTCCCCCAAACTTCTACCCCTGCCATGTCTGTAAACCCCGACTCCAAACCCTGCCCCTGCTCTGTCTATATCTCCCATCCCCCAGAGATTTTATTCATTCATTTGTTAAATGGGTAGAATTCTAATCACAATGGACCCCTTTCAGGTTCAGACCTGAAGTAACACAAAGACAGCAAAGCATAATTTTGGAGGGTGCTGTACTTATTACACAACAAAATGTATGTGTATTGTCACATTGCAGTGCAGCAACTAATATAATAGTATAGATGATAGTGAAAAGTAGCATAATGCAAATGTTATATATTTGCTCCCAGCACTTGTGTATAAATAAGATGGATTGAGAAAGAAAAGAGATGGGTGAAGGAGAGGGGATAGTAATGAGGTTGGGTTTGTTAGAGGAGTATAGCAAGAGTATGTAAATTAGTAAATAAGAGAAAGGTATCGGGATGTGTCAAAGATGGCAGGGGAGTTAGAATGAGAAGGGGGAAGTAAAGGGTGTTAGCATTTTCAAATAGGTGCTAACTTTGTTATCACTTGGTTTGGGAAGCATTTATAAGTAGCTTGCTTAAGCAGGTGTGATTTAAGTTGCTACCTAGGTTTTGGGAAGGATGTGATTGATTTTAGGTTTGCTGGAAGCGGTTATTTCTGATGGGCTGTTTATGAAAAGCATTGTTCTGTAGTGTGAAGTCTGTTTAGGGAAAAGGAGGATTGTGACCATTGGTTATAGGTAGCAGTTCTTTTGTAGTGTGAAGGATTCCGTGCAAATTAGTTCATAAGTTAGGGATGAGAGGAGTTGTGAGCATTGTTGCAGTATGGGTAACCATGTGGCCTTTGTTAGAACAGAAGAGTCATCTCTTTAAGGGAACAGGGTGGCAACTCTACAGATGGTATTGACAAGTGGTTTGTAGTGCAGCTTCATTTTTCCTATTTGCAGTAGCAATAATTAGTCTACTATATTCATGCATACCAATAAAACTTTACCAATTGTTCTTCTAGTGAACAGAAGTTAAACTTTTCTTTGACCAGAGTAAAAGTGAATTAATTTTGCATTTTATTGCCTGAATGTGGTATTGGAAGTTAAGAGATTGTTCAAGCCAACTTTGAGGTGTATGGTTTCATTGGGGTATTTGTTGCTGGAAGAGTAACACAATTTGTAAGAAATTAGGGGAATAAATCACAGAAGATAACTGGATATTGCAAGTAATTTCTCAGGATGAAAAATAAAGATGTAAAGTGTCCCCTGTGCAAAGAAACCACATGAATCTGGCCCTCCCATGTCTACAAAACGCTTCCAGCTGGGAATGATAGAACCAGTGCTAAATCAATACCAAAATGGGGTGGGGGTTCTACTTGAACATCTTCCTCATCCCCAAAAAGGAGGGTTCTTTGAGCTCATCATGAGTACCTACCCAGGGTCTCAAAACTTAAAATGTTGTAAATCCTTTTACCACTCATATTCTGTCAAATAGTGATGGTCATCTTGCACCTCTGGGATGCCTGCTTCCACATACCAATTCCAAGGAACGACAGATGCTTTCTCATCTTTGAGGCAGGGGTGCTTGCACTTTTAGTTTACCTCCTTGATATTCTCATTGAATACTACACCAGGTGTATTGACAGAGTGCTAGATTCCAGTCATTGCATACTTTAGAGCCATGAGGTTTCACAGTTTACCCCTACCTGTATGACCGATTCATCTGTTTGCTATCCCAAGATGATGTGGAAATGTCTGCGCAGTTCATTATGGATTGTTTTCAAAACCTAGGATTTTCATTCAACACCCCCCAAAGTGAAGTCTTGCCTATTTGAAAAGACTTGTTCTTTTGAACCTTTCATTCAACACCCCCCAAGTCAAGTCTCTCCTCTTTCTAAAGACTGGTGGTCCTTGAAACCTTACTAGACTCCAGAGAGGACTTGCATCTTGCAGGAAAAAGTTTAATTCCTTGCACAGCGTCTTTAGCTCCTGAGACAATACAGCCATGACCCAGAAAGATTTTAAAGGCAATGGGATTCATGGTCTTCATGTTTATGATCTCCCTGGCAAGGATGCATGAGTGCATGAGGAGAAGCTCTTTTGGTACCTAAAAAAAACATTTGGAACCAATTCTGTCGTTCCCTGGAACTGATTAATACTGTGCTATCTTGCAACATGGGAGAGCTCAAAATTGTGGATCATCTATATCGGGCAGAACCATGGGGTACCATTCAGACAAGACTCCCATAATCAGATCCTAACCACAAATGCTTCAGACCTGACAAAGGAGTCCACATAGGAGGTCTAAAGGCACAAGGTATTTAGAATCCATTTCAAAGATGGAAACGTAACTGTAAAAGAACTTGCGTCATTGATTCAGAGTCAGAGCTCTCAAAACCATTTTCAAAACTGGGTTTTGTGAGTGACATCAAGCAGAAGTAGTGTAATGTGAAACATAAATGAACAAGGGGGTACATTTTCTTACACCCTCCCCCCCAGTGCAGTATTGTTTGGAGGAGAGATCTTCAGCCCCAGATGACCTTGAAGGCAATCCACATCCCATGTCCATTGAATGTGCTGGTAGACCAACTAACAAGATCACCTTGAGCTTCCCAAGAGTGGATGTTGCACAGGGACATTTTCCTTCAAGTAGTTTGTTGGTGGAGTGTCTTTAGATAAACCTTTTTTGCATCTCTTAGCAACAAACAGTCCAAGGAAATTCTGCTTCGGAGCTTAATAAAGAATGTTCATTAGTGGATGCCTTTTCCTTCATATGGACAAGTCTGAATCACATTGCAGAGAAGGGACATTAAAGGGAATACACACAGCAAACATTAAGGGAGATGGAACTATAGGTGCTCTTTGTAGCTTTGACTGAGCCAAATATGCTTGTTATATAGCATTCTTTTGGCCCAGGAAGCACTGGTTCTCCTTCATTTATATAGCCAGGCTAAAATATTTCATGCTGCCTTAAGAATTGAACAGCCTGACACAGGAAAAGAGGTTATAATGCATCTCACCCTTAAAGACCCTGCAGCTTACAGCTTGCATGGTTTTTAGATCATTTACTGCTAGGCACCAGTCCACAAAGGACGTTCTGACTGTCATTAAGGGGTTATAAAACTCGAGAGAGAGAACCTCAAGTTGTAGAACAAAAAAGAGAATCAAAAACACTGAATTAACACCAAGAGTGAAACGCAAAACATTGTGTGCATTTCTCCCACTAAAAAGTCCTATGTCAGTAAACCCCAGCTTCAGAAGTAAGATCAAGCTTTGTCATGGTAGTAGTAGTGCTGTTAGCAAAATGGTTTTTAGTAATGCATAGGGTTAGCACACATGAGTAAGGTAGTGCGGGGGGGAGGGGGAGACGATGCTTCCTTCCCACCATATGCATGTGCTGACCCTAACTGTTGCCCATAAATCTAACCCTTACACATTACATTAATAAAAATCCTTTACCCTAATGATACCACTCCACAAGACAAAAGGAGACAACACATGCAACACCAAACATGCACAACACTGAATCTATCCCTTTACTTAACCCTTGTTATGACTGTAACCTGTTAAAACTTGGGCATACACACCAGCTGCTGTAACACAGTTCTGCACATCTTCTCAACCACATTTTCATTCAAACATTAATTTTCCTGTATATTACTATTTACTTAAGCTATATAAAACTCAATTTAGTGGTATGCGAGTTACACAAGTAATAATTCACTCAGTTTACTTTCTCTATTTTTACACCCAGAAAAAACATTTAACCAAATGAATATACCACCTTTTAAATTATACCCCATTAAGGAGGTCTGGATGTCTGCCACAAGGAAATGCTGCTTAGAAAATTTGTTTGGTCCCACAGAAGGGATTAGGTCTCTCTTAAAGTGTCTGTATCTGTGATTCTGGAATGCTTGTGAGCTGTTCAGCTCAGACTGGCTTATGCTTCTCTGGTGGTACGTTTCCTTCATTTCAGCCTGTGTGACTGTGGCACCACCCCACCACCTTCTATCCCTTCCTGCAACCTGTTAAACACTTAAGAGAGTTTTACTTTTTAGACTGCCTAGAAGAAATATTGATCCTCCATGGGTTATGCAGCCTCCTTTTTAACCTGTTGCCTCTGCTCTCCTTAAGTATCCATTGTGAAAAGCTACTCTGTTACTTGCTGTGATCTCAACAGGAAGTATTTCAGAACTACATGCCCTTATGTGCAGTGAGCCTTTTCGAATCTTATTTAAGGACAGGGTCAGGCTTAAAACCAGTACCTCCTTTATGCCAAGAGTAGTAATTTGGTTTTCTCTCTTTGTTTCTCTCATTCAAGCTGTTCAGTTGGGCATTTTCTTTCTTAACCCCAAGAACAAGGGAGGGGAAACCCTATTATCCTTAGACCTATTATGGCGGGACCTCTGTGGCTTTTCTTGGGGGTGTGACTGCTCAGACTGTGTTAAAATCTGCTACCTGGTCTTTGGTCCAGCCTTTCTTTAATCGGTGTCAATATTACTTTCAGGGCAAAAAGGTTCATAGGTTGGTACTAGGCTATCGGCCCTAGGGCCAATGCAAGCCTAGCCATAACAATTCCCCTGGATATTTCTTCCCACAATATTTACTTCTCCAGGCCCCTGTCTAGCAGGGCGACTGACATGATCCCCGGGGTGAATTTCCTGTCTCCCATCCAATCATCCAGGTTCCGTTTGAAGAGGGCCAATGAGGCGCTCTGCTTGATGTGTATGGGCAGTCAATTCCAGCGTATGGCGAGTCTCTGGGTCAGGAACCTATCCCTCCAGCATGTTTTGTTCATTGTGATGACAAGGTTTAGATCCCTGTAGCGTGTGGCTCTGAGGGATTGGGATTTCTTTAAGTGGACCATGTCCAACAGCTCAGGGTTTGACATGGCCTTGTATGTTAAGCAGAGATCGCCTCTGAGTAGACGATATGCCACAGAGTATAGCTGGAGTTTTTTTTAGACGGTCAGTATATGGCATCTGCTTTAGGCTTGTGATTCTTTTAGTGAGGTATTTCTGTGGCCTTTCCAGCTGTTGCAGATGTCTTGTGAGGTACATACCAAATGGGGCATTATACTCTATAATGGGTCTAATGAGGCATGAGTACAGTGGGACAATGACCACCTTTTTTCTGGATGAAAAGCCATTAGTGATGAGGTGTGCCACATAGAAGGATTTCCTGACTATTGTGGCAATGTGGTTATCGAAAGTGAGACCACTGTCCACCTGTGTCCCTAAGTCTCTCATCACACTTTTGATGTTTAGTGTCCTACCACCTGTGTGGTAATTCATGGGTACATGTTTTTTTCCAAAGGGGATAACTATGCATTTCTTGGCTTGAGCCCATGGCTCTGGGACCAGGCATCTGCTTCTGTAAGGCCCTTTTGTAGAATAGCCACATCATTTTGGGGATTCAATAATGGCTCCCAGTTTGCAGTCATCTGCAAACTTTGTTAGGCAGAGTCCCTTTTGGCCTGTACTTCAGAGAAGTAGATGCCAAACAAGAGTAGTCCCAGGACTGAACCCTGAGGTACTCCACTTTTCACTTGTCTGGAGCTAGATTTGGAGTCTGCTACTTTTACTGTCTGGGTTCTGTCAGTAAGCCAGTTAGCAACCCATCGAGTGACGTAGGGATTTATGTCCAGCTTAGTAAGTTTATCTATGATTCCAGAGTGGGGGATGGTGTCAAAGGCCTTGGCGAGGTCCAGATAGGCTGTGTGTGGACTGCCTTACCCTCGTCCACAGCTCTGGAGACTGATTTGAAGAAGTCAGTCAGATTCAGGAGACAAGATCGGCCCATTACAAACCCAAACTGGGTGGGGTCCAGTGTTTGAAGGTTGCCAATGTCTTTGTTTATAGGTTCCATGATAATGCGTTCCATACCCTTGCAAATCAGGCTTGTCAGACTGATGGGACGGTAGTTCCTGGGATCCAAGGTGGATCCTCCCTTGTGGAGCGGGATAACTGTAGCTGTGCGCCACTCGGTGGGCACGAAGCCTGAGGTGAGGCTATGATTAAACATGGCACTTAGGTGAGGTGCCAGTTCATTTTGTAGTTCATGTAGTACACAGCCTGGGATGTCATCTGGTCCCATGGATGCTGTATTCTTAGCTTTGGAGAGTGCGGTTTCTACCTGTGTGGCCGTGATTATCGGAATTTGGCAATCTTTTGGTATTGAGATGGGCCCTTTAGGGGGTGAGAGGGGGGTGAAGTTGGCACTAAATCGATCAGCCAGGATATTGGCAATATCCTTGGGATCAGTATATTTAATGCCATTCTGTTGTAATTCAGAGCAGATCTGAGCATTGCCATTTAGATTCTTGACATAACTATAGAATGCCTTGTGATTGTCTTTGGAATCTTTGGCAATTTTATTTTCGTAACTAGCTTTTGAGGATTTGAGGGATCTCAGCTTCTTACTGAGGCTGGTGAGGGAGTTTTTGCATCCTGGGATTTTTTTGCAACAGTTTCTTCCTTCTGTTGTATAGTTTGTTTATAGCAGGGGACCACCAGATTGGCTTCCTTTTTTTTTGGAGAAGAGCATCTTGGTTCTGTTTGGGATGGCATGATTCATGCACGAGTGGATGTGCTCGTACAGTGCCTTAGTGTAGGATTCTGCAGTTGAACTTCCAGATTCCGTCTGCGTGGGTGTTGTGAAGTTTGGCACTTCTGACTTCAGTAGCTTGAAGTTGGCTTTGGAGACGTTTTTTAAGGAGGTTTCCTTACTGGGGGGTGGGGGTGGGATGTGGATGTCAAGGGTGATTTGCTTATGGTCAGACCTGACCAATGAGGGGGTGACCACTGGAGTGGAGCATCTATCTCCCATGTTGGTAATGACCAGGTCTAGGATATTGGAGCCCCTGGTGGGACAATGGATTAGTTGATCCCGGGCGTTGGAATTTATGAATTCCAAGAACTGTTGGGAAAAGGAGTTGGTACCTGAGTAGTTTTCCCAATTAATGGCAGGGTAGTTGAAATCACCCAGTGCTGGCTTTACCTCTGCCATTTTGCTGGCATGTTTTGCAACCAAAGCAAATTTATTCTTCCATCTCTCCATCTGTTGTAGCTTTGTGAGGAGTACCTTTAGTAACTACTGCTGCATCTGTTGCCTGATATGAAGAGCATAATACAGTTGTTTAAGAACTTACCGTAATATTAAATGATCACTGCTGTAGTATTGGTGTCTCTCCCAATATTCCCTCTGTTCTTCCTTGGGTTTTAAGGGTCTGGGTTGTAGAGTACCCTGTCCTTGTACAGTTGCCCTTCCTCCCCCCTTCACAATCTTGCTCAGGTGTGAATAGAGTTGATGAACATAGTTTCTCTTTGTTCCCAACTCAAAGAATGTAGTGCTCCTTCTTAGTCAGGATCCTTAGGACCATATCTAGGAGTAGGTAGGGTAACTGTCCTCCTGCACCGTGGGCAAGAGTTCTGAAATGGTATGTGCAGATTCCAGCTTTTATATAGGGAGTGTTCTGATATCCTTTGCGGAGGGAGGGGTGGATGCCCACCTGGCCTGGAAGGGTGCTGTGCAATGAAGGTTGTGTTGGTTGTTGGGCCTTCTGCATCAGAAGTCCCAATATTCACTGCTGTTGTGCAAGTATGTTTTCACACACACACGTATGTCCTCTTACAATGAATGTAGTAAAGTTGTCACCTTATTCTGCATAACCTCAGCTGAGAGCTACAATCTCCAAAGCAAAAAGAAGGGAAGTCAGTGCAGCTAGAAATGTAGTCAATATTCAGGGAAGTGGCCTTTTGGACTTAGTATATGGAAGTATGATTTTTGGCCATTCATTGTCTGCGTTTCAGGATCATTCTAGTGGGTCCTGACATTTGAAATGGTTACTGGTTATAATGCATGCAAAAATGGGGGTGGAATACAGAATTTTTGTCCACTCTTATTCATCAGCCAGTTCAGAGGATAGCAAGACGCTTTTACACATGGTGAAACCTCTTATGAAGAAAACATTTAAAAGACCAGTCATAGGAGTGTTTTTGCAGGCCATAGCTTGCAAGTAGTTTTTGACTCCAGCTCTCAGGAAAAGAGCCCCACAGACCAGTTTTAGATCTCTGTAGCTCCAACATGAATTTAAATGTGTAACATTTCACAGGAGTTACTCTCCAGACCCTCTGTTTTTGGACTCTTCAGGTGGCCTGGATTGTTTTGGATTTTGACTTCACACAGTGGCATACTTCAGTTGTCAGACTTAGAGTTTGAGGATCCAGATAGTATGGGAACATATTACTTTGCATTTTTTCCTAGCTGCAGCCCTAAGGCATTTGTATCCAGTCCAGATTCAGTCATAGGAATAACTTTGGAATGATTTCTAAGTTACAATTACCTTTTTTGTTTCTTTAAGTCTTAGATCCAGTAAGAAAGATCAGATCTCTGCGTTTTTCATTTAATCTTTGATACAGTTCAAGAAAGCTCTTTGAATGAAACAATTGCTGATCTGTGTTTTGGACTGTCTTATCTTAGCTTGATACCACAACAAGGGTGCCACAGCATTCTGTTAGACATGTTTGTCAGCTTGTTGATAGTTTAGAATGGTAGACCTTTTGTCAGGAAAATTTGCTTATTCTCTTGACTTAGTCAACAGATTGCTATACTGGAAATAGTAATTCCTACTCTTTTTCTTTTTAAATATTTTTTAGCACAGTCTCCCATGTTGATAGTCAAGCTGCACTTCCATATAGGGAAGTTCATTGCACTTGTGCCCTAGAACCCAGGAAAGGGAGATGAGCTGGAGAACCATGACCATCCTCTATAACAGGGTTTTGTTTAATCCCCCTCCTTCACCCCCATTTGCCAGAAAGCAGGTTACAGTGCTTGCTACTCTAGGCTTCTGCATACAGGCACCCTCATCTAGTACCTGCGTGCTTTCCTTGACTTAGATTACTCCCTCACATCTGATACAAGAGCTGCAGTCTTGATGACAATGCTTACCAAAAGAGCTTAAACACCCTCAGTAGTGAGGCAAGCCAGTGTTAGCTATGCAGTGCTATCCCTGCCTTTCTGCTTTCCCTGCACTGGGAACAGTTCTAAGCTTTGTTCAGGGCAATACCCGTATGTTGTCGGGCATCTTGCATTCTTATCCTCACTCTCATATTCCTCATTTTGTTACTGTGTTGGTGTATTTGCTGGTAGCAGTTCATGTTTACATTTAGAAAGATCCATTTTTCTTTCACCTTTCTTTAGTTGAGAGCAGCTACAGATTTTGGTTGTAAGAGCCTTCCTAGAGATGTGGACAGTGCAAAGCCTTTTTTTATGCATCCAGTTGATTTTGCATACCATCTGAAGGAAGTCTTGGTGGTAAAGCTTGCTGTGAGGGCATTCAGGGATCAGTCAGAGGATATTTTCATGTAATTATGACCAACACCATGGTGCATGACTAAATGGTTGAAAATGCATTTCTACACATTGTGCAGGGTGGCTTTGCAGCTGTGTAATATAGTTGTTTGGTGCTCATCTGTGTTAGCTGATCAGCAAGGTACTTCTGATTCATGATTGTCAGCTCTTTTGCTAAGTTTCCCTACAACTGACCACAGTAGGGAGGGCTTCACATGAATCTGCTTGCCTGTTCTTCCAGTGCACCGATTCCTCATTTTCTGACTAAAGTGTAGAACCTACAGACATGTGGGAGTATGCTGTAGCTATCTGTGCACTTCTGTTATACCTCACTAATTCTGATGGCCACTGTTATAGCCACGATATCTGTGGTTCTCACTGCTTCTGCGGAAGGCTTTCCTTTTTTTATGCTTCCTATTAGATACAGTGACATCTTATTCTTCCTTCATCCCTTAACAGTCTTCAGCTCACAGCTGGAAGTCTAATGTATAGTGTAGTGTCTTTAGTTTGTCTTTCTCTTCCCTGTTCATTACTGGTCTGATTTTTCTTGAAGCCAGAATATGTAACACTATGAAGTCTTGTCTAAATGGAAAATATTAAGGGTAGAATTCATAGTTGTGCCACAATGTCAATTGTGCTGTTTTAATTTAATGTGATTCGTAATCATCCACAAAATTAATCGACATAGATTTCATTGAAATACAGTTGCTAGACTATGACTGATGTAGCTGAGTACCACACTGTCCTGTTTAGGTAAGTACCACGGATAACTTTCAACATACTATGCAGGCACATATGCTCCCCTGCCCCCAGATACACACAGATGGATATATAAATGTGCAGACACATGTACCCCACCCCCACACACACCCCTAGTCCCAGCACACTCCACATCTAGATCTCCACATCCATACTAACCACAAATAACTTCAGACAGTGGGAATCAACACATTGTTGCACATATAAACAGTCTGACAATAACCACTGAAACATATTGTCCCAGTAGCTACATACACATGCACACACATGCTTCACTGCAGAATTACTAGCTCAGTAATCTGAACTTGTCTAAACTGTTCCAAATCAAGTCGCTCAGATTACCCCTTTGGAATGCGTAATGGCATGCAGCTAAATTGCTGCATATACTTGCACACTTTGTGAAATGTTCTGCTTAATTCTAGCATAGTACTGACCTCTGTAAATTGCTGAACTACCCAAGAATCCTTGCAGAGCAGTACACTGAGATATCAAAGGGTCTTTAGTGTAAGACATGATCACAGCCTGCCGCACTTATACTGAGCAGCAATGGTTTTCACAGCTGCTTATAACAACTGTCCTACTAAATGTCAGAGTTGCTAAAAGTAGGGAACCCCTTGCATTTTATGCAAAGCCATTTGTGCAGGTTTGTATTCTGTGCAAGGTGTCTGTGAGTTCCAGGGATGGTTATTAATGTCTACCACCAACTTATCGCCTTTATTGGTAGATTTACCCAAGACTCCTTGCTTCACTTCCTAGTCTTGGATTGTTTTATTTCTCTACTTTGCCACATTTGTATGTATATACTTCTTGGGAACCTACTGCTGTTCAGTGTAAGGGTCATTGCCAGAATTAAGAGGATTAGCAATAGATAGATGATCTCATCCTGTTGTCTAAGTAAGAAGTCTGGCTATGTGACGATGTAGATCCAGGCAGCCTCTGCCACTTTCAGTTCCTTTTTGCTGCAAGAATTCAACAGCTGGTCATCTCTCAAGTGCATCAGTCACTTCCTAGCAAGCTTGAAGAACATTAAGTATCCAAACCAGTAAGGTTGCTGGAGGTGGACATGCTATAGGCTGACCAAGAAGGCTAACACTCCCACCAACAAGGGGTATTCCCTCCATTCAGCCCTGGTCCTTTGCCTCAGAGCACAGAAGGTTGCTTCTGTGGTCTTCGGGGAAGTAATACTGCCTTGTGTGCTGCCAAGTTAGTGCAAACCCTTCCCCCAGAAGTGGAGAGTGGGACACACCTCTTCACCCTCCCCCCCAAAATCTGGCTTCTCCATCACTGAGGGTCACTAATTGCACCCGAGTCACCTGGGTTACAGTCAGGGCTCCATCCCTGGGCGCCATGGAGCCAGGCTGACCTTGTGTTACCCCCTAAAGACTGTCATATCGTCTGTTTTCTTTGGATGTTTTCACAGCTGCATACTGCAGCCAGTGCTGAGACCTTTAATAAAATGGCTCTCTACTTCAAAGCTTGGAATTTGAAGGCTTTTGAGGGGAACAGGAATTTACTTGCTCTGGGACAGAAGTTCATCCCCTTTCCCCAGTTGGAGACCATCAAGCTTTAAGAAGAAATTATGTAAAGAATCCACAGAAGAAAAAAGGCGTAAAAGGATTTGACTGGGGGACAATGTATACTGTTGCCAAGGCCCTCGTGATGGCAGAACACAGGGTTGTTGAGTTGTTGATTTTTCCAGTGTCACATAGGCTTGAAGGTGCCAGCATCAGACAGGTGTGGCTTCATCTCATCCCAAACCAGGCATTTTCTTAAAGATTGATCCACCTTTTATAGTCCCTACATATGAAGTCTGCAAGATCACTGCCTTAGATTTCTGCCATTTCTCTAGTACTTTTTCTGCTGCATTACTTCATATGTTCATAGGTGCGTACTAGGCTAATGGCCCTGGAGTCTTTACAAGCCTAGACCGTAGAAGTGCCCTGGCATCGTGCCACCTGATGTTAGTTCCCAGTGCCTCTGTCAAGTAGAGCCACTGGAGTGATCCCCGGGGTGAACTTTCTATTATCCATCCACTCCTCTAGGCTTTTCTTGAGGAGGGCCAGTGAGCTGCTCTGCTTGACATATCTGGGAAGTCCATTCCAGAACATGGGCAGTCTCTGGGTTATGAACCTGTCCCTCCAGCATGTTCTGTTGATTATGGTAATGAGGTTGAGGTCTCTGTAGTGTGTGGCGCGGAGGGTTGGGATTTCTTTAGATGTAGCATTTCTAACAGAGCTGGGTCAGACATGGCTTTGTAAGTCAAGAAGAGATTGCCACTTAGTAGATGATATGAGACAGAGAATAGCTGGAGTTCTTTTGAGTCTGTCCATGTAGGACATGTGTTTAAGGGCTAGGATCCTCTTCGTGAGGTACTTTTGTGGCCTTTCCAGCTGTTGCATGTATCTAGTGAGGTACATGCCAAATGGGGCATTATACTCGATGATTGGCATAATGAGGGAAGAGTAGAGAGAGATGATGACCTCTTTTTTCCTGGATGCAAAACCCTTGGTAATGAGGTGTGCCAGATGGAAGGACTTTCTGACCACAGTGGCAATGTGGTGGTTGAAGGAGAGATTGCTGTCAACCTGTGTCCCCAGATCTCTTATAATGGCTTCAATGTTCATTGGGCTCCAATCAATGTGGTAAATAGTGGGAACTGAGTTTTTTCCCCAAAGGGGATGACGAAGCATTTTTTGGCATTAAGCTTAAGGCCATGGTTTTGACACCAGTCATTGGTCTCAGTGAGGCCTTTCTGTAGGATGTCTGCATCATTTGAGGAGTTAATAATGGCTCCCAGCTTGCAGTCGTCTGCGAACTTGGTAGTCCCTCCGTGTTGACCTGGACGTCTGAGAAGTAGATGCCAAACAGGAGAGGACCCAGGACCGATCCCTGTGGGACTCCACACGTGACTGGTCGGCAGCCTGACTTGGAGTCCGCTAGTTTCACACTGTGGGTTTTATCTGTGAGCCAATTTACACCCCACCTAGTGATAATGGGGTTGATGCCTAGTTTGGTGAGTTTATCAATAATTTCTGAGTGGGGAATGGTATCAAAGGCCTTGGGCAGATCGAGGTAAGCTGTATGAACCACCTTGCCCTCATCGACACCTCCGGTAACTGACTTAAAGAAGTCAACCAGGTTGAGCAGATATGATCTACATTTCACAAAACCAAAGTGAGTGGTATCTAGAGTTTGGAGATTCCCTATAGCCTTGTTAATTAGGTCTATAATGGTGCACTCCATAGCCTTGCATATCAGACTCGTCAGGCTAATAGGGCGATAATTCCCAGGGTCTGTAATCGCTCCCTCTTTATGGAGAAGGATGACTGTTGCAGTGCGCCATTCGGTAGGGACAAAGCCTCAGGTGAGGCTGTGATTGAACAGGGTACACAGATGTGGTGCCAGTTCACTTTGTAGTTCATGTAGAATACATCCAGGGATATTGTCTGGTCCCATGGAAGCTGTATTCTTGGCCTTGGACAATGCAGCTTTAACCTGTGCTGCAGTAATGCTAGGTGCCTGGCATTCCTCCGGTATTGTGATTGTTCCTTTGGGGAGGGGGGGGTAAAGTTGGCACTGAATCTGTCTGCCGGTATGTTGGCAATATCTGTTGGTTCAGTATAGGAGGTACCATTGTGCAGTAACGCAGAGCAAACCTGGGTAGTGCCATGGAGATTCTTGATATAACTGTAGAAGGTTTTGTGGATGTCCTTCAAGGATGCATCTGCAGTCATAACATATGGGTTGTCCTGCCTCAGGCAGCCCTCGGTCGGCCCGATTCCAAAGTCTGGGTCTGACCTCAGCTGATGTCGCACTTCACCCGACGTCATAGCTCCTGGGGTATAAAGGCATCAGCCGACGCCATTTTCCTCAGTCTTTCTTGCCGCGCGGTGCCCGAAGCAGAAGCTGTTCGCAAGTGCCGGTCCGTCAGATCCAGAGATTTCAGCTACCGAAGACTTCTAAAAAAGCTAAGTACCCCGTTGGGGACTCTTTCTTGCCTCAGCCGATGTCAGAAAAAGTAAATAATTATTTAACTTGTGGGAAACAAATACCTCATAAGGATTTCCACTCTTACTGCCTTCCTTGCTTAGGCCCAGACCACGACGTATCAGCTTGTTTAGCCTGTGCCTCCTTCAACCGACGGACACTTAGACGTCGGTCGGAGTTCGCAGAAGAGTTTTTTGGTCCCGCTTTTGCATATAAAATGCCGTCGGAGACTCCGACTACTCATTTAGCTAAAAAACGCAAGGAAAAGGACCGACACTCGTGGCCCGTGGTTTCGGCTGAAACCACGGTTAGGCCTACCGCGAGTGTCTCGGTTTCGGCTGAAACCGAGTCCTCGGTTCTTCCTCCGGCCGCAAGCATGCCTCCGACGACCGAGGCCTCAGAGGCCCCGGCGGAGTCGGCTACAGAAATTCTTACTGAAGAAGCAGGCACACTAGAATTGTCCGACACCATTCCGTTGGACATTTCTACTCCTGCACGTGGGGCAGCTAGAACCCCTGCTTCTATGTCTATTAAGGCCTTCTCCAGGTCTAAAGCAGCTAAACTTTCCAAGGCCTTACCTGCAAAAGCTCCACCTCACAGACCTTCCTCTAGTTCTCAAATTCTCAGCCTCGCTGAGGACCTTATTTCTTTGATCAGGGGATCCCAACCTCACCCAGACAGGGCCTCACAGCCCCCTCCTGAAAAAAGGCCTAGGACTGAACCCCCTGAACCTCTTTCCTCTGACTATTCCTTGGATGGATCAGATGTATCAGACCATCAGGAAGGCCCATACTCACCTTATGAGGACTCGGATGCAGAAGACTCCATTCCTTCTGCCTCCCCCCCCCAGAAGAATTTTCATTTGGGGAAACTCTACATTCAATGAGGGAACATTTCCAATGGCAGGGTCAGGATTTCTCTGATTCTAGGAAAAGGCTAAGGACTTTTTTACACTTACCACAGCATAGGCCTTTAGCCATACCACCTGTACTATCAGTTGTTGATGATGCATACAATGATGCCTGTTCAGCCCCTGATTCTCTTCCCCCGGCCCCTGCCAAACCTGACAGATATTACAGGGTCCCGGATTCTCATTTCCACTTGTACAAGGCCCACGCTGCAGATCCAGAAACCATTTCTCAGGGCCCCAAGGGTGTTGCAGCTGCCTCTGCCAAAAACCCCTACCCTCTGAAAGAGAATCAAGAGCATTAGAGAGATGGGGTAAAAAAGTTTATACATCTGCTACTCTTTCTGCCAGGGCTTTAAACTGTCAGTTTCACATGATACAGTACCAGGAATTTTTGTTAGATCAGCTAAATAAAAAGCTTTCCTCTCCTGAACCTTTAGACCGTAAGTCCCTTCAGGAGTTGGTACACAATTCTCAGCAGGTCAGTAATCATTTTTTAAAATGTGGCTATGATGCACTGGAGGCTTCTTTTAGATCAGCTATGACTGGAGCAGTGATTCGAAGGCATGCCTGGCTAAAAGAGCAATCCTTGCCAGACCATGTTAAATCTAAACTCCTAGATGCCCCTATGGAGAAACAAAGTTTATTTGGCTCCCCTGCACAGGAGGTACTAAAGAAAGTGGAAGAAAAGGCAAAATCTGTGCAAACCGTCAAGGATTTTCTGCAGGTCCAACCTCCGAGGTTCAGCAGAAATTGGCCTTCAAAGAATTGGTCCTTTCCAGACACCACCAGAGCACAGAGAGGCAGAAATAGATGCCCAAGAGGCAGAAGTCAATGAAGGGGTGCCTACAGGGGCCGTCAGTGGCAATCTGACAACCAGAGGAGTGCCTCCACAGCTGCGACTGCAACCACTTCCACAAGACAGACACAATGACTTGGCTCTGATTCCGCCTACCAGGGAACAATTGGAAGCACCCTTGGGCGGAAAGTTAGCTTTATTTTCAAAAAACTGGCATTGCATTACAGGAGACAAATGGACTTTGCAAACAATAGACAAAGGCTACAGGTTTCACTTCCACACTTTACCAAAAAAGAGAGGAATGCCAAACCTTCCACCAAGCCAGAAGTCAGAGGCTCTAAAACAGGTCATCAACTTACTAAGGATGAGAGCAATAGAAAAGGTACCATCTATGGAACAAGGCTAAGGATTTTACTCCAGACTATTCCTTGTACCAAGAAAAGAAACTCAATGGAGGCCTATTCTCGACTTGTCCGCACTGAACAAATATCTCATTGTACCAAAATTCAAGATGCTGACCCTACAGCAACTTCTTCCCATGTTGGGCAAGGAGTCTTGGCTGGTGACTCTAGATCTCAAGGAGGCATACCTGCACGTCCCTATACGACCAGATTGCAGAAGACACCTCAGATTTCTTGCAGGATCAGAGCATTATCAATTCTCAGCATTGCCCTTTGGCTTCTCTACTGCGCCCAGAGTATTCACGAAATGCCTGGCATCAGTAATTGCACATTGCAGGCTTCAGGGAATTCAAATCTACCCATACCTGAATGACTGCCTAATACAAGCGGACAACAAGACAAAAATAATAAAGGATTTGGCCCATGTCATACAACTGCTACAAGCTTTGGGATACACAGTCAACATACAGAAGTCAAGACTAGTGCCATCTCAAAGGATGACATTTTTGGGTGCAGAACTGGACACAATCACTCAGATGGCTTTTCTCACAGAAGAAAAACAAAAACAACTTCCAGTCTACTTTACAGAATTGACGAGACAAACCCAGCTTACTGCAAGGAAAGTCCTGCAGGCCCTGGGTTACATGACATCCTGCATAATCTTGATACCACATGCCAGACTGCATATGAGGAAATTACAATGGTACCTAAGAAATGTATGGTCTCAACACAGACACAGTCTAGAAACCATGATACCAATCATTCCATGCCTGAAAAAGGAATTCCTGTCGTGGGCTCAGGCCTGCAAGACCAACAGAGGGTTGCCTTTCCACAAACCACAACCAAGGCAGACCATCACCACGGACGCCTCAGACCTAGGCTGGGGCGTGCACATGGAAGACAAGTGTATCCAAGGCCTATGGTCCCAAGACCAGCTGAATCTACACATAAATCTAAAGGAGATGCTGGCAGTGAAGCATGCAATAGAGGCATTCAAATCTTTCCTTCAGCAAGGACCCCTGCTGATAAGGACGGACAATACCACAGTCATGTGGTACATCAACAAACAGGGAGGCACGCACTCCTACCCTTTATGCCGGATGGCAATGGAGCTGTGGAACCTAGGCCTGAATCTCAACATTCAACTGCAGGCCAGATTCGTACTAGGAAAAGAGAATTCACTAGCAGACAAATTAAGCAGAACTACCACGGATGCTCACGAATGGATGCTGCATCCAGATATCTTCAAAACCATAACAAAGAAATGGGGAATGCCAGAAATAGACCTGTTCTCCTCCCCACTCAACCACCAACTGAAGAAATTCTGCTCAAGAGAATACCACCCACAAGCCTGGAGGGTGGACTCCCTTTCTTTCAGCTGGAAGGCCCTGACAGTTTATGCCTTCCCACCTCTCCCATTGATGTACAAAGTTCTACTGAAGATCAGGGAGGAACAGCCAAAGGTAATTCTGATAGCTCCAGACTGGCCAAGGCAACATTGGTACCCGCTACTGAGAAGCATGTCTCGGACGAACCCATGGCCTCTACCTCTATGGCCTTTACGTCTAACACAGAACAACTACAAGACCCTGCATCCAAACTTGAAAACGCTGCAGCTAACTGCCTGGAAAATTGCATAAAACAAAACGAGCCTGCTTTATTTCAGAGAGTCAAGGACATTATCCTGGAGGCTCGCAGACCCTCCACAAGGAAAACATACTCAGCCAAATGGAAGAGATTCCTCATTTGGAGTGCATCAAAGGGAACAGATGTCACACTTGCAAACCTAGCACACATCCTAGAATACTTAGCAGAACTGTTCCACAATGGCCTGTCCTATTCTTCCATTAAGATTCATGCTTCAGCAATTTCAGCAGAGTACAACATGGATCCTCCTATCTTCTCTCAACCCGTCCTCAGACAATTTCTAAGAGGGATCAAAAATGTAAAACCTCCAAGAAAACCACCTCTGCATGCATGGGATCTCAATTTTGTGCTGGAAAAATTAACACTCCCCCCTTTTGAACCAGCTGCATCTGCAGACTTACAGTTCTTATCTTGGAAAACTGCCTTCCTTCTAGCGATCACTTCAGCAAGAAGGGTATCAGAGTTACAGGCATTAATGGCAGTACAGCCTTTCCTTATCTTTCACCAGGATAGAGTGTCTCTGAGAACCAATCCTACTTTCATGCCAAAGGTGGTATCCAGGGTATCCTTGAACCAAGCTATTCATTTACCTACGTTCTTCCCTAACCAACAGAACAGGGGGGAAAAGCTACTACACACCTTAGATGTACATAGACAACTGCGCTACTACCTTGACAGAACTAAGACCAGCAGAAAAACTGACCAGCTTCTGGTAGCATATGCAACAGGAGTGCAAGGAAAAGCAATTTCCAAACAGACAATTTCAAAATGGATAGGAAATTGCATTCGATTCTGTTACTCTTTTCATGGAAAGACAACTCCTGAAAATATCAGGCCTCACTCCACAAGGGCTACAGCCACCACTACAGCTTTTCTACGAGGAGTGGCTACCAAAGACATTTTAGAAGCTGCTACTTGGAGCTCCGTGCATACATTTGCCAAGCATTACAATCTTCCTTTATACTCCAGATCCTGAGCAGGCTTTGCAACTGCAGTTTTACAAGGGATCTTAACTACACCATCTTTATCTTAGTGCCTCCTCCCCCAGTTTTGGCTATGGTATTCTACCCATATGTTATGACTGCAGATGCATCCTTGAAGGACATAGTACAGTTTTGTACCTACCATAAATGTAGATGTCCGATAGGTATGCATCTGCAGTCAGGATTACCCACCCTCCTTCCCCTCTGTGGTATTCCTAGGGTGCTTACCCCTCTTTCAGCTAGCTGGGGGAATCTATTATGGTGTATTTGTTTGTATGTATATATGTATATATATATATTTTGTTTGCTACTGTTTGGAATTTACAGCAATTATCCAAATTTAGCCTTCTTAGAGGGCACCTGGCATCTGGGGCAAGAAACACTGAGGAAAATGGCGTTGGCTGATGCCTTTATACCCCAAGAGCTATGACGTCGGGTGAAGTGCGACATCAGCCGAGGCCAGACCCAGACTTTGGAATCGGGCCGACCGAGGGCTGCCTGAGGCAGGACAACCCATATGTTATGACTGCAGATGCATACCTATCGGACATCTACATTTATGGTAGGTACAAAACTGTACTTTGTTTTTAGTGTATGTTGCAATTCTGCCTTCATAGCTGGATTTAGAGGTTTTGATAAGGGATCTCAACTTTTTGTTGAGGCTAATAAGGGAGTTTTTCCAGTCTTGGGACTTCACCTTTTTCTGCAACAGTTTCTTCCTTCTGTTGTAGAGTTTATTAATGGCAGGGGACCACCAGATTGTCCTCCTCCTTTTTTTTGGAGGAGAGCATTTTGATTCTGTTGGATATGGCTAGTTCCATGCATTTATGTACGTTTTCGTATTGGGTTGTATGTATGTGTATGGTGTATGATTTGGCAGTCATGTATCTATTTTCCATTGACACAGGTGCCATGAAGTTAGCCACCTCTGTTTTTAGGAGCCCATAGTCAGCTTTGGTGAAGTTTTTCACGGTGGTTACCTTTGCGGGGGGTGTGGATGAGATGTCGATTTCCATGGTGATTAGTTTGCGTTTGGATCTAACCAGGGAGGAATTGACTATTGATGTAGAGCAGCAGTTGCCCATGTTAGTAATAACCAGGTCAAGGATGTTGCTTCCTCTAGTGAGGGCAAGAATGAGCTGGTCCAAGGCATTGGAATTGATGAATTCCAGGAAGCATTAGGCCTGTGTATTGGTGCATGAGTAGTTTTCTCAGTTAATGGAGGGGTAGTTGAAGTCACCTAGTATGAGAGAATTGGGTTGGACCCCAATAGTTTCCAGGGTACTTAAGAATGTGGAGTGAGAGTCTTGGGACATGGCTGGAGAACCTATAGCAGGCTACAACCTGAATCCCCATCTTACACAATGTTAGTTGTACCTGAAGTATCTCAGATGCATTATGCTGGGTTACTAGTCTGGAGGTGTTCATATCCTTTATAAATATGGAGACACCACCACCTTTGGAGCTTCTGTCCATGTTCTGGGGCCAAAAGGTGTGGAATGAGTTATAGCCTGGTAGTGCAGGGGTGCTTTCTGCTGCTTTATACCAGGTCTCCGTTACAACACAAATGTCGATGTTCTCCATTTTGAGGAGTGCTTTAAGCAAGTGCATATTGAGATTGACTTCTAGCGTTGAGCAGCATGACCCTCAAATTACATTTATTTATAGCTGTTGAGGTGTTATTTGTGCTTTGGAACATCGCCTAAAAAAGGCACTGTAGGGGTTGCAAGCATCTTAGCCAGTATCCAGAAACCCAGGGTTGACAAATGCAGTCCATCTCTGGCAAAGCATTGAGGTCAGTCAGTCATGTCATCCCAAGCAGACAGATACTGGATCCCCTTAGAATGACATCTGAAACTTAGCCAGTTGTTGGTCAGTCATTTTCTGCTTGTACTACGGTATCATTTTGGGTGATGGTGGGATGCTGCTCAGGGCTAGGTTCATACCTGCCTGGGCCACATAATCCTAGAGCTCCTCCATGTCGTCCAGGGAGGTGCATCTCGTGTCATTCACACTCACATGCACAGTGACAGAGTTATACTTGTACTTGTGGAGTGACTTGAGTGTGTGTGTTGTTTCAGATTCTGGCACCTGATAGCGGACTGTTACCTTCTCCTTATTAAACCTAGTGAGTGGGACATCAGTGTGCCTCACTATCGAGTCACCTATGATTAGTGTATTGGGCAAGCTGATTTGCCTTAGGGGCTTAGGTTGAGGGGAACACTGTGTAGGTGAGCTGTGTGTCTTGTGGTTTGTGCTGTGTTGTGGTAGTTGTGTGTGTTTCTGCCTTGGAGGTCTCTGCTGTTTGGGTAGATTTCTATTGAGAGCCTCCGCAAAGGTGGGTGTGTGGTTTGTGTTTTTTTTTTCTGAGAGCTGTGATGGTGGGTGTTCTGGATGGCTATGTGTTGCATGTGGTGTGGCACAGGTGCTGACCTTCTCCTCTTCACCAGCTATTTCGGTCTTGGCTTGAGAGTGCATGGCTTCCAGTTTGGATATATGTGTATCTCTCTCACGTCTGAGTGTTGGGAGGTAAGAGGAGAGGGTTGTCTGTGTACATGAGGCAGTTGCTACACTGCCTCAGAATGCCCATGTTCACCAGGTTAATAGGAGAAAGCACAGGGAACTGACCTTTAGACATGCCAGGAGGAATGGTCATTATTACCAAGTACTGGAGCTGTTTATTTATAGAGTCTTTTACAGGAAAATGTCACTCAAGGCGTCTGAGTCTGTACAGAGCACTGCCAAGCACTTGAGGGGAAATGAATACTTAGACCCTGACAATTTAAGGATGAAGTATTTAGGCAGATATTCTGAAGTTAGAAGGAAATCAAGCAGTGCTTACTGAAAAATAAAGAATTGGCCTGTCAAGTGATGAAAAGAGAGGAATCCCATGAATGGCTACTGCTAATGCTGGTCTCAGCACAGCTTCACTCTGGTGGGATACAATACTCCTTTGCTTCTTCTCTCACCAGAAGCAAAATGTTAGCACCAATCCCCAGAAGAGAAGCAGGTCACGGCCTGTTTCTTTGGTGATCCACAGTCTTGTGCCAGATGATGCAAGCAAGGGTCTGCAGGCTTGTAGCCTTTTTCTAGTAGATGCCTCAAATAGCAACCAGACCAGTCAGGAACGTTGAGCACAGACACTCACTCTCCAACCAAAAAGAGTCAGGAATCAATGCACTCTGCTCCTTCTCTCACCAGGATCAGACTATAAGCACAGATTCCAAGCTGTCACCTATAAAGCAGTTAAGCTTTCTGATGATCAGCAGTCTCCAGGAAATAATGCAACTGCACTCCTTCTCTCACCAGGAGAAAATAGAAGCACTAATCCCAAAATAACTGCTGAGAGGCAGAATGTGGGCTCTTCAGTAACTGGTGCTCTTGCATTAGATGCTTAAAGATAAGATGAAAAGAAAATAAATTATCCTAAACACTGCAGAGTGCACTAGAGGAGTTAGATTGAAAGTAGGTAACTTTAGTTTTACTTGTCTAAAAATTTAAGTTTTAGTGGAGAGTTACTATTTTTAAAATGGCAAGATTGAAAGGAGGTGATCACGTTTGTATTCTGGTACTGTGGAATACAGTAGGATGGCCAATAAATTTAAATAGTTGAAGCGGAGTGATTTCACAAAATGATAATTTTATGCGTACTCGAACCAGCCAGTAAAAGCAGAGAGGAAATGAGATATATCATCAAATTAACATAAGGGGCAGGGAACTAGAAATACAGTGGTGTTTAAGAGCACAACAGTAACTGGGTGGGTGGGAATATATTTCTGTCTGACTCGCAAGAGACAGAGCTGTGGTCTCTCCAAGTTTTAATATGCAGTTAAAAGCAGAATACAAGTAAAACACAGTGTAAAGAAAACAAATCACAGTATACAAAATAGAAAAAGATAACGTAATACAAAATTCAACAAATAAAAAGCAAACTAACCTTTCCCTCGCAGCAAACTGTAGCAGAGTCTGGGTGAGCCTTTCCAGTAAAGCTCTGAAATGTTTTATTTTAGCTCCTAAATAGAAAGCTTAGTTCCTAGCTCCACCCCCTCACTTCACAGATGATTAACCTTAACTGACCTGTTGTAACTTATGTGTGACTCCTTAATTGACCTGTTCTAATTTGTCTGACTCACGAGACAGAGCTGTGGTCTCTTTTCCGAGATTTAATATGCAATTAAAAGCAGAATACAAGTAAAACAGTGTAAAGAAAACAAATCACAGTATACAAAATAGAAAAAGGCATTAAAGTAATACAAATAAAAAGCAAACTAATGTTTCCCTCACAGCAAACTGTAGCAGAGTGTGGGTGAGCCTTTCCAATAAAGCCATAAACACCCCTTGCAGGGCTTTAACCCAGGACCCTGTACACCATAGTTCACAGCAAGTTACCACTAAGCCATCTGAGCTGTTACTTATAGTCCTTGTTGCCCTTCTCAGTAATCTCTCTTTTTTTTCTGTAGTGGTAATTTTTCCCCAGTGGAAATTCCTTTCATTTGTATTGGTCTGTTTAGTGCTTCTGCCATCAGAATCTGCCTCTGCCTTTAATTATAAAAACAAATCGCTGAAGAGTGTGTGGTGAACTGGCAGTGAAGTACTGTACTTTCTTGCAGCTCCTGACATCATCCACTTCAAGTATAATTGATTAACCCCTTCACTGGAGAAGTCACTGGGGTCTCAACTGACAGAAGAGAGTCTTGCATAGCCTGATTATAGCATTTTTCTACCCCTTACTTGTTGTTTGTGATATAAGGTGTGCCGTCACTGCATTGCATGTAAGTACCAGATTGTAAAAAAATATATAAAGAGTGTCACTGGTGTCAGACAAACCAAAAAAGTATATGCTGCAGCAAAAAAAGTTGTCACTTGCTGAGAGTAGGATAAAACACTTGAAATTCTTTAATAGTCCACAAACAAACAGTATAGATAAGCACTTTCACAGTTGCCTGCTTCCACAAACCTTAATACCAAGGTAATATTAAGGTCTGGGGAAGCAGGCAACTGCGAAAGCGCTTATCTATACTGTTTGTTTGTGGACTATTAAAGAATTTAAAGTGTTTTATCCTGCTCTCAGCAATTGACAACTTTTTTTGCTGCAGTGTGTATGTATCAGAACAGCTGCTAATGACATAATTAAGATATGTGCCTAAGTGATGATTTAGACTCTTTTCAAGATGTTAGGGGCAACTGCTGTTGTACACTGCTGGACAGGAAACTGTTTTGGGTCCATTTCATGAGACATCTTCAGGAAGTTGTGGACTGGCAAGATTGCTCTATCTGTAAGGTAGTTGTGCACCCTCCTATTCCTAGATATAACAGGAACTGCCCCCCCCCCCTCTAGGTTGGAGCAGTAGAAGGAAGAGAGAAACGAGCATGGTATGGCATAGAAAAGCACAACAGACAACAGGAAAGAGGATCACCCAGTGGATTCCCACTCCAATAATAGTGACCGCTGTCAATGTTGCCACATGGCCTTTCTTCCTACCTCTTCCCATCATCGTGCATCTCACCTTTTGGGTAGGAAGCCTCATTTTTCTTAAATTGGTTCTGTCTGACCATAGACCAGGGAGGGAGGTCATCTCTTCTAGCTATAAAATAAAGTTCAGGAAATTTCCCTCTTTCTTAGGCATGCCTCCTGTACCTTGGAGCCCATTTTCCTAGTATCCTCTCTTAGCTCAGTTTCTGGAAAGCAGGACTCTATAGAGTTGTAGCCTCCATGAGACAAGGACAGGGAGTTGTAGTCAGGGCTGGTTTTAGTACCGAAGAAAGATGGTCTTGTAGTAACCCATACTGGATCTGTCACTCTTAGTCGTATTTGTGTCTAATAGAAAGTTCATGTTTACATTACAGACTTTCACTTCTGCTACTCAGGTGTCCCATGGTGGTAATTCTAGATATAAAAGGTTGCCTGCCTGCACATCCCATTTCACAGAATAGAAAAGTGGCTAAGATTTATAATGGGGAATGTGTGTCAGTTTTTCTGTTTGTCATTTAGCATTTGATGTTTGTCTAGTGTCTTAAACCAGATATTTATCTTCTGCTTTATTTTATTTTTGCCCGCTGACATTCATATCTATCCCTACCTGAATGACAGGAGCTGCAGAGGGCTGTCACCTTTAAGTCCATCTAGCTGGTGAACCTTTGCATCTGTTTGAGTCTTCAGAATTCCAGTCAGTCTCAGCCCACACCAGAATTTTGTTGGGAGGCAATATTTTGTAGTAGGCTGAAGATAATCCAAGAAAACACACGAAATGTTGAGTAAAACACTTTATGAAACGCAAAGCTTTCGGGAAGAACCCTTTCTCAATACTGAATACATACATACAAAAAAGCATCTGCTTATATACAAGCCCATAGTCACATGACCACAGCTAAAATCAGGTGACAAATTTAAAAAACATAAAACATAAAAGCATCATAATCTAATAAATGAAAATACAAAGGCATAAAACATAATATACTACTTATTTCATACTACGCTGTAATCTAACAAGAATAGGTTTAATACTAACAGTATTGTTAATGCCAGGAGGGCTATCAGCCCCCAAACGCACAATCCATTGGTATTCCTTGGTTTCAAGGTAGTTATTGATGTCACCACACCGCTTCAAAGGAACCACTAAATCTATAACCCTGAATTTAAATTCATGCATATGCCCACTAGACTCTATATGCTTAAATAAAGCATTATTGGCACAGTGTCTCCTTATTTCTGATTTATGTTCAATGATCCTGTCTTTGAGTCTACGCATGGTTTTACCAATGTAGTAAGAAGAACATGCAACACACGTTGCCATGTATACCACACTGGTAGAGATGCAGGTGGCTCTAAGATTAAATTTATATATATGTTTCGTTTTCGGATGAATATATGTATCAGAGCCCAAATTGTCAATTAAATCAGAACAACAAGAACAATTGTGACACTTGAAAGTACCAAAGTGAGAATTAGAACATAAAGGTCTATCAAAAGAGGGAATAGAGGGCGGGTGAAAATCCTTATAGCATAACATGCTTTTAAGGTTTCTCATGTTTCTATAACTAAAAAATGGTTTGTCACCTAGTATTTTTAGAATGTCAGGAGATGCCATTAAAACAGGCCAATATTTGTGTATTGTTCGTTTAACAAGAGCAATTTTGTTACCAAAACCGGTAACATACCTAAATTTATTACATATGGTAGTATTTTGTGTTGTAACAACCTGAATATCACTTCCTATATGTTGTATATTCCTAAAGTAGGGTGGATATAGAGAACATCTATTACAAAGGACATGATCTTTAAGTTCCATCAGAGTAATATCATCATAACCACAATCAATAAAATCCTGGTACATTTCAGATATCTGTACATTAAATATAGCATCATCAGTGTTAAGTCTACTAGCTCTAATGAACTGGGATTTAACTACGCCCCGGAAAACGTGGGGCATGCATACTATTAGCA
The DNA here is from genome assembly GCF_019279795.1 of Protopterus annectens. Lineage (NCBI taxonomy): Eukaryota > Metazoa > Chordata > Ceratodontiformes > Protopteridae > Protopterus > Protopterus annectens. The sequence continues at coordinate 159,790,184 of NC_056743.1, read as the reverse complement.
TGTATATATCTTCCAATATGTGTCTGTTTTTTATAGATGGTAGTATTAAGGGATCCATTACTTAAAAAGATCTTAACATCCAAAAATGAAGCCTCATTACTAGTTATAGTTGATTTAAACTTTAAAAAAGACGTAGTGGCATTTAGACCTGATATATACCGTTCTAAACTAGTAATGGAACCTTTCCAAATTAAAAAAACAGTCATCAACAAAACGTTGATAAAATACATCTGTATCCAAGAAATTATTCCCATCATGTAGGTTTTGCAATTCCCACTGATACAACACTAGATTGGCATACGTGTTGGCCACAGGGGTGCCCATTGCAACCCCATTGACCTGTAGATATGGTTGTTGATTGAAAATAAACACATTATTGTTAAGTACTAAATCCAAAAGAAGACATATATTTTGTACAAAATCAGTGGTTAGGGATTTATCAGCTGTTAGGAATTCCCTGATAGACTCTACACCATATAGATTAGGAATGACGGTGAATAACGAAACAATGTCTAGTGTAACAAACAGATATTCATCCATATTACGTAAATCAGTGTTAGAAAAATACCAAGTGGACAATTTAGTTAGAAAATCACCAGTATCCTTAAGAACAAAGTTACATTTCTCCAGGAATGGAAATGGTTGTTTTTGAAGGTACACTGATATAAGTTCAGTGACCCATCCATTGCCGGAGACAATGGGCCTCATTGGGGGATCCAGCAAACATTTATGTATTTTTGGAAGCCCATATAGTTGTGGCCAACACTTATGCCAATCTAGTGTTGTATCAGTGGGAATTGCAAAACCTACATGATGGGAATAATTTCTTGGATACACATGTTGTATTTTATCAACGTTTTGTTGATGACTGTTTTTTAATTTGGAAAGGTTCCATTACTAGTTTGGAATAGTATATATCAGGTCTAAATGCCACTACTTCTTTTTTAAAGTTTAAATCAACTATAACGAGTAATGAGGCTTCATTTTTGGATGTTAAGATCTTTTTAAGTAATGGATCCCTTAATACTACCATCTATAAAAAACAGACACATATTGGAAGATATATACATGCTAATAGTATGCATGCCCCACATGTTTTCCGGGGCGCAGTTAAATCCCAGTTCATTAGAGCTAGTAGACTTAACACTGATGATGCTATATTTAATGTACAGATATCTGAAATGTACCAGGATTTTATTGATTGTGGTTATGATGATATTACTCTGATGGAACTTAAAGATCATGTCCTTTGTAATAGATGTTCTCTATATCCACCCTACTTTAGGAATATACAACATATAGGAAGTGATATTCAGGTTGTTACAACACAAAATACTACCATATGTAATAAATTTAGGTATGTTACCGGTTTTGGTAACAAAATTGCTCTTGTTAAACGAACAATACACAAATATTGGCCTGTTTTAATGGCATCTCCTGACATTCTAAAAATAGTAGGTGATAAACCATTTTTTAGTTATAGAAACATGAGAAACCTTAAAAGCATGTTATGCTATAAGGATTTTCACCCGCCCTCTATTCCCTCTTTTGATAGACCTTTATGCTCTAATTCTCACTTTGGTACTTTCAAGTGTCACAATTGTTCTTGTTGTTCTGATTTAATTGACAATTTGGGCTCTGATACATATATTCATCCGAAAACGAAACATATATATAAATTTAATCTTAGAGCCACCTGCATCTCTACCAATGTGGTATACATGGCAACGTGTGTTGCATGTTCTTCTTACTGCATTGGTAAAACCATGCGTAGACTCAAAGACAGGATCATTGAACATATATCAGAAATAAGGAGACACTGTGCCAATAATGCTTTATTTAAGCATATAGAGTCTAGTGGGAATATGCATGAATTTAAATTCAGGGTTATAGATTTAGTGGTTCCTTTGAAGCGGTGTGGTGACATCAATAACTACCTTGAAACAAGGAATACCAATGGATTGTGCGTTTGTGGGCTGATAGCCTTCCTGGCATTAACAATACTGTTAATATTAAACCTATTCTTGTTAGATTACAGCGTAGTATGAAATAAGTAGTATATTATGTTTTATGCCTTTGTATTTTCATTTATTAGATTATGATGCTTTTATGTTTTTTAAATTTGTCACCTGACTTTGGCTGTGGTCATGTGACTATGGGCTTGTATATAAGCAGATGCTTTTTTGTATGTATGTATTCAGTATTGAGAAAGGGTTCTTCCCGAAAGCTTTGCGTTTCATAAAGTGTTTTACTCAACATTTTGTGTGTTTTCTCAGGCAATATTTTGTACCAGGACAAGCAAAGTTGTACTGTTTTAGAACAAGGTCATCTTTTTGTACTTCTTCTTCCAAAAGATAGCAAAATGATCCCACCTGACCTCCAAGACTTTTTCTGAAGGCTGTAGGATACATACCAGTATGTCTTCTGATGGTCTTTTAGGCTAAATACTTCATAAAAATACTCCTGGTACCTCAGAAATCTATAAAAGCAACATGATCAGCTTCTGGAAGAGAGGATTCCATTCAGTCCATAGTTCCCTAGATAAGTACTAAGCTAGCTGCCCTTGTGGGCCATTTTAAGCTTAATCAATTGGTGCTTAAATTAACCTATCCCATTTGGTGTTGGATTGAACTTGCCCATTCCATGGTTGATAATTATATATTACCTCTAGTGAGATTAACTGGGATCATACCCTAAATAATTTGAGGTGACCCATGCATGGGGTAAAGCATTTAGGAGCTGCCTCTGTCCGTTAGTAGCACAGGTGCATTCCTGGGGTAGATTTTCTGTTATTGCGTCCATAGATTCAAGTTGCACTTGAATATGGACAGGGATGAGCCTTGTTTTATATGGATGGGAGAGTCTGTCCATGTGATCCAAACCTAACTTTTCATACCTTGGAGCGTACTCAGTCATTGATTGTTACCTCCAAATGTGTGTGTGCATGTGTGAAATCTGATGTTACAAGGGAAATGGCCTGGGAAGTTCTAGAACAGGCATTATTTGCACCCTTCAAATTTAAGACTGCTCAAATCAGGAGCTTTGCAGATAATGACACACATTACCATAATTAAAAGGTACAGAACAAAGGAAATACTATCTTGTCCTTTGTGCAGACTGACCTTGCTGACTTGGAATCTGGCAGTATGACTGGATGATCTCCAAGCAGTTTAAATCCCCAATTCACAGGATTTTGGGCAGCCTGCACGAATGAAGATTGGACAATGAAATATTTCTCAGCATATTAAAGAACATTGTTGGCATGAAGTTGGACTCGTTTGCTTCACTGTAGAACCACTAGCTGCAGAGGTATTCTCATAACTGCTTTGCAAAGGAGTAGGTCTCTGGTCCATGCAGTACATGAGTTTCATTCTCTGCATGGCTGGTTTCACCTTAGTACTCCAGAGACGCTTGTTTCCCAAGTTGTAGTTCGTATAGTACTGGAGTCTAGAAGGCCTTTTATGGGAAAGTCTGACAAATGACAATATTCTTGTCCAGCAGCAAGGAGATTTATCCATGTCCTTCAAGGATGCATCTGCAGTCCTTACAAATGGGTTGTCCTGTCGTCAGGCAGCCCTTCGGTCGGCCGGATTCCAAAGTCTGGGTCTGGCCTCGGCTGGTGTCGCACTTCACCCGACGTCATAGCTGCAGTTCTTCGGGTATAAAGGCATCCGCCGACGCCATTTTCCTCAGTCTTTCCTGATAGGCTTTTCATCAAGGCATTCTTTACATCTGAGATCAGCTAGACCACAGTCCCCCAACCATGAGGTCTGAATTCTGGCATAGGAAAAAAGCTCACTGTACTTCTATTCAGTGTCTGTCAGCTGTGGTGAACTTTCTTATTGGCAGTCGCCTCTGGCAGGAGGGATTTGAGTTCAGTCTGTATTGTACAAAGGACTTTCCACAGTCTTTCATAAAGAAGGAGCGGCAACCAAGACATCCTTTTCTTTTTTGCACAAGATTTTACCAAAATTGACATTCTACTAGACTGTCAGTACATGTCTTTTCTCATACCCAATCCCTTCCACAACAAGAGAAGAGAGAGATTTGCATGTCTTGGCTGTGTATAGGCAACTTGGATATTACACCACTGGATCAAAGGATCTCAGGGTTTCAGACCAACTGTTTGCTTACTTTATGAAGAGAAAACAAGGCAGGCCAGTGTCTGTACCAGCCCTTTGGAAATGGCCTGCAAACTGCATCATATTTTCTTGTCACTACCTTGAGTAGTGTCTGGGGGGGCAAACTCTGAATCCGCTTGGCCACTTTCACTGCTGCACTATTAGTTTACAGCAGTTGAGGCAAAACGTTGGAACTCTCTTTACACCTTCAGATGATATAAATTGGAAATTCTGTCCAGGAGCAGAGCAATTTTGCCTGTGCTCTGCCTAGAAGCATTCTGTGATTATCTTCCCATCTCCCAGGCCCTTTCTTTACTGCTTTTGTACTCTTAAGTGTAAGGAAGTTCAGTGCAGCAGTTATCTGTGTGATGACCTTATGATGAACATATTACATTTGTGTGTAGATATTTTCCATAACCATAAATTTCCAAATAATAAAATGAGTGGTACAGTAGGGGCCCCATTTATATTTTCCTCTTTGTTGTCGTCCCCCCCTCAGTTTGATACCTGGCAGAGATGTACTTATGTTTCTTGGACTGTTTTTACACGCACTTATTGTGTGCCTCTGTTACCTGTAAAAAGTGTTTAAAACGACAGGCAAAAGCTAGTCTAGATTTCTGTCATTTAAAATTGACCAAAATAAGCAAACAAAACAATTACAATGAAAACAAGTGCTTTTGTAGTTCAGACAAAACCATTTATTGAAGTGAAACTTCTTTAAACACAGTAGTGAGAGTTTGGGCACTGTTCGGCATCTGACTGCTGCCTAATCAGGAGTCCAGAGGAAACTGCTCTGCTGCAGGACACACATGTTATGACCTTTTAGAAAAACCTGTGGCAGCCAAGGAAACAACTAAATGGAGGAGAAAACATCATTGTGGACCTTGACTATTCATTTGAGATAAGGCTTAGCTGTAATGCCATCTGGCCAGTGATGAGAGCGTGCTGAAGCCGACAGCTTAAATGTAACCATTTTATCCATTGTCTATAACTATCTTTGCACAATTAGAGAAAAATGGTTGTTCATTAGTTCTGAGGCAGCATTGGACATCATCAAAAGGCGCATCAGTTTGCAATTTGGACCTGATGATTGGGGCAAGGAACTGCAGAACTTGAGTAATCCTGAGACTTCTGTAGATACAGACAGGCAGAGGAAAAGATATCGGGTTCTTCCTCCTTTTGCATAAATGGCAAAAACTAATGGAGAAGGTGCAGTGAGTTAAACAGGTGAGAAGGAGAGACTTTGAGGAAAAAGAACAATGGTACTTAGGACAGTAACGGGACAATGTCACCATGGATAGCAAAAAGACTGAACAGAAATTAAAAGGTTTTGCAGTTGAAGTAAGGTAATCAGTCTGTTTAACAGGCAGTATATGCATGTGGACAGTTTGAGTGTGTTGCAGTGAAGATATGAAATGTCAAATTTAAACAGATTTTGAACTAATAAGAAATAGTTTAACAGAAAAGGTATCCATATGGACAATTTAACTGAAGACTGTTTGGAGTGCTACACCAAAAATATTACTTGAGGCTTGTTTTACTTATGATATTCTATTTTCTAATCTAAGGTGGGTGTGAAGAAGGGATAGCTTTTAAGTTGCAATAGACTACAATAAAATGAATAAATAATAAAGCTTATAATGGTAACAGTGATTCAGAAAGAATAGCTGCATGCAACAGGTGGGGAGGGGGGAACAAATGCAGGTAAAAAAAATTTCTGTTCCTTTACTGCGATTGGGAAGTTGAAACGGAGTATGAGCTGTTCTGGATGGGAAGAAGGAAAGGAAAATAAGTTATTGTGAGGTTCCTGACCCAGAGACTCCCCAGATTCTGAAATAGACTGCCCATACATGTCAAGCAGAGCGCCTCCTTGGCCCTCTTCAAAAGGAACCTTGACGATTGGATGGGAGAAAGGAAATTCACCCCGGGGATCATGTCAATCGCCCTGCTAGACAGGGGTCCAGGGAAGTAAATAGTGTGGGAAGAAATAGCCAGGGAATTGTTACGACTAGGCTTGTATAGGCCTAGGACCGATAGCCTAGTACCAACCTATGAACCTATGTAAAACCTTTTTTGGTTGTTTCTTTCTCCTTTTTTTAAATTAGTGATTGATGGTGAAAATGATGCCCTTCATTTGCTGTCTTGTGGAAGGTAATTGCACCAGGAGGGAGGGTAGCTTAACTGCAGGCCAGTATAATGTAGTTATAAGCTTTAGGGTTGGTTAAAAGCCCCCAAAGCTAGTGATAAGGGAACAGAAAGAAAACTTGTAGTATAAATGGGTGGTCCTGTTTGGTTAGGAATTGGGGAGGACATAGCAGAAACACTGAAAAACAATGAAACAAAACTCACTCAAACTAAGGAGGGACAGAAAGGTGTATGCCACAGGAATCCCTACATAGTTTATAGTAGAGACAGATAATAGAGGGCAAGACTTTTAGAATGTGGCAGGGCTGTGGGATAGGTATAGAATGGAGAGGATTTTTAATTATATACAGAGTTTGTAGGCACATTTAACTGGATTTCAAGACTCTCAACTGACTTTTGAGGAGCAGAGCAATGTATAAGAGTTTATGGTTATGATCTGGTGGCCAGTTCTACCTGCAGACAAAAGAAAAGGAGCCATGTGATGCTTTGAGGAAAGGGTGAGCATTAAAAAGTTGTACAGAAGAAGGAAGACAGGATAGGAGTAGCAGGAATAAAATGAAAGCTAGAGGGGAGGCTAATGACTATGCTGGTGACTTATTTACCACCAGGCATCATTCATTGCAGGAACCCAACGTCACTGCTTTTGCCCTAAAAGATTGTCACCTGCTTCAACACACCATCAAACCCCTCCTGTGTTTTTAGGACAAAAGCACTGACATAATGTTTTTGCAGTAAGGATCTTGTTGGATTTGGACCTTAAAAAGCACATCACAATTTCTGCAGTGCTGCTCATTGGTAACACTTGCGGTCCTTGAATACAGAAGTTTCGCTTCTTTGTCATCATGCACATTCTTCTTTTCTTACAGAAAAAACTTCATTCTTTTTACTTTAATTTGTAATTCATACCATGAGAGCAGGCATGTCTAGTATTATGCTGCTGCTAAGATGACATAACTAATCATATGTGAAGAACCATTGACAAATGAAATGAATCTGGGTCTAGCTTTATGCTGTCAGAAAGAATCAGGATTATTTGTGGAGCAACTCGCATCATAGCTTCACTGCCCACAAGGGTGACTGGCCCCTTCAAACCAAGGAGGTGCTCCAACACACACAACTAAATGGGTGGGTTACTAGACTGACATGGGGCTATTTTATGGCAGGTCAGTGACTGCTTTTGATCAAACAGTAGCTGGAGAAGTCATTGATTTACAGATTGCCTCAATACCCATTTAGTGTAGCTGCTTTAGTGACTGTGTACACTTGGGTGTCATTGGGGTCAAGTAAAATAATGGTGACATTAATGCATTTCTGCTTGTTTACCCACACACTGCAACTCTACCATGTTAGATCAGTGACTGTTTAACTATGATCAAATGCCAGCAGGGGTTAGTCAGTTCCTTTCACAAACTGCTTCCTTGCCCACCAGCTACAGCCACTCCATTGGCTGTGTACACCTCAGATTTCTGAGTGTGATTAGATGAATGAATACTTATATGAATAATATCCATAATATATTTCGTCTTATTGCTGTCTGATACATATAGTGCAACCCCTTATATGTACATGTGTCCTCTTATGCTTAGCCACCTGTTACAGCCACTTTAATGTTTATGCACACCTGTGATCAAATGAAAGAAATATGATGTATTTCACCTTCTTTTTGTCAGATGCATTCAATCACATTGTTGTGATCCCCCCATTATGCGCATGCACAAGTGCTCACAAGTTTTAGCCACTTCATTCATGGCTGTACTCCTCAGATGTTTGAGTGTAAGCAAATGCATGAATAACATAATGGCCATATTAATGTATTTCCACTATTAGCTCTCAGACATGAATTGTGCAACCAACTCCAACCCCCAACGTAGACATGCCCAACAGTTGTAGCCTCACGGTTGACTGTGTAAACCTTAGATGTCTAATTATGATCAGTCAAATCAATAATTAAGCAAGTATTAGCCACTGAAATATACTTCCCTGCTGTCACACACGTGCAGTGCAACCATTTGTAAACACCCCCAAGAGGGTGCACAATTGTAAAAGTCTGCACCAGTGGTCTAGTGCTCTGACTATGTCTCAGATGAGTGCAGTTCAGGTAACTGCCCAGGAACTTGACAACACAGGCAGGGTGGAAGAGGGAGGCACTCTTGTACGTGGAACAAAAACATGTTTGTTTCTCCACGGTCTACCAGGAAATCAATTTCTCAGTGCTGCCATGGTGGTGGTGGGGGATTCTGCTGATGCCAGACCCCTGTGGAAGTGAGGAGCGATCCAGCACTGATACTCATTGCATGCCCCACTGTCCGGATGATACTGGTTGGATACAGGGATGGGGAGTAATAGGTAAAACTTTCCCCTGCAACACTGTGATGCTTCATTGGGACAGTTCACTGTCCTCATTCACCCCATACATTATTGGAGCAAGTCTGGGGTAGGTGAAAGGGTTCGGTAGAATCAGAAATCAAGGAGAGTCATTGAGAGCAGCAGAAGGTCAGATGCAAGGGAGTCAAAATATTAGCTACAGGAAAAAAAATAAATGGGTAAAAGAAAAAAATATACATACTGTCCTGCAGGCTGATTATTGGTGCCAGAACTGATCAGAAGAAAAGTCAGTTAATAAAAGGTCAGACAACAGAGCAAGACCTACCATTTAATGAAAAAGTCGCACACAGACTCAAATATGTCAAAGTACATTTACAATTCAAGTTTTATTCAAGCTTCTTTTAGCTGCAATGACCTGATGTAGCCTGAGCCTGGGTGAGATGACGCTTCTTCAGCTAGTGGCCCAGCCTGCCAGACTCCCTTGAAGTGCCATTTCTGCTCTCCTCAAAAAAGTAGGAGAACATGTAACAAGGTGTAGTTGCCTTTTTCTCTTTTGGGGCATACTTCTAACTACTGGGATGTTTATAAAACAGCCCAGGAAATGACTTTTTTTTTCAACAAACTGGAAATCTGCATATATACAGATTTCAGGGCTGCAGGGGGTGAAAGTTAACTGTTTAACAATGTTTCTATTTGCTTTAACTTATAAAACCTTTATAATACTGCGTTCATTTCAGGGCATGTAGCCCAACAGCCATTATAAAAAAAACCCTAACTCTCCAACCAGCTGATATGTGAGGAAGGGAAGGATCTCAAATCTGACCATTTATGGTGCCACACACTGTAGAGGGGAGTAAATTCAAAGCAGAATTAATTTACTTCAGAAAAGTTGCTTAACAGTAAAGGATCTGCTGTCTGATAGTGAAACTGTTTGGAAAATAGAAGGAAGAAAATTTAAGGGGAGAGAGTGAGGAAGATTTTGTGAACTACTTCCATATCTTTAAAGGAGTCCTGCCAATCACAAAACTTGTGTATGGGATTATCTTTAAATTAAAAAAAAAAAAAAGGTGAGCCAGGAACCCAGTGATTTGTGCTTCATTGTGGTTCAAAAAAGGTAAATATGTAAATATTTAATATATGTTGTTGTCTTTCGACTTTTCCCGGTTAGGGGTCGCCACAGCAGAACTCCGGTCCGCTAATGATTGGCAGTAGATTGTGACGAACGCCGAGGTGCCAGCTCGACGTTCAATCTTCAATGAAGGCATGCCCATTTACGCATGTCTTTCGAATGCCCAACCTACCGCAGGGAGGACATGCAGACTCAACACAGAAGGCACTCCCCGCACTCCAGCCAAGAATCGAACGGGAGAACCTCTTGCTGTGAGGCAACAACACTACCGCTGCACCACCGCAGATGATATAAATTACTAAATATGTACAGAACCTCCAAAACCAAAATGCTAAGGATTCTGGCTGAGAAGTCAAGGGAAATGGCAAAACTAGTTTCAGAAAAATGCGGGAGAGGTCACATTCAGCAAACCATCTACAAATAGTGCAGTAAACTCTTGGGTGTGCCCTCCTAAAAAGAGGTTGTAGAAATGATTAAATGAAGGAATAACTCTTCACATGCCAAGAAGCCAGAACACTAGTTTCTGACTTTCACCTTGGGCTTTTACTCCAAGAATCTGCTCACTGTTGAGGGCCTCTTAAAATAAAATGTAAGTACTGTGTGTTTTTTTTTATTCTGCGAAATATCCTTCACTGACACTTTCGAGCCATCTCATGGGCCACAAGTGATTATATAGGCCACGTGTTTGAGACACAGAAAGGAATGGGAGTACCTGAAATTGAACCCATGCGAACATTAGAAAGTATGCAGTCTCCACACAGATGTTAGTTAGCTTTGACTCCTGGACCCTGAAGCTGTGAGGCAGAAAAACATCTGAGCCACTGTGATGTGCATCACTTACTGCTTGAGTACTCACTGTCGATCAGCTGATCTTCAACAAGACCCCCTGCAATGAGTATTTTTTAATCCACACACTCACTGTTGTGACAGGTAGCATTATTAGCCACATGTAAACATGTAGCAGAAAGTCTGATGTTCTTCGTGTTTCACTGTTGCAGTCATCACATTTGGGTTATCTGCTTGCAGTAGCCCTTAGTCGGCCTGATTATCAAAGTCTTGGGTCCTGTGTCGGTTGCTGTCTCATCTTCCATGATGTCGGGTTGTCAGGGGTGTAAAGCATGCAGCCAACGCCATTACATCAGCCTTTCTTGCCATGTGGTGCCCGAAGCAGAAGCAGTTCGCAAGTGCTGATTGGCTGACTCCTGAAATTTTAGTTTTCAAGTTTCAGAACAGAAGTCTTCAACCAAAGCGAAGTACCCCGTTGGGGAAACTTTTTCTTGCTCTAAACCGATATCAGTAAAAGTCAATAATTGTATTTCTTGTGGAAAGCAAATACCTCATAAAGATTTTCATTCGTACTGTATTCCTTGCCTAGACCCTGACCACGAAGTACCTCACTGTTGGTTTTGTGCCTTATTTAAACAATGAGCTATTCGTTATCTGTATATTTACGCTTCTAAATATTTTGGTACTGTGTTCAATTATCCAGATACGGCTTTGGTAAGCCACCTGACTGCCGACATTCTGAAAAAACACAAAGATAAAGACAGACAGGCCACCTAGGTCCAAAGCTGCTGACGACACTTCTCCTAAGCTAGTCGCCAGTACTCAGTGAGGCACATTCGCAGCCCCTGATACCCACTACTTCAGATTCGCAGGCCTCTACTGAGACCCATTCGGAGTCCGGTATGCCGCGAGATGCCTCAACTGTGGAACCTGCAGATGTCTCTACCTTGGATGGGTCTGGAGCCGCTGTGCAGGCACCGGCATCTGAGGGTGTATTCAGGCCTACTGACTTGCATATTAAACCAACGCCATCTTCTTGTTCAAAGCCTAAAACTCGATCCATGCCTAGAATACCAACACCCAGACAGCATGGGCAGGCCTCTATGCCTAAAAAACAAATGACAAGAATGACTGAAGACCTTATTACCTTAATCAGGGGAAGCCAGCCTTTCCCCCTCTAAGAGACCTAGGACTGAATTTGCTTATGATTCTTCTGATCAGGATTCTGAAATTTCTTTTTCCTCTGATGACCAGGATTTACCCTTATCTACCTATGAGGATTATGATGTAGAGGACTCTGTTCCCTTGCTTCCCCTCCAGAGGATTTTTCTTTTGGTGAAACCTTGCATACTCTTAGGGGGCATTTCCACTGGCAAAGCCAAGATTACTCTGATTGTAATAAGAGGCTTAAGAGTTTCTTACTCCTGCCCCAACACAGGCCTTTAGCTATCTCCCCTGCACTGGACATTGTTGATCCATTTTTGGAGTCTAGCTTGGCCCCTGACTCCTTACCTCCTGCTCCCAGAAAACCAGATAGATATTACAGGTTTCCTGACTCTCACAAGTTCCTCTTTAAAAATCCTACTGCGGATCCTGAGACCATTTCACAGGGACCCAGGGGCATTAAAGCTACTACTGCAAAAAATCCTACCCTAATAGAGATTCCAGGGTGCTGGATAGATGGGGGTAAGAAGGTTTACACTTCTGCTACCTTGGCCATTAGGGCCTTAAACTGCCAGTTTCATATGTTAAAGTATCAGAAGCATATTATTGGATTGCTTAAACAGAAAATTATGTTGATTCCTGACTGTGCTGAAAATAAGGATTTACAGGATGTAATACATTCTGCTAAACAAGCTGGAAAACATACTTTGCAATGTGGTTTTGACTCACTAGAGGCATCTTGCAGGGTGCTGTCACTGGGTCTGTACTTAGAAGGCATGCTTGACTTAAGGAGCAATCTTTACCAGATCATGTTAAGGCTAAACTGCTGGATGCTCCCTTAAACCAGGACCGCCTGTATGGCAACAAAGCAGAAGTAGTACTTAAAAAGATGGAGGAAAAAGCTAAATCTGTGTTAAAGATTTCCTGCAAGTACAGCCTCCAAGATTTAGTAGGCATTGGCCCGCTAAGAATTGGTCCTTTCCTGCCTCTTCCAGGCCTTCTCCGTCCAAACCCAGAACCAGCAGAATGCTCAGGCTTCAGTCCCAAGGTACTCACAGGACTAAGCAGTGGGGGACACCCACTTCCAAAGCAGGGAGTAGTAAGACTCCCTCCTGTGGTAAACTGTCTCTATGACTTAACTTTAAAACGTCCAAGCCCTGAACAACTGACCGTTCCTTTAGGGGGAAAGATTGCTCTGCAGGCAAAAAACTGGAAACTTATTACCCAGGACAAATGGGTTTTAAATAGTTTACCGAGGATACAGATTCCACTTCCACACTTTACCAACCCCAAATGGTTGGCCAGATCTACCCCTAAATCAGTGAGCAGAGGCTCAAAAGCAAGTTCTCTCTCAAGTATTAGGGCTATTCAAACTGTCCCAGAAGAGGAAAGGGGACAAGGTTTCTACTCCAGACTTTTCCTGGTGCCCAGAAAAGACAACAACTGGCATCATATCCTGAATCTCTCTATCCTAAACACTTTTTGGTGATTTCAAGATGCTAACTCTTCACCAGTTGCTTCCTATGCTCGGCAAGGATTCTTGGCTGGCAACACTGGACTTAAAGGAAGCCTACCTGCACATCCCAATCGGGGAATCTTGCAGAAGATACCTACGCTTCAAAGCAGGCTTCATGCACTATCAGTTCTCTGCACTGCCCTTTGGCTTATCTACTGCGCCCAGGGTATTCACAAAGTGCCTAGCTCCAGTCATTGCATTTTGCAGGCAAAGAAATATTCAAATATACCCATACCTGGACGATTGTCTAATTCAGGCAGAAAGCCAGGACATACTATTGAATCATCTGGCATTTGTACAAAAAGTGCTAACTTCTCTGGCTTACACTATAAACGAAAGGAAATCACATCTGGTACCCTGCCAACAAATCGTACTCCTTGGAGCAAGTTTGAACACAACTTCCCAGATGTCTTTCCTCATGCCAGAGAAACAAGTTCATTTGACAGCTTACTTCAAACTAATGGCCACAAAGACCCTGCTATGTGCAAGATAAATACTGCATGCCTTGGGCTTCATGGCCTCCTGCATTCTCCTAATTCCATAGGCAAGACTGCATATGAGGAAACTACAATGGTATCTAAAAAGCCTATGGTGTCTACATTCTCAGGATCTAGAAGCAATGATTCCTAGCATACCTTGCCTACTGTTTTGTTGGGCAGAGGCCTGCCACCAAAACAAGGGGCTGCCTTTCACTCTAACCCCTGGCGCTCAAACCCTAACAGACACATCAGACTATGCATGAGGGGCTCACTTGGCAGGGAAGTGCATTCAGGGCAAATGGAACCCAAGTCAAATGCACCTGCATATCAATCAAAAAGAAATGTTAGCTGTACAGAATGCTCTGACAGCCTTCAAGGACCACATTCTTCCAGAACAATTAATGGTAAAGACAGACAACACCACTGTTATGTGGTACTTAAACAAGCAGGGGGGAACCCACTCATGCCCTCTCTGCAGACTAGCCATGGCTCTGTGGAACACAGCCTTGAGCTACCAAGTTCACCTACAGGCTCAATTCCTGCCAGGAAAGCTAAATGCACTGGAAGACAGTCTAAGCGGAAATCTGGTGGACCCACATGCGTGGAAACTGGAACCAAAGACATTCAGCATGTTGATAAACAAATGGAGGAGCCCAGAGATGGACCTGTTTGCCTCCCCCCAGAACTACCAATTGGACAAATTCTGCACAAGGACTCCCAACAAACAAGCTTGGAAAGTGGATGCCCTGTCCTTCACCTGGAAAAAAAATCTATCAGTTTATGCCTTTCCTCCGCTGCCTCTCCTCTCCAAGGTACTACTAAAGATCAAACAGGACAAACCAAGGATGATACTGATTGCCCCAGACTGACCATGCCAACACTGGTACCCCCTCTTACGCAGTGTGTCACTGCTGGCACCATGGCACCTGCCTCAGACCCCTACCCTGCTATCCCAGCAGAATGGCCAAATTCTGCACCTTCGGCTTCAAACCCTGAACCTGGCAGCCTGGTTAATTACCTGATCTCTCCATTACCTTTCCTCAGTAAACAAGTGTTGGATGTCATTCTGGAGGCAAGGAGGCCTAGTATTAGAAAATCGTATGCTGAAAAATGGAAAAGATTCTGTTCCTGCAACCAGACTCAGGGGATGGGCACAGCAGCGCCCAATTTACCTCATATTCTTCAATACTTAACTGAGATGTTTCACAAGGGCCTTTCCTTTTCCTCCTCCAAAATCCATGCCTTAGCCATTTGAGCTCATTACAACACAGAACCACCCCTCTTCTCTCATCCACTGCTCAAGCAGTTCCTCAGAGGGGCCAAAAGCTTACCACCCAGGAGAGCCCCTACTCTAGCCCGGGACCTTAACTTTGTATTGGAAAAACTTACTTTACCTCCTTTTGAGTGAGCTGCAAATGCAGAGTTGAAATTCTTTTCTTGGAAAACATCTTTCCTTTTAGTCATCACTTCAGCTAGAAAGGTGTCTGAATTACAGGCCCTTATGGCAGTGGAGCCTTTCATCATCTTTCATGCGGACAGGGTGGCCCTCAGGACCAATCCCTCTTTCATGACCAAGGTAGTATACAATGTGGCTCTTAATCTGTCCATTCATTTGCCAACCTTCTTTTCTAATCCACAGAACAAAGGGGAAAGGATACTGCACTCTTTAGATGTGCACAGACAATTTGGTTTTACTTGGATATAGGACTAAACCTCTCAGGAAATCTGAACAGCTGCTGGTGGCATTTGCTGCAGGGGCAGAGGAGAAGGCCATTTCAAAGCAAACCATTTCTAAATGGATAGGCCGTTGCATTCATTTCTGCTATAAGCACCATGAAAAACCTATTCCATTGGGGATAAGACCACATTCAACCAGGGCTGCATCTACCTCTACAGCCTTTCTCAGAGGTGTCCCTACCAGGGATATCCTAGAAGCTGCTACCTGGAGTTCTGTACATACTTTTACCAAGCATTACCCATTTGCCAATTTCTCTAAATCCAAAGCTGGTTTTGCCACTGCAGTCTTGCAGGGCCTTATATCTGGTCCTAATGCTATCTAAATTCCTCCTCCCATCCTTAGCTTTGGGAGTCTACCCAAATGTGATGACTGCAACAGTGAAACACGAAGAACATAGTACAGTTTTGTACACTTACCATAAATGTAGATGTTCAAGTTTATTCACTGTTGCAGTCCTGGTTATCCTCCCTCCAGCCCCCTGACTTCTTTTGGCTATGCCTCTGTTCCTTTTTACTATGCTTAAAAGCTTTTTGGTGTATTTGCTTTTTTGTTGGAGGTATAACCTTGTTTATATATATTTAATTGCTTCCCATTAGGGAGGCAACTGACATCTGGGGCAAGAAAAACTGATGTAATGGCATCGGCTGCATGCTTTTATACCCCTGACGTCATGGAAGATGAGACAGCAACCGACGCAGGACCCAAGACTTTGATAATCAGGCCTACTGAGGGCCACTGCAAGCAGATAAACCAAATGTGATGACTGCAACAGTGAATACACTCTAACATCTACATTTATGTAAGTGTAAACAAACAGTACTTTTATGCTAGTGTTATCAGTTTATAATTTACCTTTTTTACTTGCAGAAGTGAATTTTGCATTTTTAACAGTTATGACCAGGGCATCTTGGGGTTAGGTGTACCCCATTGTATTAGGCTGGGATCTGTGGTAGAAGGCAAGTATACCTCAAGCATTGAACCACTTATCAGAAAAACTAGATTTCAGGAGGTCGCAGTGAAATGGAACCCAGTAATCAGTCCACTCCATGTTGCTCGTTCGTTTCTAATACACATAATAAGAAGGCTTGGGGTTTTGTTCAGATGCTTTAATACATACAAACACATCAGGATGGATAGCAGAATCTTTAAATATGAATGAACTAGTTAACAAACAGAGCTTACATCTGAACAGCAGTCAGCCTTGCACATTCTCAGTATTTATACTCTAGTGCAAGCCATTTGATAGCTTCTTAAAGGTATATACACATATATTGATCTGCATCCTCCCTCTTAAAAAGATTGCCTTTTGGAAAAAAAAAAAAACAATTACTATATACATTAGAAACAAAACACGGGTCTGCGTTATATATTCAAACGTCCAAAATGTTGAATACCATATGGTCGAGACCATATGTTCAACATTCAGAAGTTCGAATATATATAAAAAAAAAAAAAAAAAAACCTTAACAGTGTGAGCAGGGGGGCAAACCTCCCTGCCCCCCTCACACCCCCCTACTTAAATATGCCAACTCCGAGACCGCACTTTAGTGCAGAAAAGGGAAATTCTACCATTCTGCACCGTACGGTACCATTACGTCAATCTTCAAACACTTGAAATGTCAATCATATGGTTTCGACCATATGACGTTTGACATTTCCAATGTTCGAAGATTTGACATAGACCCCAAAATACAATGTTCATGTCCAAGTTGCTTCACATCTGCTACAGGGTTTAGCGATTCGACCATATCTCGCAACATATCATTGGGACTATATTTAGCAATAGGGACAGTCTGCGGTGCACAACTCATATCAGGGGCTTCCGGATTCATCATAGGAACAGGAATGTCCTCTGGAACTTCCTCTGGAATTGGAACACTGGACAACTCACTCTGAGATGGACTGATTGCAATATAGGCTCAGACACCTGTCTCAAATGTTTCAGATTCCACCTAAAAGTTGCCCTTTCTGATTCTATAATGTACAGTCTTGGCTCTGGACCAGTATTCTTCATGACACCAATCTGATTATAATCTCTGGACGCCTGCATCCTTACCACTTCTCCCTGTTGTAATGGATTGAACAGTTTACTGGTCTTACATTAGTAGGACTTCTGGGATGGGCATTTCTTCAACAGATTGGCTTTCACTGATCTGTTGTTCTTGACACATGGAACCAACAATTGACTACTGATTGGTAATGTAGTTCTTGTTTGTCTCGACAGAAGTCTCTGAGCAGATGAACCAAGATGTTTATCACGAGGAACATTTCTGAGATTCAAGAGATTCATGAAAACATCACTGTTGTCTCGTTTAGACTCCTCAAGTAACTGCTTTGCACTGCGTGTTCTGCCAAACTATTTGATTGCAGGTACTCTGGACTACTTGTGACATGAGTAAAGTCCCGTTCTTCAGCAAATCTTTTGAACAGGTGGCTTGTAAACTGCGTACTGTTGTCAGAAATAACTTTGTGCAGACTTCCATGAACAGCAAAATGACACTTCATTTTGGTAATGACAGTACTAGATGCTAGGTTAGGAAGTAAGTCAATCTCGGACTAATTGGAGTAAGAATCTACTAACACCAAATAACGTTGACCATTCCACTCAAAGATATCAGTGGCTACTGTCTACCAAGGTAGTTCTGGAATCTGGTTAAGCTGAAGTGGTTCTTTCTGTTGGTGAGGCTTAGTACTGTTACATACTGAACAAGATAAAACTGCTGTCTCAATGTCTTGTGACATACAAGGTCAAAATACTTGTTCTCTCACCCTTCTTTTGGTAGATTTGGTTCCTGGGTGACCACGATGCAAGATAGTAATGTACTCAGATTGCAAGGACTTTGGAACAATTACTTTTGGACCTTTCATAATGATACTTTTGTCAAACAAAATCACATCTCTATGGAAAATAAGGTTGCACTTCTTGAGGTAAACTAGATTGCTTTGACGCCATCCTTAAGTGGTTGAGCCTCTGTAAAACTGGATCTGTTACTTTGTGTTCTGTCAGCTCATCAAGATATGTGGAAGAAAAATTTCTCACCTCTGTAACTTCAGAATTATCAATAGATTGAGAACCTTGATTGTCATTCTGTTCAGTGGCATTTCTGGGTGATATGGATAATGTATCAACAAGATAAAGAAGTTTGCCTTTCTTGTAGACAAGATTGAAGTTGTACTTTTGCAATCACTGCATCATATGTTGCAGTCTGGCTGGAACTGAATGCATTGGCTTTCTCAAAATAATGACTAACGGTTGATCTGTTTCGATCTGGATAGGTCTACCTTGAACATAATCATGGAACTTGGAACAGGCAAACACAGCTCTTTCTCAGTCTGGGCATAGTGCTTTTCAGCTTGGGTAAGAGTTCTCGATGCATAGGCAACAGGTTGATCATCTTGTAAAATGACTGCACCGAGATCCAATTTCAAAGCATCACAGGAAAGCATAATGGGTTTGTGAACATCATAGTATGAGTGTTGGCGGACTAACAGTTTACCGTTTCAGGACATCAAATGCTCTTTGGTGTTGCTGTACTGAAGACCAGGATACATCTTTGTGTCAGCTCTCTGAGTGGTGCTGAAAGTTGTTTCAAGTTTGGAATGAACTTGCCTATGTAGTTGACCATGCCAAGGAAATGTTGCAGGGCTTGAACATTATCTGGAGCTGGCATCTCAAGAATGGCTGTTTGTTTTGAAGGGTCTGGTCATAGGTCTGTACTTGTGAATAAATGACCAACAAGGAAATTCTTGTAGCCTGAATTTGCATTTCTGTGCATTAAGCTTAAGATTCGCTTGACATGCTCTTTCTAGAACGTTTCTGAGGTTTCTGTCATGTTCTGCTTCATCACAACCTCCTGCCAGTATGTAGTCTACTATAATAGCACAAGGATACTTAAAAAAAATTTGCTCCATTGCACATTGAAAAACTTCACTTGAAGAATTTATCCCAAATGGCATTCTCAAAAATCTGTACTTGCCAAACGGTGTACTTAATGTAGTGAGGAAAGAGGATTTTTTTGTCAAGCTGAATTTGCCAAAATGAACTCTCTGCATCTAAGAGAGAGAAAATAGTGGCATTTTGCATAGAGGCCACAATTTCGACTGTGCGCTTTGGAGGATGTCTTTTTAGTGCTTTGCTCAAATCTCATGGATCAGTACATATTCTGATGTCATCTGAGCTTTTCTTATGAGCTACCACTATGGAAGATACCCATTTAGTTGGTGTTTCCACTGGACAAATTACACTTTCTCGTACTGTTCTGTATAACCCTGCTTTGACTCTGTCCTGCATGGCTATTGGATCTTTACGGGCTGACCTGACCTCTGGGTCTAACTTCATGGAGTACACAACTGGAAGTTTGCCTAGTTTGACTTCAAAAAGATTAGCATGGGTAGAAAAAATGTGCTGGGCAAAATTAGAGTAGTGGTCTTTTAAGCTAACATGATGGACTTCCTTATTTAAATGAAAGCAGTCTTATTTTCAAACAGTCTCTGAGCTGTAATAATGACTGAACATGCCTCTTGACCACATAAAATAAGTTATAGCTTTTTCCATTCTGCTGGAAGTAACATTGAATCAGTTTGAATTTCTTTACCTCCATAAGCAACACATTTTGCACACCTTGCCAAATCAAGCCTTTCACCTTTACACACTCTAGCAAACATTTCTGCGGATATACCATTGCAGTTAGAATCATTGTCAACTTTGAGCTCTATGGTTTGCCATTTATCCGACCAGTACAAAATGCTTCATTCTTTGCCCTTAAATGTACCGCAGTGTCGTTGCATGAAGCACTGACACACCATAAGCATAGAGAGAGTAGGCTTGTCACAGTCTGATCAACTCTTTTCTTAAAATGTTCCCTTTAATAAAAGAATGTGGGCCTTTTGATTTACAAAATCTTTTGAAATTATTCCATTTATTACATTTGTGGCATTGTTGACCAGAAGCTAAACATTTCTTCCTTTTAGGTTCATGATTACCACCACAATTACGACATTTGGCAATGAAACTTGGTTGGGGCCCATGCTTTGAGTTTGCTGACTCACTCTTGTGCTTCACTGAGACTGTGCAAAGTCTGAAATTTGATAGAAAGTTCTGAGGTTTACTAGTAGGTGCTACAGGGGGTTACAGCTGCCATGTGCTGCATACTATCAACCTAAGCTTCATCACTGTGCCTTCTAGAGCTGCTCTCATTTGTAAGCATATTTGTGTGCTTTTGTGTGAGCTCGTATATCTGACAAATCTCAATGGCCTTATTCAAAGTTAAATCACTGTCACAAAGCAAAATCTTTCTTACAGCGTCATCTTTTATACTACACACAAGTCTGTCCTTTATCTACTCATTACTTGAGTCACCAAATCTGCACGTTTTAGCTTTATTTCTCAGATTAGTTATATATGCTGCAAAGATGTCACCAGGCTTTTGATCCGTTGTGTAAAGTAAGTGCCTTTCCATTGTAATATTTGTCTGGGGAGGGGGGGGTTACACATTTCTCTAAATTTACATTTTAGGCACTCTGGGTCCTTCCTTGACTCAGTCTGTACAACAATATGTAGGTTTCCCCCTCTCCAGCATACATAGCAGGTGCATACACAAATGAACGTTCCCTTTCTATAGCTTCTGACCTAGCTAAATTAAGTAGAATGAATGCCTTTGTAAGGTGATCTTTATCAGAAAATGCAGCCTGTATGAAAATGGTGTACTCTCGCTCAAACACTCTCCAGTTCTCAGCAGTATTGTCAAACACACGTGCAGTGGACTTTCGAAATATGTTTTGTGCCACTCATTTGATTAATAATGCATTTTGTGCCTTATAAATGCACCATTTTATTTTCTTTGCCAAATAAATCATTTGTGCAGTTTTCTTTACCTTTAACTTGTTTTTGGCCCTTTTTCATTTGTCTGTGCTCTGTTTCACTCAACCTGCTTAGTCTGTCTTCGCCTTCAACTCTGCACCTCATGGCTCATAGAAGTTGCACTTCTAATGCTCGTCTGGTCAGGATAAAACAGACTAACATTTGTGGGTTCTGTTCAAGCAGCTTAATTACACACAAACACATCATAAATGAGGCTTTGTAACTTAAACTTATAAACAGACTGACTACTGCACTCATACATGTTAACTCTGGCTGTTCTCTCAAAATGGCACTGCTTCCTGCACGTGCTACTTCTGGAAATGCTTCTTAAAGGTACATACATATGCTCTGCTCTACAAAACAAGCACCAGCATAGTCTGTTGAGAAATGCAGTGTGAAACACTGACATAAGTGCGGGAGATTCAGTTGGACAACCAAAACAGTACAAAAGTGAGAAGCTTGTGTCCTACTTTGCTACCCAAAAAATTGAGATATTCAAAATGCGTATTGTGGAGACTGGTATGAGGGTCCCATGTGCAGCTGCAGGTCTTTGCCGCAGCACAGAGAGCTAAGGATTTGAATGACAGAAATTGGTCACATCATTCTGGAGGTCAGTCAATCTCCAGGGCAACCTCTTGTTCCCACCTACAGTTCTGTTAATAGATAATGATAGTTCATGTTTGCTGCTATTCTGTGTTTTATCTTATAAGGGAAGCAGAAGAGGTGCACCATTGAGTATACATCCTCAGGAGCTAGCACTGTGCATTAATTCTCAAATACACACCATACAGTGCTAGTACTGCCCAACCTATGACTAAATGGCAAGAGCTTGTTTATGATTTGCCTCTTGGCTGTAAGCTGACCCCATGTCCCCAGCTAAAACACTGGAGCCCAGAACTCTTCCATAGGCCTCTCCTAATGTCTAACATGTCTTAGTGCCCCAAAGTGAGAAGTCTCCACCACCTGCTTCCCTGACTGGATTTGCAGTTCAGACATTGCACATCATAGAGTTTTTAAGTTGGACCTGTCCCAATGGGTGTGAGAGCACAGTCTTGGAAAATGTCAGAAGCAGGCCTTTTAGGTCTAAGTAATGCATGTTAGTGTGCCTGCACCTTTCATCTGACACCAGCGGTTTACAGCCCGACAACTGCTTGCCTACTCTGAATATGTAAGGTGTCTCCTTTTTCCCTCTCCTTTGTGCGAGGAGTCAGGAGACCCAGAGGCCATCCACTGTGTCACTCTCCTGTTTAGGACACAGTAGAATAGAAGAGTCTTTGTGGGGTTCTCTTTAAGCAGCTTTATTTTATACAAACACATCACTATAGAGGTTTGCTGACTTTAACTTAAGTAACTTGTATACAAGCTAACAACTGCGATCATGCATGCTCTCTCTGGCTGCTCTTTCAAAATGGCACTAGGAGATTGGACGTGTCTGCAATTTATACGTGCAGATGACCTGTGGGCCTAACTTCATGGAATACACAACTGGAAGTTTGCCTAACTTGTCATCTAAAACATCAGCATACTCGGAGAAAATAGCTTCAGAAAAATTAGAACTTGGAAATGCACTTGTGTGATGGACTTCTTTAGCAAAAGAAAGCAGATTCATTCATAAACTATCTTTGAGACCCAATAAATATTGCACTGGTCTTTGGACTACATAGAATAACAAGTTGTAACGGTTGTTCTCGGTCAAATAACATGAAAGCATCACTGAGCCTTCAGTTTGAATTTCTTCACCTCCATAAGCAACGAGTCTCGCACTACTGGTTACATTGAGTTTGTTAGTTTTCACTTTAGCAAATGTGTCTGCTAATATAACATTACACTTTGAACCAGTGTCTACTGTGAGCTCTGTGGATTTTCCATTAATCTGGACATACAGAACATTTCACTCCTTGTTAATAACTTCACTGCATCAGCTCTTTCACCAAGCACTGATACACCATCTACATAGAAAGCTAACTGCTTCAGCTCTACTTGATCAACTTGCTTTTTTGTGCAACCTTTCTTTACAACTGTATGAGGCTTACTTGATTTGCAAAACTTTTGGAACTGGTTCCATTTTTTACACTTGTGACATTGCTGACCAAATGCTAAGCACATCTCCCTTTTAGATTCTAGATTTGCACCGCAATTGAGACAGTTAAAAATAAAGCTAGATTTGGGTTTTGCTGATACATGCTTGTACTGCACTGAACTTTGAGCTGGAACATGCTCCCTTAGAAATTTCTGGAAAGCTACGTGCCTTCCTTGGAAACTCTGTAGCTGCCACGTGCTTGGACCTGCTTTTGTTTGCCACGTGTTGCATAATATCTACATGTGCTCTGGAGCCAACTGAAACCATGCTCTTGTCACTCGCAAGCATAATTGTGCGTTTTTCTGTCATCTCATGGATTTGACAAATCTCTATGGCTTTACTCAGTTAAATCATTGTCCTGAAGTAAAATCTTTTTTACAGCAGCACAATTAATACCACAACACAAGTATTTCCTTTATCAGCTTATCTTTTAAGTCACCAAACCGACACGTCTTAGCTCTGTTTCTGAAGTCAGTTATATAAGCTGCAAATGTTTCCCCTGGTTTCTGATCTCTTGTGCAAAACAAATGCCTCTCTAATGTAATATTTGTCTGGGGGTTGCACATTTCTCTGAACTTGTAGTTCAGACACTTGGGGTCTTCCCTTGATTCAGCCTGTACAACAATATGATTTTCACCTTCTCCTTCATATACTCCTGGTGCATACACAAATGAATGCTCTCTTTCTATGGGCTCTGACCCAGCTAGGTTTAGCAAAATGAATGCCCAGGTGCACACATCTCTATCTGTATAAACTGCTTGTATAAAAGTATACTCTTACTCAAATATTCCCCAATTATCTGCAATATTCTGATCAAATGCAAGTGATAGAGGCTTTCGAAGTCCGTCTGCCATATTAACACATAGAAGGGTTTTGTGAATATGCACCAACATACGCACATACATATATGCCAGAAACTTATACCAGTATTTGTACTTCAGAATTTATACCTTTTGGGCTGTTCAAAATTATGCTAGTGGACAAACTCATAGTACCTTTGAATAACTAGACTTTGCAGAATAAATTTCTCAGGCACGTTAGACTTTTGTAATATCGTTTGAAAAGGCTAAATGCTAAACTCATTTATCATTTTAAGAAACGTTTAAACAACTTTATGATGCGACTGAATAACTGTCGGGCACTGTGATACTCTTGTAATGTCGCCTTTTACAAGAAATCACCTCTTATAGTGTAAGAAACATATCAAACAACTGCACAATGCAAATAAATTTGACATCTCTTGCCCAAAACTCAGTAACATTTTGAAGTAATTGCATTTTGCGAATAACTGCATACAGCACACTGAAATGTCCCCAAAATGGCAGTACCTTGCTAGGCAACTCTTTGCAGTACAAGAAATGCACTATAATGGTGGCACTTTGCAAATGGCCACAGCACAAGGAACTTTTTGAAATGGCTATACTTTGACTGTATTTCATGAAATAGTTGTACCTTGCACACAATAAACTTTGAAATACATGCCCAGTAACAAGCACACCCTGTAAGCACTTTTACACAGTTTAAGATACTTCGAATAACTTTAGTTATGCCCTTGATACAATACAAAGTCGTAGTTATGCCAAAACACATGCAGTCACCTTGCTTTATTTTTGCTTAATGTGCCCTTTTTGCCCTTGTTATATTTGTTTTGCTTGTTTAAGCCCTTTTCATGCCCAATGTACTTTTCTTGTGCTCATTTTACTCTAAACCTGCCCATTTTTGCCTTAGACACGCTTGTCTTGCTTTAAACATCCTAATTTTTGCTCTACTGTTGTTTCATCAAAAACCTTTGTTAAATATTTCTTTTAGTTATCAAACTTTTTGTGCCTTCCACTTGCTTAGTAATGCAGTTTGTGCCCTTGAAATGCCCTTTTATATCTTTTCTATCAAATAAACAGTGTGCTATTTCTCATTGCCTTTGTTTCTTTTCTGGCTCTTTTTGTGCTATTTTCTCAGTTTTACCTTCACTATGATCTCTGCACCTCATGGCTCTGAATATTATTCTCTGTGATCCCGGTTTTGGCATCATGTCACTCTCCTATCTAGGACACAATAGAAGATTCTTTGTGAGTTCTGTTCAAGCAGCTTTATTTTATACAAATGCATCACTGCAGAACTTTACTGATTTTAACTTAAGTAACTTGTATACAAACTAACAACTGTGATCATGCATGCTCTCTCTGGCTGCTCTTTCAAAATGATACTCTGGGATTGCACATGTCTGGAATTTATACGTGCATGTATAGCCTTGACCAACAGGGGACCTGATGAGCTTGGCCAATCACGTAAGCTAGTAGGACAGCTTACGGAATTAATAGACCTCCTGACTCCACTCTGTAAATCCTTGATTGGGGGAAGCAGTAACGTGCCTCCAGTACTAGGAATTGGAACCGAAAGGTCTGTTTATAAAAGCAAGCGCAAAAGGGAGCTTATTGACAACGATTCTGTAGCCGGCGACCCGGACGAAATGAATGGAGGAACTTTCAACCCATGAGCTACCCCAAGGATTTTTTGTTCGAATAACATGGGATTGGATTATGGAGGACCAAGTAACCAAGAACAAACTACTAAAACAAGTTCGCTGACGTTGCGTCGGGCAACTGCAGGTACTTTAACACAAATTAAACAAAAAGTGACAGTGGAGTGGTTGAAAGTTAATTATTGTTTTAAAATGGACAATGGAAGTCCTCAGGGACTTCAAAACAATGACTCCTTTCGTATTAAATTGGACAAAATATCGAAATTAATGTATAAATATCGAACATTAAGTATTGAAAATGCATAACTCACTGAATGTATTCACCGGAATATAGTGCCAAAGGGTTTAAGGGTATACAAATACCCTAACAATGTACAGATGGGCTCTGATTTTCATAAAGAATTATTAGAAGTTTTTAATAAGTGTGGACTTGATGTGTTAAAATTAATAATTAAGGAGAATAATAGAGCACAACAAATTTTGCAAAAAGAAATAGATGAATTAGATATATTTATAAAGGAAGATCTTATTTTTGGGATTAATGAAGAAAGAGACAAATATTATCAAGTAAGAAGTGAAATAGATATCAAATGTGAGGAATTAATAAATAGAAAAATGAAAAAAATTAAAGAGGGACATGGATGAATATGAAAATAAGGTCAGTTATCCTAAACCTACCTATTCTAATGGGAAAAATTATGGACCCAAAAGACAGGAGAACAACAACAATCAGATTTATGAGCAAGAATTACATAGACATGATGAAGATGATTATTATTCAGAATTTCCCCCATTGGAAAGAGAAGAAGGATTTAATAGGAAGGAAGGAAATTGCAATAGAAATTTTCAGATGGGGGGGGGGGATAAGAGGGAGGGGGAGGTATTAGAAACATATACCCCCATCCCAAATGTAGAAAGGGTTGAACAGCAAGTGTTAATTGATGGGTTCAAAAATACTTATCAAGGCTTTACTATTTATAATTTTAGTGATGTTCCCTTAATTAAAGAACACTTCAATTTACTGTGTAAAGGTTTGAAATTTATTCCTTATGTCAAAGGTGATGTAACAAGAACTTTAATGGACATCAAGCTGTTTTTAAGAAAAGTAAATCTAGAAATGCTAATTCCAAAGGAAAAAGAGAACAATAATTATAAAAAAGTAGTTCCAGCCTGAATCTGGTAAGAAAAACTACTTATAATCCACATATACATCCACAATTAAAAAATCTGGAAGACGTTTTGGAAAAGGAAATAAGACAATTACAAAGGAAAATCGGGTATATGACAAATCTAAGCAACAAAGAAAAAGAAATACTGGATGAATTGAAGTCTAATTATAATATTATGGATGTCATACAATATGAGGGTAGAATGAATCAAACACTCAGAGACTAAACTAAATATACTTGTGTTTCAAGAAATGAGGTAAATTTGGCTTACAACAAAATTGATATCGAATTAGGTGACATGGTTAAAGAAGGTATGTTAGATTACAAAATGTATGGTTATTTGAAGGTGGAGAAACCAAAAATTCCTATTATTTTCGGAATTCCCAAGATACATAAAAATTCAGAGGACCCCCCCCCCCCCCTTTGAGACCACTAGTATCTGCTGATGGATCCAAAACGCTACCTTTAGCGAAGTATGTTAACACAAAAACAAAACATATTTGGGTCAACAAAGAAGTTATTCTTAAAGATTCCTGGGATTTATTAGAAGAGATCACTCCAGACCTATTTTCTGAAAATTTATTATTTGTCACTATAGACGTAGTAGATTTTTTTTCCTCTATACCTTACGAGGAAGGAATGAAAATGTTTGAAGACACCATTTTTCAAGATAAAGCCTTAAGACATCAAGATAAAGTAGTTATCACAGGACTCATGGATATGGTATTAAAAAACAATTTTTGGTGTTTAATGGAGAGTTTTTCCAACAAATTCAGGGGGTTGCTATGGGGGCAGCTTGTGCCCCCACTTTTGCCAATATAGTCCTGGCTAAATGGGAGGAAGCATATGTGTTAAATTCTGAATTTAAGTCATGTTGGACCTTATATTGGAGATTTTTAGATGACATTGTCATCTTTTGGACAGAAAGTATCCAAAAACTCCAAGAATTTATGGAATATATAAGTAATACTACAAGCTTTCTTAAATTTACCTACCAAACCTCTTATGAAGCCTTAAAATACTTGGATGTAGAAATTTATAAAATAAATAAATTAGAAACTAGGATTCATAGGAAGAATACTTTTTATAATTCATTCCTTCACTATAAAAGTGCACATCCTGCACATTGTAAAATAAATATTGTGAAAGGACAATTTGTTAGGGGATCCAGAATGACTAGTATGGGTAGTGATTTTATTAATGAATGTAATATCCTGGAGAAAATGTTTTTGGAAAGGGGGTATCCTAAAGAATTTGTTGAAAAGATTAGGTTTGAGGTAGAATGGATAAATTCAAACCTATTAAGGGGATCAGGAATAACAAAGAAAAAAATGAAATGGAAACTAAAGAAATAACCAACAATAACAAGTATCAAAAAGCATTAGTGTTAGAATATAATGCAATTAACTATAATGCTAAAAAGATTTTCCAGAAGGAGTGGGATTGGTTTGGTTCACTAACAGATTTGGAAAATATATCTAGTATAGCTTCTAAAGTAGTATACAAAAAGTCCAACAGTATTAAAGATATACTGGAAAGTAAAAAGGGGAAAGAAGGTAGAAAAAAACTTCTTGGAGGATTAGGAAGAAAGTTAGGCACCTACAAATGTGGAAGGTGCAATCAGTGTGAATACATCATAAATTGTGGTGAAGTTTTCTTAAAAAGTAGGGAAAGGTGGATAAGAAGTAATGGATATTACAGTTGTGAATCTAAGGGATTGGTATATCTTGTTATATGTAAACAATGTAACTCTTTTTATGTAGGAAAAACGGAAAGAACTTTAAAGAGGAGAATTTATGAGCATATTTACGATATATCAAAAGGAAAAGAAACCAACGCACTTTTTAAGCATTCGAAAGGGTGCATAGGTTACAAATATTCCTTTTTGGTTTTGGAACAAATCAAAAAAGATATCAGGGATGGCCCTTGGGAAGAGCAAATAGAATATAAAGAACTGTGGTGGCAGATAACTCTGGAAGCGGGTGAAATACCAGGTTTAAATGAGTATATTTCTATTTTGCCACTGCTAAAGTTAAGGGCAGCCAAACTGTGAAAAAATAAAAACAAAACTCAAGGGTGCAATAATTATTTAAAACACAAGTTGGCACTGTTTGCTCATTGATTTCAGAGTCTTAATGTCAAAAAGGAAAATATTTTATTGTTCGTTTTTTATATATATTTTTCATGTATTTTTTAAATGATTTTTATGACATTTATAAATTCATTGAGCTATGTTTTTATAAACATAAGGAGTACTTATTTTTAGTAGTTTTATTTATTTTATTTATATAAAAACAACGGAGTGTTTTTTTAGGGATGATGCAATAATTAATAATTGATGAACCCATATAAAATGTTCATTTGTCTATTTGAAACATAATTGATGAATTTCATTGGTTGTATATTAAATGAATAGTATAAAAGTAATTAGATAAGGAGGTGTGGCATCTGAGGAAGTCCAGTTAATGGTGACGAAAACGCGAGTTTAAACATAAAAGCGTTTATGGTTTTAACTTCATTTTAACTTTATTCAATACCTGCTGTTGGATTCAATAAACTTTGGATTTATTTGGCAATTTCGCTGATCCGCTCTTCTAGCTGTTGCACTCTAGATATTTTTTTAACTTGTATACAAACTAACAACTGCGATCATGCATGCTCTCTCTGGCTGCTCTTTCAAAATGATACTCTGGGATTGCACATGTCTGGAATTTATACGTGCATGTATAGCCTTGACATGCTTCTTAAAGATGTAGCACACAGTTTACTATCCAAATTCGGAACGGGAATTGTGTGTATGCACAATGCCGAACCAAAACTACGAAAATGTACTCACCGAACCCTTCATAAGTCGGAACCCTTCATAAGTCGGAAATCATCACTGTGACGGTCCCATTCACAACACCGAACTTTCGGAAGCGAAAGTCAGTATTAATGTCAATGTTTTGCAGGGGGCAAGCCCCCCTGCACCCTCCACACCCCCTGCAACTTAAATATACCAACTAAGAGATAGCACTATAGTGAGGAAAATGGGAAATTATCCACTCCCCGCTGTACTGAGATCTACATTCACAATGCCAAACTCATAATAGCGAATGCAGCTCTACATTTGTTATTATGGTTTGTAATATTGCAGTTTGGCATTGTAGACCTTGAGTGCCGTGATTTTGAATAAGTGGCAGTCGTAAAACTGCCATTCCACATTTTGATTGTAAGCATAGCACACATATCACTTGCACTCTGGTCGTATTCACCAAAGTTTAGAAACAGTGTGTAGATCAAACACCTCCCGCCCCTTTCTGCAGCTTATCTCAGGATGACTACCCCCCCCCCTTGGAGTAATATTTAGGATGATGAAGGTCACAATAGACTATCCCAGTGACTATTTTGGGAAGAAGGATCCCTTAACCATTTCTCCTGTTAATTCCATGGTCAAGGACATCATTTATGCTGTCTGGAATGAATCTTCTAGAGACCGCTTACTCAAAAGTAGAGTGGGCCATTGCTTTCTAAAGGTTCCCAACTTAGCAGACTGAGATCCTGGCAGTCTGGAGTGGAGTTCATGATCTCTCTTGTTCAGCTTAGGACCCAGTGATCATTGCAAATTGCCATGTTGACACCTGTCAAAAAGTGCAAACCTCTGGCCAGGGTGGGTAAAAGGGTGTTGTTTTCTGCCATGTAGAGGCTTAGTCTCTTCAGTAACTGTATAACCTATCCAAGTTCCAGTTCTTTAATGGACCAGGACTTTTAAAAGCTTAAAAACCCTAACTAAGCCTGAGTTCAAGGAAGACATTAAGAACTCATTAAGGCACTTTTTTTAAATTTTCACTGTGTTGATGCTTTAGCTAATGTGGCTGACTGCAGCATGTGCTTCCGGAGGATGGCGTGGCGGAGTTTCTCCCTTTTAAAGGAGGAGCTCATGTTGAGCATTCTGGATTCCCACGTCTTGGGGAAGAGGAGAATTTTGTTTTAAAAGTCCTCTCAGGAACCAATTGATAACCCTTTGAAGAGGAAACGCTCACTAGTTTGAAAAATGTTTGACTCCACTGCCTAAGCACCCTCTCTTCTATGCCTGGGAAAAGTAAGTCCTCAAGTCCTATCAGACTTAGGATGGCACTTGGGTATTGATCTGACCCCCCCCTCACCCCAGTGGTGGTGCCAGCCATGTCACACAGGATGGTGAGTCCACTGGATAGAAATCTTAAGCATTTCAGTGTCTGGGTTCACACCAGAGTTTTCTTAGGTGCATTCTGGGTGGTTACTGTTTTCATAGACTCAGTTTCATACAAGATTATTATGCTAACAATTTGAGTCTTTACAAGCCTAGCTAATGTAACCTGATTTTACCCAATATATGGCCCCTAGGGGCAAGAAGATGGAATGGATTTGTGCCTAGAGTATTTTGCAGATTTCCCCTGTCCATAACAGACATAGACACTACCTTATGTGAATTTGCAATTCCCCATCCATTGATCCAAATTACTTTTGAAGAGGGCCAGGGAAGGGCTCTGTTTAATGTGAATTGGAAGCCTGTTCCAAAGAAGGGGCAGTCTCTGAGACACAAATATGTCTCTCCAGTATGTTTTGTTTGAGTCATTAAGTTTAGATCCCTAGATCGGGTGACCCTAATGCTGTTTGACTTACAGATGTGTAGCAGCTCCATCAGTGCTGGATTTGCAAGTGGTTTCTTGGTCAGACATTTGTCACTCCTTAATAGTTGGTAGGAGACAGAGTAAAGGGATAGGGCTTTTAGTCTGTCCACATAGAACATGCTGTTTACACCTTGTATTTTCTTTGTGAGGAACCTCTGAGGTTACCCCAGCTTCTTGTAAGTGCCTAATCAAGTACATAAGTGGCACATTGTGCTCCATTATTGATGTAATGAAGGCTGAGTACACTGGGACTAAATTTTCTTGGATCTTGGTTTTAAATACCAAATGTTGCTCGCTATTTCCTCTGCTTTCCAAGTAATTGATTGGGTTGTTGTAGTTGTCACATAGAAGTGAAGTACTCCCTTTCATGGGTGACTGGCTCTTGGAGGCCCCATCAGTTGCAGCATCTGTGGACTTGGAGACTCCCTTGGCTGTACTCTGTGGGGGTTGTGATTAATTGTGAGATGTCTGATCCAGTCTGAGGATTGCCAGTGAAGACAATACTCTGATCCAGCCTCAGAAAATTGCCTTCACAGGCATAGATCTTTGCCCATGGGAGCATGTGATTTTCTTGAAGGCATTTTCATTGAATCCATTCTGATGAGACTAGAAACATTTCATGTCAGTAGTCGTGAGTGCAGTTATGTTTTGTTTTCCCCAGTTTTACTGTTAAGCTATTTTTCCCTTTTTGTCCATGCTGGCAGCCGATGATCAGACCCCTACTGAACAATGGGCCCATTCATTTCTTATCACTCATTCAAAATTTGGCCAGGAGATGACATCATTTAGGCAGCCATCTGAGTTGCTTTGGCTTTAATTTGCTCTCCCTAACCCCCTGCACGTGCATAGCAAAGATTGTATCCTAGGCAGCCTGGACGAGTACACTGGACTTTCAGTCTCATACCCTTTTGTCTTTATTCCTACCTAAGGGCAGTCCTCAGTCTGTGACAGGAATAAACTTTTTCTTCATGAGGGGCAAGGTAACTGTGCAGGTGGAGCTTCTGTATCTTCTGGCCTTAACAGCCAAACTGAGTTTCAGTGTAACTTTTGCCCACCTGAGGCTGCAGGTTTTGCATTGGACTGTGAAATGGCAGTGGATGCAGACTCAACATACTCTCACGATTATTACTTTGGTATCGGACCCTTTCTTCTCAAACCTCAGTGCAGGTTTGTGTTTTTCACAGCCAAACCTGTTGCTGGTCTTGGCTGTGGATGTTTCACCAGTGGGATAGAGAGTAATATTGTCTGTTGCACAGTTGAGAGAAATTGGACTCTCCTGGAGAAAGGGGCTTGATATTAACTAGTTGGGGTAGCTCACTTCTCATAGCTATAAAGACCTTAGAGGCAAAGATGCATCTGGATTATATCCTCATTCAGTGTGATAACTAGTCTGCTATGCTGTTCCTAAATTAGCACTCATATACTCCAGACTTACCTGTATGATTTGAGTTTCAGACATTCCCTGGTTATGATACGTCTCAGATATGCCTGCCAGTCGTAATGGAGGGCAGGATTGTGGCCCAGTAGCATTTGGTTAAGCAGTTCCTTTAACATCTGTGCCTGACTTTCAAGATCCCCTTTCCTCCTTTTCCTTAGGACTTTAATTTCATAATTAACAGGCTTGCTGTCCCCTACCCCACCCATTCAAACTTGCTGGTTTTGCAATTTCAGAACTTTTCTCTTGGAAAGTGTGTTACCTGAAGGTGTTCATGCCTTCCTTTTCCACAAGATCAGAGGTTTAGTCTGTTTCTATAGGAAGCCACATCTCATCTTTCACAGGAAAAGGTGCCTCAATGGTGTCAGAATTCTGAGCTCCTCCATTTGTCTGTTTCCTTTGCAGGCACAGAAATCGGAAGGAACATGGATCATCAGATAAAATTCTACCTGAAGCACCCACATGAAGAGCTGTTCATTCCTAAATTCATCACCTTTTCTTCCAAGGCTGGAAGGGCTGATAGTTACTCATCAAACTCTCTAGAATTGTGTTACTACTTGCCAACTCCATTATTTTTGCTGTTTGGTTGCATGCCACCCATTGTGAAATGGTAATGTTAAAAGACCACTCTATCAGGCTGCTTTCAGAAGTTTGTCATTAGATGACTGTTGTAGTAGCATATAGCTGTAAGGGATATATCCTGCGAAAGATCAAATATCTGGGCAGTATATGAAGCTTTTGGACACTTTCCACACACACTGTACATCCAAGGAAGCTCAAGGGTTTGCTGGTGTAAAAGTACAGGCACTAAAATTTAAGACTTTCTTGCCATTGGAGATTTCAGACTGTTGGTGTTGCATCTTCAGTGTTTTGACAATCAACTTTGGGCAGATAAGTACCCCTTGGGGGATTTTCCTTCAGTTTTTCTGAGATCATCACCCCCCTTTCCCCCTTTTTCTCTATTTTTCTTCATGGGATCATGGTGCCTCAACGGTCACCATCTCTCTCAATTCAGTGCTGCTACTTTTAACTTTTTCAGTAGCCAAGCCTGACTTTTCACAGGTCTTCTCTTACACAATCCATCCGTCCATCTCTTTCGTGGATGCCCGTCTTGCCTTCTTCCTGCCTGTCCCCAAATCATTTTCACCAGATTGTCTTGTGTTCTTTTGTAAATATGCCCAAACCACTGTAATCTGTTATTTGACCTTCTTTGCAATCAGAGCTACGTGAAATTCTGCTCTGATGTCCTCATTTTGTCTGTCTCAGTGTACATCATACTGTCCATCTAGGGCACATAATCTCCACCACTTCCAACTTCCTCAGTTGCTTTGCCTTCACTGCCCAGTTTTCTGTACTGTACTGTACATTCTTCTGTCACACACACTACCCCTGACACACTCTGTGCCAGTTGCTCACTACCCCTCTTATTCTAGCTTTGATCTTTTCCTTCAGACTTCCTTTCTCCTTAACCACCCCTCCCAGATACTTAAGCTGTTAATCTGTTCCACTATTTTCTCTTCTATCTCAATTTTTTGCATCTTCTGATTTCCACTATTTATTGCCATTACTACTTGTCTTATCTGTACTTAATTTTATCCTGTTTGACTTCAGTTTTGCATTGCATTCCATTCTCCTATAATTTGCTGAAGTTCTTGTTCAGTGTCCACCTGTAATGCCACATCATCTGCATACAGCAGCTTTGTTGGTTTGTCCCATCCAGTCTGTTTGTTAACATAGTCCAACACCAGTATGACATTCTTCTGTAACACACTGGCATTTCATATGAAGGGTCTCTGATGACTGTCTTTCTTTGTTTCAACTTTGTGCCAGTAAGCTTACAGTTTAACCCTGATGTATACCTGCTCCTATTGGGAACCTTTGAGAGTCCGAACACTGTACTTAATGTCATTGGGTCCTTGTACATAGCCTGTACTAATCCTGCCAGTGCTTCCAGAACTATGAACTTTTGCAAGGCTATCCAAATCTTACTTTCTGCTGGTGTGCCTTTTAGTTCATCAGTCACCCTCTCCAGAACTTTTATACAGCATGATAGGAGTTTGGTGCCTCTGTACTATTCACAGGTGTGAATGTTCCTTTGTTCAGGTACACTGGCACTAGAATGCTCATCCTCCAGTCCAATGGTATACAACTCTCTCCATACTGCTATGAGTAGTCTCCAGAGCCATTTCTCCTCTAACTCAGCTAACATCTGGATCATATTTGCAGTGACCTCATCTCTGAGCTTGCCGCTTTCCCTGAAATCATTTTTCTTTGTGCTGTTCTTACTTCTAAGGTGGGCTTTTCTTTCATCTTAGGCTGTGTCTGGGGCAGTACAGCTTCTGTGGAGTTTTTTTCAGTAAGAAGCTACTGGAAGTGCTCCTTCCATCTGTCTTTGATGCTCTGTGTAAGTTAATTGCTGGCATCTCATATGAAGGTTTGCCGATGACTCTTGCCTTGCTACTCTGTGCCATCTGCTGAGTCACATTCCAAGTAATAGTGCCTTTGATGCCTTGTTTGCTGTTGTAACTAGCTCTCTCAGCCTGTTGGTTAGCCAGCTGTATTCTTTCTTAGCCTGATCTGTCTCACACTTTTTCCTATACTCCTATATTTTGATGACTTCCTGGACTTCTACCTTCCACCAGCAGATTTCCTTGTGTACTTTCTTTCCATACCTGGCACCACTGCACATCTGCTCAGTAGTCCTCAGTCATGCTGTTTTGAGAAACGGATATTCATCTTAACTCCACCTATTTCCTCTTCTTCCTGAGGTGCAACAGCCCTAAGTATTTTCTTGAACTCTTCGGCTTCAGTCAGCTTCTAATTATAACTAAGAACTCTAGTTTCTGTAGACCTTGGAACCGTGTTTGATCACTGCTTGCAACTCATTATAGTAAACAGTGATTTATGCTGTGGCTTACTGTTTCACTGGGAGTCTTTTTGCAATCACTGTTTCAACCCCACTTCCCTTTTTCATAGTTGGAGGAAGTCTTGCTGAATCTTGTGTTGATCACCATCAAACCATTTACCAGACAGAGACAGATGTCTATAATGGCCTCAACTTTATTCTTCTTGTGCCCCATCCATGTGCAGGTGCATTCAAGTCCCCCATTATTAACAGCAGTTCTATTAGGTCCTGCAACTGCTGCTCAAATGCATTCTTTTTTCTTGTAATCATAATCCTGCTGTGAGGTATAAGCTGAAATTGTGAATACCATCCTATCCTCTTAACAGGGCTATCCTAGGTAACTCAAGCTGAGGAACTGGATTTCGGTGGCCAGTAGCTTATTGACCCAGGCAGTTGGGCTTTATGGCAGGCACATACTGACCAGCTGGGGCATATAAAGCCTCCCTGGCATAGTTTTTTGAGGAACCTTATAGAGACTTTTGGTAAGAGTTTGCAAACTCCATACAGACATTGGCCAGAAGTCAGAATTGAACCCTGTACCTTGTGCATGTGAAGCTAAGACCTTAACTAGTGTGCTACTTGCTACTAAGGATGGTGCTAGGGGTTGGGAGCCTAGCACATCCCCAAGGGCCAGTCATATACCTACTGCAGAGAAGGGAGAGCCCTACATAGTGAATTTGGAAGGGGTGAGCAGATCCTCTCAAATGCTGGTAAGGGGAGAGGTACCTGGTTCAATGTTAGAGATGTGGATGTTAGATTAGTCCAGGATTATGACTTTACTCTGAGAATGAAAGTAAAAAAAGAAAACCTAAACCCCTTTCTCCTCCTACCTCATCTGCCAGAGATAAGGAGGAATACCATAATTTTTCCAAAGAGCATTTCAGATTTCCATGGTTGGATTCTGCATTCCCAGCCTCTTCTCATTTAAAAAGGAAACAATTCCCATCAGCTGTAGAAGAAATAGGATTGGATTATGCTTCACAGATGTCATCTCTTGACACTCTAGATTCAGAATAGAGTGGGAATGTTATCAGATTCTCCTATAGAAGAATAACCTTTTTCTGAGATCATAAGTAGAATGAAACACCTTTTCTAGTGTGAGGAGAAAGAAAGCTCTAAAACTCAAAAATACTGTGAACCCCCTCAGGTGGATACTTCTAAAACTCTGCCCATCTGCACTGTTACTGGTGCATTGGAAGACACCTTCAGTGCTACCTGTGCTTCTCCAGACAGTCAACCTCCTGCACCCAAATAGCTAAGTAGTCTTTACAAAGTACCCTAATCCCACAAATTCTTTTTTCCCACCCCTTGGCAGACCCAAGTGTTGATTCTAAAGCAACAAACACTTCCTCCAAACAATTCACTAGTAATGCTCTTATCCTATCAGATAAAGATGGAAGGATGTTTGGTAGGTGAGGGTTGCATATTTGATGGCAAGCTTTGTTGATATGAATAAATTAATTGCTGAACTACCTTCCTCTGACAAAATTTTTGTTCATAATAGTTTCCTGTATATCTCATGTAACGCATTCCTTAAAATATTCTTATCTGATGCAGTATCCCAGGCAGCAGTAACTGGATCGGTCACGCCCAGCATAGGACTTAGTACTTTTGAAGATGTAAAAGTCCAGTTACTTAATGACAAGCTCCACTCGCACAACCCACATGCAAGGTCTTAACCTGGTCTTTGACATTAATAGAACTTGTTAGCTGGATAGATTTTTGTCTCAAAGACTCTCCTGTCTGTGGAATAGACTCCCTCTCCATGTCAAGCAGAGTACCTCTCTAGCCCTCTTTAAGAGGAACTTGAACGACTGGATGGGAAACAGAAAATATACCCCTGGGATCCCACCTGTGTCCTTGCTGAACAGGGAAAACAGGTGCTGAGTTTTTGAGGGAACGTGGGCGAAATTATTGGCTAGGCTTATAAGGGTCTTCGGGCCAGTAGCCTAGTATCATCCTATGAACCTATAATGCTCCTTTGGACAAGAAAGTACTGTTTGGTGCTACTTCAGCAGAGGTTTTAAAAAGTTTTGATGAGAGAGAAACTCATCCAAGAGGTAAAGCAGAGTTTTCAGCCTCCTGTCCCATAATACAATAGGAGCTACCATTCAGTCATTGGCCTCTTTTTAGTAAATTCTTTAAACAATTCTATCAGACATCTGGAAGACAGCAGTACCAAAAAACATGGCAATGAAAGCCAAAGAAAAAGGTAGGGCTGAAGATCAATCGCAAAGTAAGAAGAATGCATGACTTTTTCTTTTCCTCCACTCCTCCCCCACCGTGGCCACCTTCTCAAAATTGCAGGCAGTTTGTCTTTTTTTCCTCTTTGGAAATGAATCACAGCAGAGTCCTGAGTACAAGGGTTGTCCTGAATGGGTACTAGTGGCATTGGAAATATTTTCCTCCAAGTCATGGAATCTCCACCCTAACCCAGAAAATCAAACCCCTCTCTTCCATCCTATCCTTGCTCACATGTTTAGCATAAAGTGTCATAGAAACAGTTCCAAAATCCCAACAGGGCAAAGAATTCATGGTTATTCCTATTGCCCCCAAATGAGTTAACCTGAAGACTTGTACTGGATCTGTCTTTTTCTCAGTCTCTTTATAAAGTTCCAAAATTCAAAAAGCATCTCCCTTCAAACCTTTTTTCCCTTATTTTGGTGACCTGGACCTCAGAGATGTCTATCACATAGACTTCAGATGATGATCATAGTTTTCTGTTTCTCTTTTACATTTCCAGTTTTCCTCTTTACCCTTGGAACTATAGAAAGGCCAAAGGGTAGTTGCACAATATCTTGCTCCAGTAATCTCCTTTTGCAGACTACAGAGCAATCACATCATCCCCTATTTAGAAGATTGCCTTACTTTTCTAGGCTGTTTTCAAAGTTGTCAAGAATAGCTGCTTTTTGTCAGAAATCTATTTCAAAACCTATGTTTTCATCTAATTTTGGAAAAGTCATCTCATCCATTCTTACAGGCTGACCTGTTAGACACAGCTCAAATGATGGCTTACTTTCCATGAGAAAAGACTACATTTTACCATCGCCAGTTATTACAGCTTTCCCGACAAATAGTGATTACTGAAAGGGATTATTTCAGGGTTCTGAGGTGCATTGCTTCCATTGCCCTGATTCTCAAAGCCAGATTTTACAAAAGGAAGTGGTTTCTCAAGACAGTATGGATTCAACACCAGTATCCTTTTTCTTTTCCTGTCCCAGTGCTGAACTTTATCAAAAAGAAACTTCTGTGTGGACCAAACCATTCTGAATCCATTTGTCCTCATCTACTCCATACCTTTCTCTGTCTTTCAGCAAAGATGTGGCAGCCGTCTTACTGGGGCAAATTTCCAAGGGGTTCAAAGTAAAGGAGTTGGAATCATCCTGTCAAG
The DNA here is from genome assembly GCF_019279795.1 of Protopterus annectens. NCBI lineage: Eukaryota > Metazoa > Chordata > Ceratodontiformes > Protopteridae > Protopterus > Protopterus annectens. The sequence continues at coordinate 159,750,810 of NC_056743.1, read as the reverse complement.
GAAAACTTAAAGATATCAAAGAAACTGACCTTGAAAAATGCGTTGAAGACTGTGAACCACTTGTGTACTTCATGGCCTTTGCTAGTAATAGACAACACCACTGTGATGTGGTACGTAAAAAAAGGGGAGCCACATCTTGCCCTCTGCAGACTTGCCATGATACCCTGTAAAATTGCAACTCAGTACAATGTATACATTTACGCTGCTTGCATTCCACTGAGCAGATCAAGGGCAGACCGCCTCAAATGGATGCTACACCTAGGGGTCTTTCAAGAAATTATCTACCTATGATGAACTCCCCAGATCTGTTTGCCTTCCTTTCCTGACAGATAGTTAGATATTCTGCCCCAAGACAGCTTGCAAAAAGGCCTGGAAGACAGACACCTTTTCCTTCCCATGGACAGGAATATTCCTTTTATATCTTCCCCTTTTCCTCTGAAAACCAAAATTCTTTTAAAGATACAGAAGGAGACTCCAAAAGTCATCTTGTTTAATGCCCTTGTGGCCCAAACTGCATTGGTTTTCACTTCTCATGAAAATGGCCAAGTGCAGTTATCACAGCCTTCCAAATAGGATGGATCTCCTTACACAGAATAAGGGATCATTGGCCCACCCAATACTGCAGAACCTGCATTTGACTGCTTCTATGATGGAATTTTAATCCTACGGAGGTGCGTTTTCTCTGAGGACATGCAGCAAGTGATAAAGGAGGCTAGGAAACCTACCACTTCCTGTTTAGAAGAGATGATGTTAAGTTGTCTATCTCACCTTCATTCTTGCTGGATGGGTTCGGAGCCGAACCTCGGCTCCGACTCTGCCACTCTAAAAGCTCGAGAGCTAGTTCCACCGGCTCGAGGCTCCCCTATATCCCACAATGCTAGGCGGTAACTCCAGATCTCGTTTGCCGCTATAGCGATCAAGGTGCTCTTCCAATCGGCTCTTCAGGTTAGTTGCTTTAAAACAAAAGTTTAACTAGTTAGACCCCTTTAAGTTAGTTTTTTCTATATTAATTACTTAATTAGGTAGTTTCTTTCCATTCCCTTCCAAATTCTCCCCCTTTTTTTCCAAGAACCTTCAAGAGTTCTTCCCTTAGGCCTTTAGGCCCCATCCCTCCCTTCCTAGTAGTTGGAGTGACTGTTTTTTTGTAGGGAATTATTTAAACTAATTTTGTCTAATTTAGTTTAATTTAGTTTATTTTCAGTTAGTGTAATCTGTGTGTGTGTGTCAGTGTGAGTGATTACACTACCTTCTTAGAAATGTCTAAGGAATCGAAGGTTTCAGGCTTTAAGAAGTGTGACTCGTGCTGTCAGAAGATGTCTCTGACAGACGGTCACACTTCTTGTGTATACTGCCTGGGACCTTTGCACCTGCAGGACTAGTGTGCTGTTTGCCATGGTTTCAGCCCTAGAGTCCTGCAGGAGTGAAAAAATAAGCTCATTTTAAGGGGCTTATTGAAGCCTGAGGGTCCCCCGACTCAATCTTCGGGGAAGCCCTCCAAGCCTACCAGACCATCGGCTCCAGTGTCTGAGTCGTCTCCTGGGGCTTCGAAGTCTGTTCGAGCATCGGCTCCGGCTGGAGCCGATGATTCTCGAACACATGTTTCTACTGTTTCCTCGGCTCTGGGCGGAGCCGAGGTAGACATCGCTGAGTCGGCTCCGATAAAGTTATCGGAACCGACTTCCAGGAAGAGGTCAAGGTCACCATCTATCGGCTCCGTTCATTCGGCTCCAGCATCACCATTGTTGTCTGAACGGAGCCATAGATCCCACTCCTCTAGGTCATCGAGACTGTCAGATCATGACCTTCAGAGGGTGGTGAGTCGACTTCTCAAGTCCGAGGCACTGGCCCAAATGCTTCAGAGCCCGACTCAACAGTCGATGGCTAATCCCGTCACTCAGAATGTTCCTCCTCTGACTCTTTTGAGTTCGGAGCCGGGGCGGCTCGGACCCGAGACTGTGGCTGCGGCGGAACCGATACCTTTGTCTTCGGTTCCGTCGTCTGCTCCGATGTCCTCTCTGGAGGAATCTCGGTGCCGGACTTCCCTCGTCGGCTCCGAGGGGGCGAGTGGCATCGGACCCTTGTCCGACCCCGCTCTCCCTCTCGGTGCTTCGGCACTGGTGAGTTCGGCTCCGACATCGACCTCAGAGCCATTACTGTCGGTGCCGGGGGAGGTTTTCAGCTTTTCGGAGCGGAGACCTGTGGCTCTGCCTGACAGGGGTGCCATCGAGGTCATGAGGAGCGTGTTAGAACCTGGTTCAACCCCACAGTCGGCTCCATCTGCCCCTCCCTCCACGGTGCCTGCAGTGATTTCTTCTCACCCCCTCATCCCGGATTGTAGAGAGCCAGCTCCTCAAGTTTCCCCAGTGGGGATCTCCTCCTCTTCCGAGGCCTCTCCTGACCCGGTAGGAGAGCCCCCTAGGAAGAAGCAGTGCAAGAGGAAGCACATTGACTCCCCTGAGTCTGTCATCTCTGACACTGATTTAGAGGATTCTGAAGGTTCCCCTCGTTCCCCCTCTGAAGATGTCTCCTTTGCAGACATCCTCGAAATCTTAAAACAGAGGGGGAATTGGCCAGCCCTTAACCCATCAGAGGATGAATCAGTGTATCTTGAGGCATTTGGCTCTCACCCTTCCACCTCCTGGGTGTCCCTTCCCTTTGACCCCCTCATGCAAGTGGTGGCAAGGAAGGCCTGGACGGCTCCTGACTCAGTGGAACCCACCCCCAGGAGACCATCAAAATTTATCACTGCCCCCAAGGACAAAGAATTCTTGACCAAAGTCATCTCTGTTGATGCTATGGTGGTGGCTGCGGCCACCAAGAAGGAGCTAGCTGATCCTTCAGTGCCTGTTCATCCTCCTAACAAGGAGTCTAGGACTATGGACAGGTACGGGAAGCGGATGTTCTCGTCAGCAACCTTTTCTACGCACTCGCTGAATTACCTGTGTCATTTCACTCGTCTTTAGAGGGATTTGCTCAAGGAAGCGAGTGAAATGTTAAAGGATCCAACAGCTGCGGGTTTTCAGAATAGGATGAACTCTCAGCTGGCGACCCTTAACTCAATAGATAACTCCTCCATGCGTCTCCTTTCATATGCGGCGGATGGAGCGAGTAGAGCGGCAGGTACAGGCGTGGCCTTACGTTGGCACGCCTGGATGCGGCTATATAACTTTGCGGACCCTTTCAAGGCATCCTTCACTAACTCCCCTTTTGATGGATCATCCCTCTTTGGTCCTCAAGTGAAGGAAACCTTGACTAGGTGCGAGACTGAAGGCAAGACTCTCTCTGCCGTGGGAGTCCGTTTTTCTACTCCTTCTAGGCCTTACCCCAAAGGCCAGAAGGGGGGAAAGATGTGGTTCCGCAAGCAACCACAGGGAGTTTTGCCTGATGCACGGAGTCGATTCCCCTCTAGAGGCAGAGGGGGAAACAGTAATGGTAGACGCCGTCCTAGAGGCAGAGGGGGCCCGCAGAATCAGGGCAGTCGAGAATCCTTCTCTGACAAGCCCTTTCAGCATCCCTGAGGGTGTTGCCCAACTGTCCACCTTCGGAGGCAGTCGGGGGAAGATTATCTCTGTATCCAAAAGCCTAGCATTCCCTCACTCAAGAAAAATGGGTACAGTCTATAATTTCCAAAGGCTACAGAATCCCTTTCTTTCGCATTCCAAAGCAGTCCGGAAAATCCCTTCCAGACGTTCCACCCAGTCAAACGGAGCAAGCAGCACTAGAAATTTCAAAGCTGCTGGCAAAAAGAGCCATTCAACCAGTTCCAGCAGACCAACAAGGATCCAGAATCTACTCCAAATTCTTTTTGGTTCCAAGGAAAACAGGGGACTGGAGACCCATTTTGGATCTCAGCAACTTGAACGAGTTTGTCAAGAAAACAAAATTTCGGATGGTCACGCTGCAGTCCATTCTGCCTTTTTTGGGGCGGGACAACTGGATGTGCTCTATAGATCTCCAGGATGCGTACTATCACATCAGAATGAGCTGACGCTCCAGGAGATTCCTCCGCTTCAGGCTGGGAACCAGTCATTTCCAATTCAGGGCCCTGCCCTTTGGACTCACTACAGCCCCCCGAGTGTTTACCAAATGCATGGCAGTGGTCGCCTCTCATCTGAGACGACAAGGATTCCAAGTGTTTCCGTATTTAGACGACTGGCTCCTTACAGCCCCCACCAAGCATCTTCTCCTTCTTGCCAGAGACTACACCTTACACACATGTCAAACACTAGGCATTTCAATAAATTATGAAAAGTCTGTCTTGTCACCTTGTCGTGTTATTACCTTCATAGGCGCAAATCTAGACACAGTCAACATGTCAGCCAGACTCTCAGAGCAGAGAGTAGCAGACATACACAGACAAGTCTCTCTTGTCTTGCAGAGCAACAAGATCAAAGTCAGACTAATCCTGAAGGTCTTAGGGATAATGGCGGCGGCTATCCCTCTCCTTCCTTTAGCCCGATTCCACATGAGAATCTTACAATGGATGCTCTTCACGCATTGGTCATACCAACAACTCCCAATGTCCCATTCCATTGCGATAACACAATTCGTGCAGGAATCATCTTTCTTGGTGGATCACATCCCCCCAGCTCTTCCTAGGGAGACCCTTTGTTCCTCCCCCTCCGGTTGCTTCATTGACAACTGACGCCTCCCTGATCGGGTGGGGGGGCATTACCAGGGCAGGACGGTCCAAGGCATGTGGCAACCTTTCAAGCGCCACTTGCACATAAATGTCCTAGAGATGAGAGCAGTGCTTCTAGCGTTGCAAGCCCTACAAGACTCTCTTCCCAAAGGAACTATAGCAATTCAGACAGACAATATGTCTGTAGTGTGGTATATCAACAAACAAGGCGGAACCAGATCTTACCCCCTATGTCGAGAAGCACTCAGACTGTGGCAATGGGCGATTTCTTCTCAGCGGTTTCTGTTAGCAACGCACATTCCCGGGAAGTCCAATGTGATTGCGGACAAATTGAGCAGAGCTATTCTCATGCCTCACGAGTGGTCTCTGAAGAATTCAGTGTTGAAGAAAGTTTTTCAAAAGTGGGGCCGGCCTTGCTGCGACCTTTTCGCTACTCCCCAAAACAGCAAGTGTGATGATTTTTTCACCCTCTTTCCCCAACCAGGCCACCCCAGCAGAGACGCTCTAGTCCACGATTGGCCCCGGGGACTTCTGTATGCCTTTCCTCCCTTCCCACTGATATCTCAACTAATTCAGAAAGCCATCGCTCAGAAAGCTTCCATGATCCTCATTGCCCCTTACTGGCCTCGACAGGTTTGGTTCCCATTTCTTCACCTTTATCTGTTGGAGCAACCCTGGCATCTGGACCCAGTTCCAGACCTCTTGACCCATCAGTCGGGTCAGTTGCACCACTCCCGCCCTTCTCTGAACCTCACAGCGTGGTTTCTCCAATTCCAACTCTAGCCAGGCTTCCTCTAATATCTCACTCAGTTCAAGATATTTTGATAGCCTCTCATAAATCTTCCACTCAGAAGATTTATCATAGTAAGTGGAAAAGCACAGTTTTGTACCTACCATAAATGTAGATGTTCGAAGATCCACATTGCTGCAGTCCTTACACTTGGGTAGTCCGCTGTCCTCGGTCGGCCCGAATATCAAAGTATAAGGCTGACGTCGGTCAAGGCGCATTTGACTGACATCAGAACGTCAGGGTACAAATGCGCATGACCGACGTCATATCCTCAGTCATTTCTTGCCCCAGATGTCAGAAGACCCTAAAAATAAAGGTCAAAACCAAAAGACAGCAAAACAAACAACCAAGCACCCTTGCCCTAATTATATGTACAAAATATACACTATATACACAATATTTACAACTCAACCCACACAACCACCTCTAACTACAGAGGGGAAGGAGGGAGGGTAAATTGGACTGCAGCAATGTGGATCTTCGAACATCTACATTTATGGTAGGTACAAAACTGTACTATGTTCTTCATCTCACATTGCTGCAGTCCTTACACTTGGGTAGAATCCCAAAGCAGAGGTATGGGAGGATGGCCAAACTATAAGGAAGCAGGAGCTGCCAAAATGCCCTGCAAAACAGCAGTGGCAAAACCAGTCCTGGATTTAGAGTAAAGTGGCAGGTGATAATGCTTAGAGAAAGTATGCACTGAACTCCAAGTAGCTGCCTCCAAAATATCCTTGGTTGCCACCCCTCAAAAAGCTGTCGAAGTGGCAGTAGCTCTAGTGGAATGAGGCCTAATCCCAGCTGGAATCTCCTTGCCATGATGGGAATAACAGAAAGCAATGCAAAACCCAATCCACTTAGAAATAGTTTGTTTTGACACAGGCTTGCCCTGAGAACTCAAAGCAAAAGAAACAAATAACTGCTGAGACTGCCTGAACCCTTTAGTTCTGTCCAAATAATATCGCAACTGCCTGTGTACATCTAAAGTATGCAAAATCTTTTCCCCTTTATTTTGGGGATTTGCATAAAAAGTAGGCAAATGAATAGTTTGGTTTAAAGCCACACTAGAAACCACTTTAGGCATAAAGGAAGGATTAGTACGTAAAGATACCCTATCCTTATGGAAAATCAAGAAAGGCTCAACCGCCATAAGGGCCTGCAATTCAGAAACCCTTCTTGCAGAGGTAATGGCCAACAAAAAAGCAAGTCTTCCATGATAAATATTTCAACTCAGAAGTAGCTGCAGGCTCAAAAGGTTGTCGAGTGAGTTTCTCCAACACAAAATTGAGATCCCAAGCAGGAGTAGGAGCTCTTCGTGGGGGTCTTATATTCTTTGCCCCTCTAAGAAATTGCTTGAACAAAGGATGAGAAAACAATGGTGGGTCACAATTAAAGTGAGCCAAAATTGCTGCAGCATGAACCTTAATAGAAGAGAAAGACAAACCTTTGTCCAGTAACTCAGTAAGATATTGAAGAGCCACACTCAAATTAAGCTCAGAAACATCAAAATCTTTTGCTGCACTCCAAAATAAAAATCTCTTCCATTTATCTGCGTACACTTTCCTTGTACTAGGCCTTCTAGCTTCCAAAATAACATTCAAACTTGCTGAGGAAGTGGAGGCCCACTATGGTTCAAAACAGAATATGCCAGGCTGTTAGGTGCAGAGAGTGAAGCTTGACATTGAGCAAATGACTGTCCTCCTGTGACAACAGGTGAGGAATCGAAGGCAAAGGCCATGGAGGCTTCCGTACCAGACTTCTCAGTAATGGGTACCAGTGCTGTCGAGGCCAATCTGGAGCTATTAAAATCATCCTTGGCTTGTCCTGTCTGACCTTTAGAAGTACCTTTGGGAGGAGAGGCAGAGGTGGAAAGGCATACACATGAAGATTGCTCCAATTGAAAGAAAGAGCATCCACTCTCCAAGCTGTGGGATGAAACCTTTTTGTGCAAAACTTTGGCAGCTGATGGTTTAGTGGAGAAGCGAACAGATCTATGTCTGGAGTTCCCCATGACACTGTCAATTTCTGAAATACATGAGGATCCAATTTCCACTCGTGGGGACCCATAATTGCCTGCTCAACACATCTGCTAAGGAGTTCTGTGCTCCTGGCAGAAACCTTGCCTGAAGATTGAGCTGTAAACTGAGAGCAGTCTCCCACAAAATCATTGCTTGCCTGCATAGAGGATAAGAATGCGTTCCCCTTGCTTGTTGATGTACCACATGACAGTTGTGTTGTCTGTTAGAATCAACACCTGCCCTGGAAGAAGTAAATCCTGGAAAGCTATTAATGCAAACTGGACTGCTAACATCTCCTTCAGGTTGATATGTAGATGTTGTAGTCTGGCAGGCCACTTGTCTTGTATCCACTTTCCATTTAGATGAGCTCCCCAAGCTTTGTCTGAGGCATCTGTCGTTAAAATCTGACTCGCCTCTGGCCGGGTCACAGAGAGTCCCTTGTTTAGGTGACATTCCTGAGCCCACCACAAAAATTCCTTTTGAATGCAAGGTATTATTTGAATGACAGTGTCCAGATCCTGGCAGTGCTGTGTCCATACATTTTGAGATACCATTGCAGCTTCCTCATATGCAGTTTGGCATTGGGAAGCACCAGAATACAAGATGCCATGAACCCTAAGGCTTGAAGGACTGTCCTTGCAGTCAGCCCGGACTGATGAGATAGTTGATGGAAGTAAAGGGAAAGACTCTTTTGTTTGTCCGGGGTTAAAAGGCCATCTGGGATGCTGTATTCAGTCTCACACCCAGAAAGCACATGTCCTGAGAGGGTACTAGACTGGACTTTATTTCGTTCACAGAATACCCCAGGCATCTTAGCACTGCTATCACATATTCCAAATGATGAAGAAGCTCTTCCCTTCCTTGAGCCAGAATCAGGCAGTCGTCCAAATAAGGATAGATCTGTATTCCTTTTAGCCTGAAGAAAGCTATCACTGGAGCCAGAACTTTCGTGAACACTCTGGGCAGTAGATAAGCCAAAGGGCAATGCAGAGAACTGATAGTGAGAAGTCCCAGCTCGAAAACGCAGATACTTCCTGCAACTCAGTCTTATAGGAACATGAAGGTAAGCCTCCTTGAGATCCAAAGTTACCATCCAATGATCTTTGCCCAGCAGAGGTAAAAGCTGCTGTAACGTCAACATTTTGAACTTGGGAATGTCCAGATAAGTGTTGAGGATAGATAAATCCAAAATCGGTCTCCACGTGTTCCCCTTCTTTGGTACTAGGAACAGGCGAGAATAAAATCCTAGGCCCACTTCTGGCATAGGGACCGGCTGTATGGCCCCTATTTGGAGTAACAGAGAAACTTGCTTGTGAGCCTCTATTCTTTGTTGAGGAGGAACGTCTGGCATGCCTTTGAAAGGAGGCAAGGTATGGAAATAAAACCTGTAACCGTGGTGTATGATATCCAAAACCCATCTGTCTTGGGTAATTAAACTCCAATTTTCTTTGAAAAGTGCCAACCTTCCTCCTAAAGGTGCTGCCAGACGAGAAGGCTCTGGCAGCTGAAAAGGTAGGTCATTGGGTCTGTTTACGAAAGGACTGACCCCTGCCCTCACCCGAAGACTGTGCAGGAGAACTCCCTGTTCTAGGCCTAAAAGAGCCCTGAGCTCTACCCCTACCACGTCTAGATCTACCCCTAGACTGGGAATCATAAGAAGGATACGTCCACCCCTTAGTAGGCCAATTTCTACTAAACTTTGGAGGCTGGACCTGCAAAAAATCTTTAACAGTCTGCATAGACTTAGCCTTGTCTTCCATTTTCTTTAAAACTGCCTCAACAGGAGAACCAAACAACACATCAGATTGTAAAGGAGCATCTAAAATCCTTGTTTTAACATGGTCAGATAAATTTTGATCCCTCAGCCAGGCGTGCCTGCGAAGAACTGACCCAGTGGCAGCCACCCTAGACGAGGCCTGTACAGCATCAAAACCACATTGCAAAGAATGCTTACCCACCTGTTCAGAAACATGCACTAAATCTTGCAACTCTTTACAATCAATACCTTCTGCCAGAGCATCAGCCTTAGACTTCAATTGTGAAAGGAGATAGTTTTGGTATTTCAACATGTGAAACTGGCAATTCAAAGCCCTCATAGCAAGAGTGGAAGAAGTATAAACTTTCTTTCCCCATCTATCCAAGGCCCTGGCCTCTTTGTCTGCAGGAACCGGATTCTTTACAACAGAAGCCTTAACACCTTTAGGCCCCTGGCTAACAGTTTCTGGGTCTGCCCTAGGACTCTTAAAAAGATACTTATGAGCTTCAGGCACCCTGTAATACCTATCCTGTTTAACAGGAGCAGGAGGCAAAGAATCAGGATTAGGAGAAGCCTCTGTAAAAACATCTTCCACTACATCCAAAACAGGAGGTATAGCCAAAGGCCTATGCTGGGGTAAAAACAAAAATTCCCTAAGCCTTTTCCTGGAATCAGAGAAGTCCTGACCTTCCCACTTAAAATGCTCCCTCATGGTATGAAGAGTCTCTGATAAAGAAAAATCCTCAGGAGGAGAAGCAGAAGGAGTAGAATCATCCACATCAGAATCAGAATAAGGAGAGTACTCCTGCAAGTCTTCAGCCGAAGACTCTGAAACATCTGAAGCCTGCTCAAAACTCCCTAGCTCAGGCTCCACCCTAGGTCTCTTATCAGGAGGGGGCATAGCACCCTAATCAAAGTAATCAAATCTTCTGCCATTTTAAGCATATGCTTCTTGGGCACAGTTCCTGAAGAACTAGGGGTAACACCAACTGAAGCTAAACCTGGCCTGCCCCTGGGAGAAGCCTTGGAAACAGAAGGAGAGGGCCTAACCACCCTAGGCAGGGAGGGAGTATAGTAACCTGAGAAGCCCCATCAGCCTGGCCTGCCTCCTGAGAGGCCACATCCTGCAATAACAAAGACTCTCCCTGGGATCCCAAAGAAACCTCCGGTGGAACCACCGGCTCCACCGACACCTCCAAAAAACCCGCGTCCGGTACTGACGGTTCCTCTAGCCTAGGTTTAACTGCTTTGTCCTTGCGCTTCTTGAGAAGCGGCGTCGGAGCATCCGGCGGCATTTTATAATTGCACCGCTTCCCGAAGACTAACCTGGCACAATCTAATCTTCTCTTAATAGTGCGCTTATTAAACCTAGCACAAGAGCGACACCCAACAACGTCGTGCTCAGGCCCTAAACAAGGAATACACAAAGTATGGTAGTCTCTATGCGGTATCTGTTTCCCACAAGAAATACAATTATTCACTTTTTCTGACATCCGGTAAACCACTGAGGCAAGAAAAAACTAAAATATTCCCCAACGGGGTACTTAGCCAACTTTGACTCGGTCTGAAACTCCTAAATCGAACAATTTCAGAACGCCAACCGGCACTTGCAACGCTGCTTCTGCATCGGACCATGCAGCAAAAAAGACTGAGGATATGACGTCGGTCATGCGCATTTGTACCCTGACATTCAGATGTCAGTCAAATGCGCCTTGACCGACGTCAGCCTTATACTTTGATATTCGGGCCGACCGAGGACAGCAGACTACCCAAGTGTAAGGACTGCAGCAATGTGAGATGAAGAACATCGTTTTTCCTGTTGGGCACAGTCAAAGGATATAGATCCTTTCACTGCTTCCATTCAATCAGTTTTGGACTTTCTAGCCGAACTTTTCCACTCAGATTCGTCACCGTCTACCATCAAAGTTCAATTGGCAGCTATAGCTAACTTTCATGTTGGAGTCTCAGAGTCTTCCATTATGTCTCACAAGCTCTGCAAAGCTTTTTTAAAGGGAGTTTTTCTCCTCAAACTACCCATCAGGGATCCTCCTCCTCTATGGGATCTCAACTTGGTTCTGGCGTCCTTAATTCTTCCCCCCTTTGAACCTGCGGCTTCATGCTCAGTGAAGTTACTATCTTGGAAAACACTCTTCTTGGTAGCTATCACTTCAGCTAGAAGAGTCTCCGAACTCCATGCTCTGTGTAGTCGACCCCCTTATCTTTTGTTTCATAAGGATAGGGTGTCCTTACGTACTAACCCATCCTTTTTGCCTAAGGTAGCTTCACCGGCAAATTTGAATCAAACCATTGATCTTCCTGTGTTCTTTCCTAACTATTCAAACAGATCAGAACAAAAATTACATTGCTTAGACGTTCATCGCCAACTTAGGTACTATTTAGACAGGACCAAACAATTCAGGAAGTCTGGTCAACTGTTTGTTTCTTATGCAGAAGGTAGAATGGGCCTTCCAGTTTCTAAGGTATCTCTCTCTAGATGGCTTACTTCGTTGATTACCCTTGTGTATGAGATCAGACATCAACAGTTGCCATCCAAACCCAGGGCTCATTCAACTAGAGCTTTAGCCACATATATAGCTTTCCAAGACAGGCTGCCTATTGATTCAATTTGTTCTGCAGCTACTTGGGCTTCTCCCCATACTTTCATTTCTCATTATAAGTTGGACTTAGCCTCTAGGGACCGAGCCAACTTTGGTTCCACCGTACTCAAGAGTCTGTTCCGATAGGCCACCCGGGACAAGGTGCTAGGGACGCGGTCCCATCCAGCAAGAATGAAGGCGAGATAGACAACTTAACATTTAGAAGTTATGTACCTACCATAACGTTCCATGTTAGTTGTCTTCTTCTCGCCTTCTTTCTTGCGTCCCACCCTCCTTCCCCCTAGCCTAGACAGACCTAGAGGAGGTTGTTTTCTCCCACGTTTTACCACCTCTATATATATATATATATATATATATATATATATATATATATTTTTTTTTTTTTTTTTTTTTTTCCCTCGGTTAGGTTTAGGACACCTCACAGTCAGCCTATAAAGGTGGGTTACCCTTTTTTCCATGTTATGGAATTTTTCTTGCTGGGCCTAGCTTACAAACGAGATCTGAGGAGTTACCGCCTAGCATTGTGGGATATAGGGGAGCCTCGAGCCGGTGGAACTAGCTCTCGAGCTTTTAGAGTGGCCGAGTCGGAGCCGAGGTTCGGCTCCGAACCCATCCAGCAAGAAAGAAGGCGAGAAGAAGACAACTAACATGGAACGTTATGGTAGGTACATAACTTCTAATTTTAGCTAGTCTGCAAGAACTAGGAGGACCCATCCTAGAGAGAGATGACCTCCTCCTTTCTCCTCTGTCTGTGAGAAGTGCTCAGTTCAGGCCTTTCTTATTCATCAGTAGGCATTTACCTTTAGGATATTTCTGCATATCTGCTTGTAGATTCCTCTCCCTTTTCCTTATTCCAGGTAAAATTTCTGTAATGGGTTTAGCTTGTCTGTCCACCAAGAAAACAAGTGGTTCCTCCCTAAGATCTTAATTGTGATTTATGAGAACTCACTTTACCACTCTTTGAACAAGCTCATCAAGCTGATTTGAAATTCCTGGCTTGGAATTAACTGAAGTGACTTTGGCTAGGTGAGTATCTGACTTGCAAGCTCTGATAGTGAACCAGCCCTTCCTCAGGTTTCATAGGGTCAGGGTAACTACTGGCATAAAGGAAAGATTAGTTCTTAAAGTGGTCTCAGAATTTTCTTTGAAACAATGTATTCACCTCCCTGTGTTCTTTCCTGAAACTAGAAAAAGGGGGAGAGAATTTTCTACATTGTCTACAGACAACTTGGATACTACATTGACAGTACAAAATACTTTAGGCTTCACACCAGCTCTTTGTTTCTTTTGATGGAAAGAAGGGGACAGTCAGTGTCGAAATGGACAATTTGTAAACGGTTATCCCATTTCATACCATGGTAAGTCCCTACCACAGAATAAGTTTGCACTAGTAGAAATACTTCCTTTCTAAGGCATTTTGGAAATGAAGTATACTCTAGAACTATTCTAAAGTTAGCTATGCGGTCTTCTATTCACACTTTCATCAAACATTACAAAATCTGCTCCCTTTCTTGGGCCCCATAGCAGGTTTTGCTAGATCCACAAGGCTACTAGACTCTGGTCTTCAGTCATCCTGCCTTACTATTTAGGCTTTGTCAGTCATCCAGTATAGCTTTATGCTACTGCAACAGTTATCTGATAATGAGCATAGTACTGTTGGCTACATAAACTTAACTGTAGATGCTTGAATAGTTGCACTTGGAGGCACAGCAACAATTCCTCCCTCCCTTGATCTTTTTTCTGTTTATTCTTTTCTGATAATTTTTGGCCAGGGTGGGGTTTCCTTTTTCTCTGTCTCAACTTTCTCCTAGTACATAAACTTCTAAATTGACAACTTAGGCAAGGTTGCCCCCATAAAGCAGCCTCATTTTTAAGTAGAGGCAGAAAAGTTCTGAAATTTTGCACATGTATATCTGCTTTTGTATTAGCACAGCCTTAAGCTTCCTCAGATGTGTGTAGTGCATGCACCCAAACGCTTTTATATACCTGGCTGGGCATGTTTCCTTGGCAGGATGTGTCCCCTATAGCTATATATATATATATATATATATATATATATATATATATATATATATATATATATATATATATATATATATATATATATATATATATATATATGGGTTCCTATGAAATAAACGACACGTTGTTTTATCGACAGCGAGTAGATGGACGTCAATTACCCGAAACGTCAAAGGAACGAAAACTTAAATAAACGAAAGTCAGTCAACCGACACCGACGCGGAAACGTCAAAGGAACGAAAACTTAAATAAACGAAAGTCAGTCAACCGACACCGACGCGGAGGTAAGCGAAATGTGTAAGGGATGTGTATGTATGCAGTAGTGACGGACGTTAGGGTGCGAGTAAGGTAAGTGTGCGATGTTCACGGTCTGTGGGGATGGGGTGGGTTAAGTGAGTTAGGGTTAGGGCTCGGGTCAGGTAAGTGTGTAGTAGTGATATCTTTTGGGTTAGGGGTGGGTTAAGTGAGTTAGGGTTAGGGCGCGGGTTAGGTGAGTGTGCGAGAGTGACGGACCTTAGGGTTAGGGTTTGGGTCAGGGTTGTCTATAGGTGTGTATGTCAGGTTTAGTGTTGCTTTGGTAGGATTTTGGTTTGCTTGTGTTGTGTGTGTGGTGTTTGGAGTGGGGATTCGTTTTGTTTTTTAATTATTGTTGTTGTGGTGTGGAGTGTGTGAGGTGTATATCGTAGGTAGCAGTGCGAGTATGTATGTAGTTGTGTATGTGTTTATGTGGTAGTGATTGTACTTTGCAGGTATGTGTTGTTTAGTGCTAGTATGTAGTTTAGAATTGTCGGTTGAGTGAGTTTCGTTTATGTTAGTTTTCGTTGTTTTGACGTTTCGGTTAAGTGGTGTCGATGTAGTGGGTGTCGATATACTAAGATGTCGTTTAATTCATATGAATCCATATATATATATATATATATATATATATATATATATATATATATATATATATATATACAGCAACAATGATCTTTTCTAACATCTACTGTTATGGTAAGTTACTTACACAACTGTACTTTCTTGCTTTAAAAGTGCCCCATTGCACACATTTGCACTTTGGTCTTTTTTTTTTTTGATTGGTCACAACTTTAGCAAGCTTTGGACTGTACTCCAGTAGTGTGGTGTCCTTGGGTATTTCACTGCCTCGTGTCTCAGCATTCTGAGTTCCCCCTTTTGGCTATCCTACTCTTGCCATCCTGTGTCCTTTTTTTAATACTCTTTTTGATTCTTCCCTGTCATAGACCCCCCAAGGGGTGTCTGTGGCTAAAGATCTATAAAGTATATTTTTACAATAATACGTATCTGTGATGTGATTGTCCTCCTTGGGTCACAGATGCCTGTTAACTGTCCTGCTGTGCCCTGATGGCCTGTCCATCCAGCGTGTGTTCTGTTGGAGTTCCTTGTTAAGTCAGGCAAGTGCATTTTTTAACACTGTGCCAGATCTGCATTGTTTTTCTTGATTTGTAGGGAGTGTACTTGGTAAGCTTTTGGCTCTAAGCTATGCTTAGTTTTATAGTGAATTTGTGTGACATCACAGCATGATCCACTGAAGGAAGCTTGTGCCTTAACTCATTCCCTCCAGTACAGCTCTTTTGAGTGTGTACCTTTAACTCCAAGTGGGCTTGGCTTCAGCCTTTAAAAAATGAAGTTATTACCTTACAATTCTAACAAAAAGTCATTGACATAGGTCAAACATCAATACAATTGTGTTTTCAATCATGTATGCTTCAAGATAAAATATTCTGATACCTTGTATGTAGCATAGTTTTGCAATTATTAATGCAAATATGAACAAACAATATTTGACGCCTAGAGGCGCAGTAGGAGGTAACTGCTGATGCACCTGGAGACGTCACTCGAATATAATTAATCAGATGAGTTTCAAAGAAAAATAGTCCAATTGGATAAGTAAGGATAATTACAACTGTAGAGCTGAGGTTGGTCCCATTGATGATCGTTAATAACATATCTGTTATATAATTTATATTAGGATGTAATATATAAGCCTGCTAACTGTTTTGTTTTTTTGCCACTCTTGAATTATAGGATCGCTATGGCTCTTACTGAAAGTTCACTGAAAAATTGTAGCTACGAAATAAACTAACACATCTTGAAGATCAAGCACTGCATTCAGCACAATACACTTTATTTCTGTGTCCAAGACTGCTTTGGAAGCTGGGAGACTGGCTAAACCCATCATAGAGAACATATTTTTACAACTGCTGTATTTCCGCTAGTTGCAATGGCAACATATGGTGCCTCTGTTTCATTGGAGGACTTCTGCTATCCTGCAGTATTTACTGCACTTTAAACATTTTACGATGCCTGCGTTACTGTATCAAAGTCTAAAACAGGGAAAATCACACTCTTCCTGGGTGGTAATAATTTGGTTCATTCACCGTGAACAATTTGAATGCGTCTGTATGAATATTTTTAACATGAACAAGTTACATTGCTGCCTCACAGAATGATTATTGGCCTGGGAAGATACAAACTGGATTGGAGCCATTTTGAATAGTCTTTAGCCAGACGATGGTGCATGACAATTAGTCCCTGCTGCTTGCACTCCTCAGAAGAGAAAAGTGCGCACACACACCTGCCTTTCATTTCTTACGTTTGACTTATGGCTGTACTAAACTAATAATTAAAAAAAATGTCCAGAAATGAGTTAAACACTTTTCTTTTTCCACACCAAGGATGCAACCTGAACTTAATAATTTGCTGTGGATACGAAAGACTTTAATGGCCAGTACAGTGACTTTAGATGTGGACAGAAACTAAATATTGGATGATTTGCTTTGCAACAGATTAATTATGGTCAAGTGTGTTTCTTGCAGTTACTTTAATTCCATTATGGATAAATTAATTCGGGGTGGGTTTTTGAACTGCATGTTACGGAATGATCTATTCTTATGGACTAGATTTCATTAGTCTACACTGCCTTTTGCATGCTTTAAGGAAAGTCTTAATTCAGTACAGGATCAAGTCTTTCAGAATCCATTTCACAATGGTTTCACAGTTTCACTGTCAGCATTCAGTATCTTGGACTTGAGTCAATAATCCTAAGAAGACGGATTTTTAGTAGTCCATCTTAAGAGTTCTGCCAGCATTGCAGCTACTTGTGTCACAGACATGCTGCTGACCTGGCTTTGGAAATCAGACTCTGTTCTGCAATCAGATTTGTTGATTGGAGGTGTGCTAATAGGGTTTAGGGCATATGTCTTAGCTAGGTGAGTATTTTGACCCCTCTGGATGGAAAAAGTACAGCTGTTTCCTTCTGTTGGAGAAAGTTAAGTCAAAATTTCGGTCTATGGAATATGCCAAAAAGCAGCTGAGATAAGACATATAAGCTGTAGTGACTGTTTTTGCTAGAATTTAACATGCTAAAACCCATTGGAAATAAAAGGAAGCAGCAACTCACAGGCTGTTAGCTTTTCTAGAGTCACAGTTAACATACCACTTCTTGCTTTCTCATTACAGAAGTTTACATGTAGTGATGTATGTTTAGCACTGTTGAGGATGATGCTATATAGAGCATTGTGCCTTTAGTTTGCTTGAATGGTGTGTCACATTATAGTGTGATTCCTGTATAAGAAATGTGCATGATCTGAGGGGCCTCAATAATGCAAGATGCCACTCCTGTTCTTGCAGTTCCTGTAGTACTGACTACACGTCTTTCGATTTGGGCAAGTTGGAACTGGTTTCTTTTAAGACATTGCTATACCAATACCCCTTCAGTTTATGCAGTTCATAAGTGGCTGCTTGAAGAAAGTTAAATCTTATTTATTGTGAGTGATGGATTAGGTCAGAAGTATGAGTTATGTAATGAAGCTAAATAATTTTATAGTGGAGCATTACTTTACAGCAGTGTAAACTGAGTAACGTGGGCATTTCTATGATGCTTAGGATGGTCATTTAATACCTGTGTAACTGCTGTGTAAGCTGGCAATGTATTTGCTGTGAACCTATTGACATCTTTCTCATCCATGCTGGAGGCTTTGAATAACATCAGAATGTAGGAGAAGTTTCTATATTTGTCAATTCTTTCCATGACCTTTAAAAAACGTGATAGTGACAACCATTTTGTGTTATTTTTATTTAAGCACCTGTGCTACTCATTTGTTCTGTGCTTGAATTGCCCCTTCTATGTCAACCAGCTTGATTAAGCATTAATGTATGACAGGCAGTTGAGACATTTTCCTGTTATTGGGTGTGCAAATTTGGACTGAGTTACTGACTGATAAGCCATCTGAGAAGAACACCTCAGCAGTATTGTAAAATAAATTGATTTACAGAAACTTTGTTACATTTTTACTGTATATTTGTTTCTGCTAGTATACTGTTTAGCATGTTTTCTTACATTGATTAACATGAAAGTAAAACGTCTCAAGCACTCAAAGTTCACTACATTACCGAAATATAAAGCAGTGTGGCAAATGCAATTAAGTCCTTGTAGTAGTAGTAGCAGCAGCAGCAGCTACTATTCACCCTTCAATTTATGCAGGGTGTACTCGTCATGTTGGTTTAAAATGCATGGTAATATGCATTGCTTTCCCATCAAACCTTTGTAAAATATTGCATACTGATGCCATTCTGTGGTTTTGCAGTTGTATGGTAGTGTTCTTGGGTAGTCATTATGGTTTATTTAAGCATTACACAGTGTGTGTGCAGCTTGGACTTCCAAGATGGCTGCACACCAGTCAACAGCTTAACTTCTGTTCTCCCAGTGTGAAAACCAAAACTAATTAAAAAACAAACAAAAACGGCCAGTAATACAGTCTGCTTGAGTAAATTCAGTTGCTGGCTAGTAAGTACAATGCCTGAATACCTGCAAAGAAGAAACTAAGAGACCTGAAAGAAAGTCAACTAGAAAAGGTGAAGAGAAAACACTGAATGGGAAGAGTCATGCAACTGTTCAGCAAAAAGCAGTTCAGGCTCAATCTTTGGTGCAATACATGGCTTCCAGTAATGTAGAGGGAAAAATTAGTCAAATGTGCTCAGAGCACATTAAAATAAATGAAACCCTGAAGAAATTTATCAAAGTAAATAACAGAAGGCTGGAAAATGGAAGAAGCATTAAACATATTCAGATGAGCTGATAAAACTGCAAAAATGAGATGTCAAAAAGAAATGGATGGTTGAATATGAGACTGCATAGGGATGAGATGTTTGAAAAAAATGTAGAATTAGAGAACTGAGCACATAGGGGAAATAGATTTTCTGCTGTACCAGAGAAGCTAGAAGGAACAGACTACATTAATTTAATGAAAGCACAGATAAGCAACTGGACTGGTATTCCACAGCAGGAACTGTTAACTGTAAGGCCACTCCATGTATATGCTCCAAATCTGGCCATGAGAAAGCAGCCAATAACTTTTTAGTAAATATGCAAACCCACCAGCAGAAAGAGTTGATCCTGACAAAGTACTAAAAATTGGAGTGTGTGTGGAAAATGTTTATTCACTGAACGCCAGGCAGAAGAGAAATGCATTTATTCCAGTAACTTTATTTGGGAGTGCGAAAGGGCAAGAGTCAAATGAGATAAGTTGATCCAGCCATAAACCAACTCTACAACAAGAGGAGAAAGCTACTACATGACAGAGCAAAATCCCTAAAAGGGAAGGCATCTCTGATCAATACTAGCAAAAAACTACAATCACTCATAAAATCATCCAAGGCCATCTTTGAGAGAAAAATCGCTGAAGACACAAAAGACAATCATAAGGCCTTCTTTAGCTATGTTAGAAACCTGGGTGGAAACTCCCAGATATGCTCAGAATTAGTCCAAAATGATACAAAAATCACTGAACCCACAGACATTGCCAACATACTGGCAGACAGGTTCAGTGCAAATTTCTCCCCTCCCTCCCCCCCAAAAGGAGAAATATCTATCCCACCAGAGTCTAGCCTCCCAAACATCTCAGATGCCCAGGTGAGAGCTGCTCTCTAAAGCAAAAAACACAGCATCAATGGGACCGGACGGTGTCCCCGGCTGTGTGCTACACGAACTCAATGAGGAACTAAACCCACACATAAGGCTGCTGTTTAATCTTAGCCTTACTACAGGATACGTACCCAAAGAATGGCGTACGGCAACTGTGGTCCCACTCCACAAAGGTGGTGCTTCTACGGACCCTGGAAATTACCGCCCCATAAGCTTGACGAGCCTTGTCTGCAAAGCTGTGGAGAGGATCTTAATGGAACTCATAAATAATGACATTGGGGACCTACAGACACTGGATCCTACCCAATTTGGCTTTGTCAAGGGCAGATCCTGCCTCTTGAACTTGGTCGACTTTTTCGAAACAGTCACTAAGGCCATTGATGAGGGTAAGGCAGTTCACACAGCCTACCTTGACCTAGCAAAAGCGTTCGACACAATACCCCACTCGGGCATCATAGAAAAGCTCACCAGCTTAGATGTAAACCCATATGTCACAAGATGGGTTGCAAACTGGCTCAAGGACAGAACCCACAGGGTTAGAGTTGCTGGTGCCATGTCAGACTCTAAGCCGGTCACGAGCAGTGTCCCACAGGGCTCAGTCCTGGGCCCCCTCTTGTTCGGCATTTATTTTTCTGAAGTGCAGGCAAACATAGGGGGATTGTGGCTGACAAAATTTGCAGATGACTGCAAACTGGACACCATAATTGACACTCCATCAGACACAGACATCCTCCAGAGAGGTCTCATAGAAATGGATAACTGGTGCCAGAGCCATGGCCTTAAGCTAAATGCCAAAAAAATGTATAGTCATACCCTTTGGGGAAAACAAGGTAACCCCTAATTACCACATGGGTGGTAATCCATTAAACACGGAAGAAGTTATCAGGGACCTGGGGGCCCAAGTTGACAGTATCCTCTCTTTTGACACTCACATTGCCAAAGTGGTTAGGAAGACCTTCTACATTGCCCACCTGATCATGAAGGGATTCACATCCAGATCAGGAGAGGTCATTGTACCCCTGTACTCTTCACTTATCAGACCAATGATTGAGTACAATGCCCCATTCGGAATGTACCTTACCCGACACCTGCAGCAGTTGGAAAGACCCCAAAAGTTCCTCACCAAAAGGATAAAGGGGCTCAAACATATGTCATACGCTGCCCGACTGAAGAAACTCCAGCTCTATTCAGTCGCATACCGTCTGCTCAGAGGTGATCTGTGTCTGACATACAAGGCCATGTCCAACCCGGAATTAATGGACATGCTCCACCTCAAAAAATCCAAATCCACCAGAGCCACGAGAGCAAGAGACTTAAACCTCAACACGGATATAAATAGGACGTGCTGGAGGGACAGATTCATCACCCAGAGACTCCCTACACTATGGAACAGAATCCCAGTCCATGTGAGGCAGAGCCCCTCACTGACTCTGTTCAAGAGAAATCTTGACGAGTGGATGGGAGATCGTAGGTTTACCCCGGGAATCATCTCTGTGTCACTGCTGGAATGAGGCACAGCAAACTAATGGGTATAGTATTCTCATCCTAAGGGGTGGTGAAAGCCACACACACTCTGGCTAGGCTTATAAATGCCCTAGGGCAGATAGCCTAGTATGAACCTATGAAACAACAGAACAAGGAAGTTTCGGGTTACCTGATTTAAAGGGATATTTTAGAGCTGCACAGTTAAGCCTCTTATACAATTCGAAGTGGAAAGTGATGTTGATGAAGCAGGGAAGTAATTCAAGAAATAAGGAAAAAATGGGATTTTGGACACAGATCCTTAGAGAATAACAGTAATATAGAACAATATACTCATAAAGTAGCAGAAAGTATACTGTGAACTAAACCAACACAGGAATGGGGAAAGGAGACTCTGCCAGTAGGGAAGACTGCAATTAGAGGTAGAGAGTGTAGACAAGATGGGGTTAGAATTTACTGGAGGAAGATGGCAAAGGAACCAAGGTATTGAGAGCAAATAATTTGAGAAGGAAAGGCAATATAATAAGAAAAGGCCTAGAAAGCATTGGGATTGCAGGCTATTGAGTACCTTCCTTTTCAGGGATTGATATCAGAGTATAGGCAAAGAGAAATAAGGGATTCCTACATGAAAAATCTGCACTGGTTAAGTTTTTAAATTGAACAGAAGCTGCTAAGAAAGGGATAATTAGCAGGGCATGTGACGACCCACTCCTGGACCAGTAATCAAGGATTCTCAGTCCTCACCACTGGCAACAGTGGGGTATGTACACTGGGAGGATGAGAGGTACACACAGTATTCCCAGTTGCAGCTGTCTGCGTCAAGTGCAGTTTTCCTTGAGGGTTTCTCCCTGTTTCTCCAGATCCCCCAATAGGACTTCCCACTGGCACAGCTATAGAGTTGAGATCTCAGCTGAGTGGCCATACCAGACCTTCAGCAACCTCTGTCCAACTAGTGCTTTGTGTCCCTGAACAAGTAGCTCACACACACACACACACTCACTCACTCACTGAGGTTTGATTTACACACACCTGGGAAAGGCTGGCACAGGTTTACTAGCTATGCTCCCTTTTGCCCAGACTATAAGGTAGTTATCACTGCAGCCAGCCAACTTCTTGTCAGCTACTTTAAGGCTCTTAACAAATAGTGTTCAATCTAATTATGTAATATTAATAACAATAAAAATGGCAGTTTGACCAAGAGCCAAGTCTATTAGGAGTGGCCCACAGTGTCAGCAAATAAATATGCAAGTACTCTCAAAACATAAATCTCTCCAGACAGATCAGCCACAATGAAAGGTTTAAAAATATTTAATAAATAATAAAAGAACAAGAAAATACTCAGTATCTAATCACAATGACATCAGAGTTCAAAATCACAAGATACATTTAAAACATTTCAGGACAGTCTCAAATAAAGAAAAATATCTGAACTAACCTTTGCTGTATTCCTGACTATATCCAAGAGAATTATACTGTTCCCTA
This sequence comes from Protopterus annectens, assembly GCF_019279795.1. Lineage (NCBI taxonomy): Eukaryota > Metazoa > Chordata > Ceratodontiformes > Protopteridae > Protopterus > Protopterus annectens. The sequence goes on along the minus strand of NC_056743.1, from coordinate 159,728,056 downwards.
GTAACTTCATCAGTGCAAGACCAATGTGTTTTGAATGTTTCCTGTTGTCAGGTCCAAGACAGAATACAGAATGCACTGTGTCACTAAGAGCCTTCTGAAATTAATATCTCAAATATTACCAGTGGGATTGCTTGCAGAATGACATCATTACTTGTCATCTGAGACTATCCCAGGTGAAACCATCGGTGCTGGAAGCTGACAGTATTTAGCATCTACCTGTGAGAATACATAGACCTCAGATCTTTGGCAGATGCTAGAAGTCATAAAACAATTGCATTCCTTTATATTTCAAGACTAGTAATTATGTCACCCTAGAGACAATACTAAAAGCTCCCTAGTTTTTGACATTGTGTCTCCTTGCTGCATTGAAACTGAAAATACCATCTTTTATGGAGTAGCCATAAAGTAATTTAGTTTCATTTTTTTTCTGAAGTTAACCTCCTGCATTCCAGTTTCCACTGTTAAAATATATACACTTACAGTTAAAATAGTGCATGTACATTTCTGTTCTGTTCCAGTAGGGCACACTGTGGTTACAGTTCAAACAGCACTTTGCAAAAACCTTTTCAACACACATTTGTGTGCCACCAGTTTGATATACGCATGATATACAGTTCTAATACATTTGTAACACAAGCATTTTTTTTATAAATCATGTTGATATTCACAAATGACTTATAATTATTTACAAAATTCCAGATCACTGTGCTGGCAGTATCCCCCTTTGTCCAGGGCATATAAAGTATTGCACAATAACTATAGAAATCATTCAGAGGTCAGAAAAAATTGAGAAGAGAGATTAGATAATGCAATTCAGAAAGAAGCATTGGTAGGGCATGTGTATGCCTCTAATATATGCAACCAATGTAGAAGATGTAGCATTTTTGCCTATAAGCGTTTCCATAGATACTTTTATACTCCATGCAGACAAAGAATTTTTCCTCATATAAATGGCAAATGTTGGAGGTGTGAAAGAGGTAACTGGGAACATGCGAGTGTAATGAGTTGTCAGAGTTCAAAAATTTGCTACAGAGTACTCTGTCAGGAATACTGGGAGTGCAAATGAGTGTAAGTAAAGACATTGTTATTTTGGGTTGGGGTACAGGATTTGAGTTGCCTGGATAGATTAAAGCCTTGTTAAGTTTAATTCTGATGACTGCCAAAAAGATGAATACTAGAAAATGAAAAAAGCCTAAACCAACTAAACTTGAAGTAGTGAATATTGTAACAGAGATAAAAGAACAAGGACTGGGATCTCTAGAAATGGGTAGGAATAAATCACCTAGAAAAAATGGAAATTGAGAAACATACATGCAGAGAATGGTTTGTAGGAGGAATGAGGTTTAAGAGAAGGCAGAAATTGAATAATTTATGTAATGTTGCTTACATTATCACAATATATGTGATGTGGAATATTTATAAATATGAACTGGATAATATGGTTTGATTATATAAATGCAACTTTGCTTGTGTCAGAAGTGATAAGGTGTTATAAAATGTTGTGCAGCATTTACTCAAGTGCTGGAGTTTCACCTTTGCTATGTAAGTGAAGCACAGTTGAGTAAGTACTGCATCACTTGCACTGTCATCATTGATTATTGCTGCTATCCTTTGGACACAGTGCGAGTCAGCTCCAAGGCACAGCGAAATAAAGCCACGACTGGAAACCAAGATGGTCCAGTTTTGACTAGTGGCCAGGGCAGTTGGAGGAGTTAGACAGAAGAGGCTGTGTGTGAACAGCTGACACAAATTTCCTCTTCCTTTTTGGGATGAGGGTCAGCCTGATGCACTGCTTTACTAGCACTTTAGAGGTAGGTCCTCCAGCAGGAGGACAATTTGAGATGTTCGAGACTACCAAGATGTACATGTGTAGCAATATCATTTCATACACAGAAGAATGTATGAGCCATTAAGGTGATACTCTGGGAATGTGGCAGATGTCAGACTTCCACAGGATTTTGGTATGCTATCAAAAAAAAATCACTTGTACACTGTATTGGATTGACACTGCTCGTGGAGTAGGAGAAGGAGCTGTGTACTTCTCGGGTAAAGTGACATTTCCAGTCTGACATTATACATAGTGGCTGGAGGTTCTGGATTCATTCCACCAGATTGGAGCCACCTGAGTAATGTTCACCAACTCTTGTAGAAAACATTTGAACCCTTAGTACTGAAGTGTGCTAGCAAAGGATAGCACAATAGTGATGACCAAAATAACTTTCATAGCTGTCCAGCGTATGGCCCCTTCCAGGAGGCTGTCCATCCCTGCCACTAGACTGACTGAGACCAGTGAAACAGAGAGGAAAGAATGTGATTAAAGTTATTCATGGGGTGAGTAATGGATGGTGGGAAAGGAAGTAGTACATAGAAATCTTTTGGCATCATTTAAGTTTTCTGATTATCACTGTTTCCATTTTGTAATATTGTTGGAAGTATGAATTTAAGAAAGTTCAAATATTCCTGAGTTTACATACTGATTTCTGGGGACCCCATAATACATTATTCAAGTTATTTAATTCCTAAAAGGACAATGCACTTTTGATCATGCAGTTAACACACTTTTTTTTATCAGTTTTGATTCCCATAGTAAATGGTTCCTATATTTTTGGTAGTATTTTTCTTCCATGTGATAACATAACATTAAGAGCTAGTATGTTATCCTAGTGAAATCCCTCACACCTGTACTTATTTTGCTTTGTACTGCACTGTAGTGGTAGTATTATATTAACAGACTTAATGTAGAATTTTGGTTATATCCTGGTTCTACCCGGGAAGTTGCTGATATAATAACTTCCCAATATAGCCAAGTTTGTTGTACACATTAACATGTGAGATGTGACCACAGTGTGAGCTTCTGTTCTCTTCTGTTGATTTTTTAAATGTTGATTGCACCTAGGGACATCTACAAGCCAGGCTTGCAATGGAACTTTTACAAGCAGAATGTTTTTCATTATTCACAGTGACGAGGTGCAGGCCCTTACTGAAGTAGTAAATGATTGCAGCATTGTAAGAAGTATGTTTATCAGCTGTGTGTCATTACAGATAGTTTGTATGAAATGCTGCTTATACTAGACCTGGCCACTGCTTGGCCAGTTTACCTTTTCCATGGGCAGTTTTTTTTTTTTTCATAGATTCGTAGGAGATTACTGGGCTAATGGCTCAAGAGCCCTTACAAGCCAAGCCGGTTTTACCCAGATTTTACCCAATTTTCTCTCCCTAGGTGAAAGATAAGGGTCAGCAAGTGGGGGTTTGATAATTTTTTTCAGATTGCCTCTGTCCATAAGACACGTGGGCACACCACTCCAGGAGTGAATTTGAAATTTCCCATCCATTGGTCCAAATTGCAGAGAAGGGCTCTGTTTCACATGAGTAGGAAGCTTATTACAGATGAGGAACAGTCTTTCATATCTGTTTCTCCAGCATGATCTCTTCATTTCAGAGATCATGTTCAGATCTTTGAAGTGGGGAACCCTCTTGTACAGTTAGTTTTGCAAATGTGCAACATTTCCATCAGGGCTCGATCAGAGACGGCCTTGTAGGTTAGGCACAGATCACCCCTCAGTAATCAGTAGGAAACTGAATACCATGATAGGGCTTTTAATCCGTCTGCATATGACATGTTGGCTGTACCCTATTTTTTTTGGTGAGTAACCTCTGATGACACCCTAACTGTTGCAGGTGCTTTGCAAGGTACATGACAAAGGATGCGCTGTACTTAATTACTGGTTTGACGGCTGAGTGCAGTGATACTATGGCATCCTTGGATCTGGATGCCTTACCCTTGATTACAAGCTGAGCCACATAGAAGGATTTCCTCACCACTGTGGACAAGTGGTCAAAATTTAGATTACTGTATTGAGTACCCAGATCTCTCACCAATGGGTCCACTCCTTAGGGAGTGCTATCAGTGTTGTAATTTGCAGGGGTATTTGATTTCCCAAAGGGTTTTACTATCCACTTCGCATTTAGTTTGAGGCCATGGCTGTGATACCAGTCATTAGTCTGCATCAGACCTTTCTGTAGGATATCAACATCATTTAGGGAGTCAGTGATTGCCCCCAACTTTTAGACATCAGGAAACTTTGTCAGCCAAAGGCTGTTTACATTTGCATTGACATCTGAGAGGTATATCCAAAACAGGAGGAGGCCCAGCACAGAGTCCTGTGGTACTCCACTGGTGACTGCCCTATTGCTGGATGTGGGCTCACCTACTCTAATAATGTGTCCTATCTGTTAGCTATTTGGCCATCCATCTGGTTATTTAGAGGTTTATACCCAATTTAGTGAGTTTATGTATAATACCCGAGTTGGGGTATTGTGTCAAATACCTTGGCCAGGTCAAGGTAGGCTGTATGCGCTGTGTTAGCCTCATTCATGGCTTTGATGACCTTCTCAAAGAAGTCCACCAGATTGAGGAGACAGGACCTGCCCTTGACAAAGCTGAAATGGGTTAGGTCTAGAGTCATCCTATTTTGTTGTTAATTGGGACCATGATTATCCTTTCCATAGCCTTGTATATGAGGGCTAGTCAGATTTATGGGTTGGTAGTTTCCTGGGTCCATTGATGGTCCTCCCTTGTGCCGACAAAGCCTGTGGTTAAAAATAGATCTGAGTGGGTCTGTTAGGTTATGTTTCAAGCTGTTTAATATGCACCCTGGGAATGGAATGGCGGGGGTATTTCATGGGGTGAGACCAGAGATACTGGGGTGAAATTTGAGTTGAATTTATTGTCCAACAGATTTACTATTACTTCTGGCTTGGGTGTAGGTAATGCCATCCACAGTCAACTCAGCAAGTTGTTTCCCTTAAGATTTTAGACATAACTAAAACATGCTTTGTGGTTATCCTTTGCTTGGGAGGCTATTTTGGTCTTATATTTAGCTTTTGAAGACTTGACTAGTTCCCTGATTTGCCTGTTGAGAGTTATGAGGGGATTTTATCTGTTGTGCACCCTCCCAATTACTTCTAGACAGGAATTTTTTCCTTCTTGTGTATGGTCTAGTTATGCCAGGGGTCCACCAGGGTGACTTGCTTTTCCAGCTAGACCTGGATTTATTTTGGTCAGGCACTTTCATTTTTATGCAGTTGTTTAAGTGGTGGTACTAGGCATTTGTGTATACTTCTGCATAGGCCTCCATGTTTTCGGGAACTTTAAAATTACCTGTGAAGGTAATTTTGCCTTGGAAAATTTTTTTAGGGTTTTGGGGTTTGATAGTTCTACAGTTACATTTGTTTATGATCCAGTCTTACTAATGAGGACATTACACTGAGGGAGTTGCAACACTCTCCCTTGTTTGTAAGTAGTATGTCAAGGATATTTGAGCACTAGTTGGAGTGCAGACCAGCTGTTTTAGAGCATTTGCATTGACAAAGTCCAGGAATCTCTGAGCCTTTATGTTAGTGGTCATTTGTTTCCCAGTTTATGGAGGGTTAGTTAAAATCGCCCTTAAGTAGTGTGTTTGGCTGAATGATAAGTGATTCTAGTAACTTCAGGTATGCAGAGTGTTTTTTTATGGTTCATGGCTGGGGACCTGTAGCTAGTGATATGGGGGGGGGGTTTACTTATGGTCAGCTGGACATGGAGTGGCTCAAAAGAGTCATTGTGCTTGACCATTCTAGAGTTGTGATTGTTTATGTAAATGGAAAGACCACCTGCTTTCGTTTTTTTTTTTCTTTTCAGAGGGTGGTCTTGAATGTGTGATGGGCATTATAGCCTTACACTGCTGGGGTGCTTTCTGCAGCTTTGAAACATGTCTCTAACTGTACAGACATCAGCATTCTCCAGGGAGAGGACAACTTCCAGGGAGTGTAGTTTGATTCCGAGCATTGAGCAGTAGTACCGCCAGCCTGGCATTCAGTTTTTATTCAAAATATCCTGTTTCTCTTATCTTTTCCTTGTGTGCAGTTTGGAACTGTACATAATTGCACTAGCTTCATTATTGCTAATTTCCAGGATATGTTCAAAGCAAAGGATTTGTTTTCATCACACTGTGTACATGTGAATAAAAGATGGTCAGATGCTCAACATTAGATCACTGTTGCTGTAGCCTAAGCTGTTTGGGTTATATCCTACCTATGATATGAATAGCTTTCAGAGCTTCAGGGCACCTTACACACTCACCCTAACTGCTGGAGGGGCCCAAGCAAAGTAACATAAAAGCATAATTTGAGCATCAAAAGCTTCTGAGCTTTCTTACCACTGAAGATGCACTGTACACTTCCTGTCTGTGGAATTAAAGTTGGCTACTGATCTTTCAAGGCTGGTCAAACAAGTGCCCCTTTGAGGAAAGACTTTCATAATTTTATTTTTCTGTGGAAAACTTTTTTTTTTGTGAATGTATTATCCTTGCGCTGGGATGCATTTGTTTCATGGCATGTCATTCCTAATGGGGAGTTTTATTATGCAAATGCTTGTGTGATACTTTATACATACATAAACACACACGCATTTTTGTGGAATTTGTATGTTGGAGGCTGGGTGTTGTGTTCTGGAGGGCTGTCATTTATTTTTACCTCAAAGTCCTTATCAGGAGGTTTACTGACTTTCACAAGCTCTACTACCCTGTCTTTCAGGACTCTCTTAGCTGGACCATGAGTCAGTTACCAGTCTCCTCAGTTCTTCCTTCCCCTGTCCACAAGAAGAAAACTTCTAAGGAGTATTTCAGAGTCTTTCTGGCTCATTCACTGCCTTAGCTGCCAGTGGGAGAGACACTGTGGCCGGACTTGACTACTCAAAACACTCCTTGATTTCTCTTGGTCCCTGAAATGGAGTTATACATCCGCTGTGAGTGTAGGGTTGTCCTCCTCAGGTAAGGGAGAGCAACTTTTGTCAGTTTTGGGGAAAGGAGTGGTTTTAGCTCAGTCTACATATCTCCTTTTGTAACTGTGCTAGGATGTCTGATCCTTGGGTTAGTGCCATTGCCATGAGTTGGTCTTATTCAAGGGAGTCTGTCAGGAAGAGATTGCAGAAACCTAAGAATGGTACTTCTGTTTATGGTAGGGAAGACTTGCAGGAATCTGATACTGAATTTACTTTGTCCTTTTAATGTTTCAAATTCTGTTTCTTCACTTACTTCAAATAACATTGTTTCCTCTCACTGTGAGCCTGATTCTCAGGTAGAAGAAAGGGGGCACTGTTTTTCTTCACTGATTTCTTCACAAGCTGAAGACTGTTTCTGAGAAAAAGTATTATTCTAGATTCCCTTCCCAAAGAGCTGGCTGTTTGCAAGATCTTAGCTAAAATAAGAGGTACTGCAGTGGGAATTGAAGGAAATCCGTATTTTCCAACAAAAGTATTATGGTTTGCAGTTGGATATTCAATAGTTTACAGCTGTCCCTCCTATTTTATCAGCTTTAGTAGAGATTTTAACCGCTTTCAGTTTGACAGTCAGCCTCCTCCATTCCCTTTGACGAGAATGGGAAAGATATTGAATGATTTGGAAAGAAAATGTATTCTTCTGGTACCTTACCTTTCATAATTTTGAACTGCCAGGCTAGCATTAAACTTTATATTTTCGAAAATATGAGAAAGTTGACTACTCTCGTCCAAGATAAAAAAAAAAACAAAACAAAAAAAAAAATCATTGCCTTAATTGTATCTGCTTCTCATGTAACCGGTCTTTAAATTATGATTTTGCTAATGCTTCCTCTAGAACAGCTGGTACGGGGTCATTTATATGCAGATTTGCGTGGTTACATTCTCAAGACTTCCCAGAAGATGTTAGTCAAAAAACAGACTGATTTGATTGTTAATGATGTTCTGTTTGGCCCTTCTGCTGAGGTTCTTTAAAGATTTGATAAAAGGGGAACTTGATTCAGTGGGTGACCCAAAATTTCTAACCCCCCCCCATTTCCAAGTATAGTAAAGACTTTTTAACTTTTCCCCCCCAAAAAGCAATTTAAGCAGCAAGTTACTAACAAACGAGATTAAAAATATATATATAGCAAGGAGGCTCTAAAAAGAAAGGGAAAGTTGTCCAAAACAAAGAACTGTCAAAAAAAAAGTCAAAATTACTATTTACCTGTCCAGGTCTCCCCTTCCTACCCTCAGTCTAGATCTTCATATTCCTTGGCAGCATCTGATTATTTAAGACAAATGGCTTTTGAAAATCAGCAAAGATACAGCTGGCAGTGGGAGCCGTCAGCCATCCTTTTCAGTGGATTATTACTTGTCCTGTAAACCAAATGTTCCCATTTCCTCCAGTTCTGGAGTAAAAGTTATGTCATAGAACTAGTGCTTACAAATCAAATGAGTGAAGGTTTTCATTCAGGGGTTTTTCCTGGTGCCAGAGAATTAGGGAATTTGGATACTAGTCTTAGACCTTTCCTTTCTCAATCTTTTTGTCAAGGTCCAAAAGTTCAAAATGTTGTCCCTCCAAACCCTGTTACCTCTAATTCCTTTACTCAATTTCATGCTACAGTTAGACTTAACATCTGAAATCTTTGCCAATAGGAATATGTTGGTGAGCATCTTTTAAGATTTTCTGCATCTGGTTTAAACTATCCATTGTCTGTCATGCATGTTGGTCTATCTACTGTGCCAGTGGTATTTAAAATGCGTCTAGCTTCAATAATTGCTTACTTCAAAGCATTCACATCTTTCTATATGTGGATGATGGTCTTATATTTGCTAACACGTTTTCCAACTGTCAGAATTCTTTGACAGGTGTCATGAAACATCAGCTCTATCTTTGGTTTCAAGTGAACTTGGAAATCTCTTCTTTCATTCTTTCACACAGAGTAGTTTTTCTGGGATGCCATTTGGATACTTCCCTTAGGAAGAGCCTCCCTTTCTCTAGACTAAGAAGAATTGTACAAAATCTTCCTGAGATTTTCCAGCCAGTCTCTGGTATTTGCCAAGGAATTTCTCAGTATTCTGGGATTTTATGCTTTCTATGAGAACCACAATTTCCTTGGCCAGACTTCACATAAAAAAGTGAGGTTCTTCAGGTCAGTCTGGTCTCTTCAACAAAAACATTTATCGTTTTAGATTCCAGTGTTGGAGTTTGTGAAAAGGGAGGTGGTGTAGTGGGTGGACCAGTTCTCGCTCAATCCATGGCTTCCCTCTCTCTTTTCTACCTCCTTTTCAATCTGTTACAATAGATGCTTCAGACTTAGTTTGGGAGACTGTATTGAAATTGGTGAAAACATAAGGTTTATGCAACAAACAGGACTGACAAAAGCATATCATTGTCAGAGATGCTGGCAGTAATCAGTGCTTTAAAAGCCTTAAATCAGTGGTCTCCAGAACCTCTTCAAGTTATTATGGAGATGGAGTAAGTAAATAAAGATGTACCAGATCTTTTGCAAACTTCCCTTAGTGGCCTGAGAGGTGGCAACAACTGTTAGAATGTATGAGGCCTGACAAGTCAAATCAATCCGAGCAAAGTGTTGTAGAAGACAAGCTGAACAGGACCAGGTAAACATCACAAATGGAAATTGCACCTGGGATCTTTCAAGAGTCGATCCACTGTAGGAAACTCCTCAACTAGATCCATTTGCCTCCTTTCAAAACACTGTTAAGGAAATTTCTGTTCTAGGCTTCCTTGCATGTCGGTCTGGAAGATGGATGGCTTTCCATTCCCATGGACAGGAGTGTTCCTGTATGCTTTTCCACTGATACCAAGGTTTATTCTAAAGATCCAGAAAGACACTCCAAATATTGTGGTAGTGATTCCCTTTTGACCCAGGTAACAGTGCATATTCTTCCACATCACTGTTGCAGTAGTCTTCACCAAAGGGATGTCCTGCTAAGGATAGCCCAATGTCGTGCCAGTATACCAAGGCATTTAGCTCATACAGATTCCACACATCGCACATATGCTCTCCACACATGACATAGGTCATAACGGTGATGTAGGGATGTAGTTATCAGGAATTTCTTTGCCACCAGTCCAAACACCATTGTTGAATGCTGTTCTGAACAGCTATGTGCTATAAGTGCCCCATTGAGGTTTCTCTCACATTTTTTTGTGGTTATTGTGTTCATGTCATCCAGAAATGGAAAATTTCAGTGTGGAAGGCATATTCCCCATAAAGATCGTCACAATCAGTGTCTCTTCTGTTTGAATGCTTCCCATGACCATGCACATTGCTCTATCTGCCAGCATTTGTGCCTAAGATTCTTCATGGTCATCTCTCCTCCTCATTCATCTACCTGGAGTACCAATGTCTTAAGTTATTGGCTGAATTGTTATGGCAGAATCCTCTTGTCCTGACAGCCAGCCATTGGCCAAAAAGAAGGCTTAAAAAGGTCTGATCTAGTTGCTGTCCAGCCTCCCCTGGACATCTCTTTTGAGGCTGGTGAGAGCCCAAAGGGCTGCCCAGTGTTTGCTTCAGATTCCTTTGCCATGACCTCATCAGAGGCTGGCATGGATCTGGTGTCTTGTACATCCTGGAATACTTTTCAAATATGTCTGCCTGACGTTGAGGAGGAATCTCGGTTAATTATATCCAAAGGACCGACTGGGATTCCTCAGATCTTAGGGAGGAGGGTGTTTCATGTGGATGTCCTGTAGAAGAAGAAACAAAACAAAGCAAATTTCCCTTGTTAAGGGTACCCAGCATGAATGGCAGGATTACACTCTGGGTCTTTTGAATGATTTGATGGCCCTGAAACTTCCTCAAGGTGTGTGTGTGTGTGTTTGTGTGTGTGTGTGTGTGTGTGTGTGTGTGTGTGTGTGTGTGTGTGTGTGTGTGTGTGTGTGTGTGTGTGTGTGTGTGTGCGTCTGCCTGCCTACCCCTTCCTGGTCTTCCACTCTACTCAAGGCCTAGGGAATAGGATTACTCAGATGAGGACCTGGACTTGGGAAAAATTTTGGCTTACTCTTCTCGTATCCATTCCCCCTTAGACTATGGTTCAGAGGAGGAAGACACCATAAGTCCAGATTTCCCTCTGGGGATACCATTCCATTTAGGATGATGGATTGTTCACAAGTCTCTGTGATTCAGGAAATATATTACGAGTTCCTACAGATGGAGTCTCCTAAACCATCTGCTGTTCCTCTTGTTCTGGCTGCCCTACTGAATACTTTGTGCAATGTCTGTAGCCCCTGGTTCACAGCCTGCTGCACCTGATAATCCATATGGATTCTATGACTTGCCTGAGGAATGCAAACTTCTTTACAAATACCCTTCTGTAGTATCATTCTCCTCTGATAAGTACAAGTTGTTGCCCTCCACCATGCTATTGCCTTCTGAAAGAAAGTTTACACTGCTGCCATTTTATCTTTTAGGGCCATCAACTACCAGATTCACATGACTAGATATGTTTTGGCCGTACATTCTTAGGTTTCTAAGGTAGTTTCTGACCTTCCTAACTCTGAAAGGAAGTTTACAGCACTTTCCCTGCTGGGCTGTATTTCTGAAGTTGCCCAACACTCAACCAAATGAAGGTGTGATGCAGCTGATGCCTCTTCCACAGCTGCTGACTTTGATACAGTTATGAGGTGTTATTCTTTGCTTCATCTTCTGGCTTTGACAGATGACATTATGACCAAACTTTTGGGTTGCTCCTTTGGATAATAAAAATCTTTTTAGGTCTACTGCAGCTGAACTTTTAAAGTCCCTCATGGACAAGGGTAAAGCCTTGCAAGAACTGAAACATGTTTTTGTTTCTCGTATTCCAAAATTCAGAGAAAGTCTCTGTCTGCTTTTGTTTGCAGGCAAGCTCACCCTCCTCCTAAGGGCAAGAAGGGGTTTAGGCGTGTGCCTCATCCTAAGTCTGCTCAGACCTCTGCCTCCCAGAAATTTGCTTTCCAGGATAAGCCAGGTTCTCTTTGACAGTTTGTTTCCTTCTGCCCTCAGCCAGGTTCCCTTCTCCTTCCATCTGTTACTGTCTCTTTCAGATTGGCTACAGATCACTTCAGCCTCTTGGGTTCTGTCCATTGTCAGAGAGGTTTCATGGCTTGGAAGTCCCTTTCTCCTTTTTAGGCATTCCTCAACCTCCTCAGGAACAGCTTTCTCATTCCCCAGAGGTTCTTCACCCTGATTTGACTCAAGGCACCATTCAAGCTGTGGCTTCTGCCCAGGTAGGGAAGAGATTTTACTCCAGAATTGTTCTGGTCCCATGAAAGGAGGGTACTTGGAGATGAATTATGGATCTTTCCTGGCAGAACACCTTTCTCAAGGTTCCTTCATTTCAACTGTTATTTCTTCAGACATTATTCCCTCTTCTATCCCAGGCTTTTCGGGTATCTCTGGATCTCAGGTGTGCCTACCTTCACATCCACATCCATTTTGTCTTCATGAATTTTTTTTTTTTTTTTTTTTTTTGCTGTTTGGCCTCTCTACTTCCCCAAGGGTATCCACCAAATACCTTGCTGCTGTCATTGTTTTTTTTTTTTTTTTTTTTTTTTTTTGCAAAATCCAAGGAATTCAGATCTTTCCCTATCTAGATCTACTTATTCAAGCGCCTGCCCCAACACTCTGTTTCAGGATCTCAAGTTTATCACTTTGCTGTCAGTCTGGGGTTCACCATAAACTTCAAAAATCAGTTCTGAGACATTCCCTGGATCATATTTTCCTTGGCTGCAGAGCAGTTCCCAGGCTGGCATCTCTGCCTGCCCCAAGCCTCTGTCTCATTGCGTTTTTCCAATCCCTTCTTCCTGTGGCATCTGTCACAGCTGGGGAATTTCTTAGTTCTCTGGTTCATGGATTCCACCATCCACAAGCTCCCTTCTGCCAGGCTGCATAGGAGGAAACTTCAGTGGTACGTGAAGCCAGGGTGGCTTCAACATTGCCACCCCCTTTACTTTTCCAGTACCTTTCTGTCCCTGTCTCAAGCTCAAGTTTCAGTGGTGGATTCATCATCTTTCACTCAACCTGTGGCTTCCTTTTTCAAGCTCCAGTTCCAACTCAGGAGCTCTTTACAGATGCCTCAGACAATGGGGTATGGTATCTCCTGTGGCCCCCTCAAGGTTCAGGGTCTTTGGGCTCCACATTAGAGGTCAGACCACATCAGTATAAACGAGATGAGGGCTCTGCTTCTTGGGTATACAGGATATTCTTTCCCTCTTTCATCACTGGGCCATCAAAGTTTTTACAGACAATACCACAGTGATGAAGTATATCAACAAGCAAAGGGGCACAAACTCCTATCTGTGAAGCATAGCTCTTCAGGTCTGAGATTTAGCTATCCAGTATCAAATTGATGTTTCAGGCAGTTTACACTCCCTTGGAACACAATCTAGTGGCAGACTTCTTGAGCAGTCCAGCTCACAAGTGGATGCTTCACAGGGATGTGATGTCCTTCATGGATGCATCTGCAGTCATAACAAGTGGGTTGTCCTGTCGTCAGGCAGCCCTGCAGTCGGCCGGATTCCAAAGTCCGGGTCCGGCTTCGGCTGATGTCGCACTCCATCCGACGTCATCTCTGTTGGTCTTGGTATAAAGCATCAGCCGGCGCCATTTTCCCCAGTCTTTCTTGCGCGGCCGAAGCAGAAGCTGTTAGTGCCGGTCGGTCGGATCCAGAGATTACTTCTACGGAAGACTTCTAAAGCTAAGTACCCGTTGGGGACTCTTTCTTGCCTCAGCCGATGTCAGAAAAAGTTAACAATTGTTTAACCTGTGGGAAACAAATACCTCATAAAGATTTCCACTCTTACTGTCTGCCTTGTTTAGGCCCAGCCCACGGCGTAGCAGCCTGTTCGGCCTGTGCTCTTTCAACCAGAACAGTTTTTCGGTTCTGATTTTGCGTACATTATGCCGTCGGATCCTCCGACTACCCCCAAAAAGCGAAAACTGCTCAAAGTACAGATGAACCTATTCTACAACTGAGGCCCCTGCTACTACTCTTGAATCGACCTCAGAAATTTTACCCACTACGGTGGTTGACTTATCAGACACCATCCCTTGGATGTCTCTACCCCAGCACGTGGTGCTGCTAGGCCTCCAGCTGCCATGTCCATTAAGGCCTTCGCCAGGGCTAAAGCAGCCTAGACTACTAAAACAGTGCCTGTTAAACCCCCCACATCCAGGCCCTCTTCTAGTTCTCAAATGCTTTCTTTGGCAGAAGATTTAATTTCTTTAATTAGAGGATCTCAATCTCACCCAGACAGGGCCTCTCAGCCCCCAGAGAAGAGACCTAGGGCAGAGCCCCCTGAGCCAGTGTCTTCTGATGATTCTGCTGATGAATCAGACATAACTGACCTGCCTGAGGCTCCCTTCTCCAATTTTGAAGATTCTGATGCGGAAGAATCCATTCCAGCTGCTTCCCCACCAGAAGAATTCTCCTTTGGGGAAACCTTGCATGCCATGCGAGAACAGTTCCAATGGCAGCAACAGGATTTTTCAGACTCCAGAAAAAGACTTAGGACCTTTCTGCACCTCCCACAGCACAGGCCCTTAGCTATACCTCCTGTTCTCTCTGTGGTGGATGATGCTTTCAATGATGTTTGCTCCGCTCCAGATTCTTGCCCCAGCCCCTGCCAAACCGGACAGATTTTACAGGGTGCCAGATACTCATCACCACCTTTACAAGGCCCCCCTTGCAGACCCAGAAACTATATCCCAGGGTCCCAAGGCAGTAGCCGACCACAGCTAAAACCCTATTCCTTCTGAAAGGGAAGCAAGGGCACTAGACAGATGGGGTAAAAAGGTCTACACTTCAGCTACTCTTTCAGCTAGAGCTTTAAACTGTCAGTTTCACATGATACAATACCAAGAGTTTATGCTTGATCAGTTAACTAAAAACTAACCACTGATGAATCTCTTGATAAGAAATATGTATTAGAGATGGTAAATAACATACAACAGGTTAGCAACCATTCCTTAAAATGTGGCTATGATGCACTGGAGGCTTCATTTAGATCAGCCATGACAGGCACAGTGATAAGAAGGCATGCATGGCTAAAGGAACAAGCTTTACCGGATCATGTTAAAGCTAAGTTGCTAGATGCTCCTATGGACAAGACAAGTTTGTTTGGTACACCTGCCCAGCAGGTTATGAAGAAAATGGAAGAAAAGGCAAAATCTGTTCAAACTGTTAAAGATTTCTTACAGGTTCAACCCCAAGGTTTAAACTGGCCTGCCAAAAATTGGTCCTTTCCTGACTCCACAAAATTTCAAAGGGGCAGAAATAGACGTTCCAGAGGCAGAAACCAATCCAGAGGAGGTGCCTACAGAGGGCGACAGTGGCAAGGTAACAACAGAGGCACAGACACAGCCACTGCCACTACATCAGCACAACCACAGTGACTTAATCCTAAATCCGCCTACCAGGGAACAAATAGCAGCTCCTCTAGGCGGAAAGCTAACCTTATTTTCAAAGAACTGGCACTACATAACAAAAGACAAGTGGATTTTACAAACCATAGATCAAGGTTACGGTTTCACTTCCACACTCTACCAGTCAAAGAGGAATGCCAAATCTACCTCCAAATCAAAAAACAGAGGCTCTCAGATAATGGAGTTAGCAAACATGAGAGCTGTGGAAAGAGTGCCAACAGCAGAACAAGGAAAGGGGTTCTACTCCAGACTATTCCTAGTTCCAAGAAAGGAAAAAAGTTGGAGACCAATTCTCGACCTGTCCACCTTAAACACATACATCATTGTCCCAAAATTCAAAATGCTGACCCTACAGCAGCTTCTTCCCATGCTGGGCATGGAGTCTTGGCTGGTAACTCTAGATCTCAAGGAGGCATACCTGCACGTCCCCATTCGACCAATCTGCAGAAGATACCTCAGATTTCTTGCAGGATCAGAGCACTATCAATTCTCAGCATTGCCCTTTGGCTTATCTACTGCCCAGAGTATTCACAAAATGCCTGGCATCAGTAATCCATTGCAGACTACAGAATTTAAATTTACCCATACCTGGACGACTGCCTGCTACAAGGGGACAACAAAAGCAAGCTGACAACAGATTTACAAAGGGTCATTTACTTGCTACAAGGACTGGGATACACAGTCAATTTACAAAAGTCAAGGCTGATACCATCCCAAACAAGGACATTCTTGTGAATTGGACACAGTACAACAAATGGCATTCCTGACTACAGAAAAACAAAAAGAACTTCCTCTTTACTTCTTGGCACTAACAAAACTAAACAAGTTAACAGCAAGAAAAGTTCTGCAGACCTTGGGCTTCATGGCATCATGCATAATCTTGGTCCCATTTGCCAGACTACATATGAGAAACTACAGTGGTACCTAAAGAATTTATGGTCCCAACACAGACACAGTCTAGAAACAGAAATCCCACTAATTCCATGCTTAAAACAGGAGTTCCTATGGTGGGCTCAGGCATGCCAGTCATACCCAGGCCTACCCAGATGTCAACCAAGCCAGACCATCACAACAGACGCTTCAGACCTAGGATGGGGGCCCACATGCTGGACAAATGCGTGCAAGGATTGTGGACACAGGATCAACTTCACCTGCACATCAATCTAAAAGAAATGCTGGCAGTAAAACTGGCAATCCAAAAGTTCAAACCATTTCTCAAAGAGGGCCAGTTGATGATAAGGACAGACAACACCACAGTCATGTGGTACATCAACAAACAGGAGGCACTCATTCATACCCCTATGCAGAATGACCTTGGAGCTGTGGACCCTGGCACTCAGCTACAACATTCAGTTACAGGCAATATTTGTACAAGACAATATTCTAGCAGACATATTAAGCAGAACCACCGGATGCTCACGAATGGAAGCTGCACCGACATCTTCAAGACCATCTCGAAGAAATGGGGATGCCACAGATAGACCTATTCGCATCACCTCTCAATCACCAGCTCAAAAATTCTGCACAAGGACATTCCACCCACTAGCATGGAAAGTGGACTCACTCTCCTTCAACTGGAAAGGCCTAACAGCATATGCATTCCCACCTCTTCCTTTGATACACAAGGTACTGCTAAAAATCAGGGAAGAACGTCCAAGGATAATCCTGATAGCTCCAAACTGGCCAAGACAACACTGGTACCCACTACTGAAGAGCATGTCTCGGAACAATATGTTACCCCTGATGCCTTTGATGTTAACTCAGAACAACTACAGCATCATACATCCAAACCTAAAAACACTACAACTGACTGCATGGAACATCACATAGCAGCAGCTAATCCAGAACTTTCCCAAAGAGTTAAAGACATTATTCTTGAAGCACGCAGACCTTCAACAAGAAGGAACTATGCTGGAAAATGGAAAAGGTTTGTCATTTGGAGTACGGAAAGAGGAAAAGATGTGTCAAACATAGATATGCCTAACATTCTGGAGTATCTGGCCGAACTTCTTCATTCAGGCCTGTCCTACTCCTCCATCAAGATACATGCATCAGCTATTTCAGCAGAATACAGCTTTGATCCACCTGTTTTTCACCCTTTGCTCAGGCAGTTCCTCAGAGGAATCAAGAATGTAAAACCTCCAAGGAAACCACCATTACCAGCTTGGGATTTAAACTTTGTGCTAGAAAAATTGACACTATCACCCTTTGAACCAGCAGCAACAGCAGACCTACAACACCTGTCATGGAAAACTGCTTTCCTTCTGGCAATCACTTCAGCAAGGAGGGTTTCAGAACTACAGGCCTTAATGGCAGTGCAACCCTTCCTAATCTTCCACCAAGATAGAGTGTCCATGAGGACTAATCCTACATTTATGCCCAAGGTGGTATCCAGAGTGTCTTTAAACCAGGCAATCCACCTACCTACCTTCTTTCCCAACCCACAAAACAGAGGGAAAGAATACTGCATACCTTGGATATACATCTACTACTTGGACAGAACAAAAATAGCAGAAAGACTGACCAACTTTTTGTAGCCTATGCAACAGGAAGGGAAGGAAAAGCTATTTCCAAACAGACAATCTCCAAATGGATAGGAAATTGCATACGATACTGTTACTCCTTCCATGGAAAACCAACTCCACAGAACATAAGACCTCATTCTACAAGGGCAACAGCCACTACCACAGCCTTCTTGTGGCAACCAAAGACATTATTGAGGCGGCTACTTGGACCTCCGTGCATACATTTGCCAAGCATTATAATTTGCCTCTATATTCCAGATCCCGAGCAGGGTTTGCCACTGCTGTACTGCAAGGGATCCTAAACACACCATAATCTAGCTTTATCCTCCTGCCCTAGTTGGCTATGGTATTCTACCCACTTGTTATGACTGCAGATGCATCCATGAAGGACATAGTACAGTTTTGTACCTACCATAAATGTAGATGTCCGAACTGGATAGCATCTGCAGTCAGGACAGGTTCCCTCCTTCCCTCTGTGGTACTCCTAGGGTGTTTACCCTCCTAATAGCTAGCTGTTGGGGAGTCTTTATGGTGTATTTGTTTGTATATATGTACATATATGCTTATTGTTGTGTTTACCTCTATCTATTTGGAAACATTGGCATCTATCCAAATTTTAGCCTGCAAGAGGGCTACTGGCATCTGGGGCAAAACACTGAGGAAAATGGCGTCGGCTGATGCTTTTATACCCAGACCAACAGAGATGACGCCGGATGGAGTGCGACATCAGCCGGACTTTGGAATCCGGCCGACTGCAGGGCTGCCTGACGACAGGACAACCCACTTGTTATGACTGCAGATGCTATCCAGTTCGGACATCTACATTTATGGTAGGTACAAAACTGTACTTTCTTGGATTTTGCCCATCAGTCTATTCCTCAGATAGATATTTTTGCCTCCACTGTGAACAGAACTTCCTCTATCCTATTCCAGATTCCCAAGCCCTGTGGCTTGGAACGTGGACTCCCTGCCTTTCCCTTGGTAGGGGATGTTTCTGTATGCCTTCCTTCCCCTTCATCTGTTACCATAAGTCCTGCACAGTATCAGACAGGACTCGCCCAAAATTTTGCTAGTGACTCCTTTTGGCCCAGACAACATTGGTTTCACCTTCTTTCTCACTTGATCAGTGGCAGTCACCACAAGTTAACTTGCTGGGTGGATCTTCACACACAAGATGAGGGATATCTTATCCAGCCTTACTTGTCCACACTTAAACTGATGCTGTGGATGATGGGGATGTCCTTCAAGGATGCATCTGCAGTCATCACATATGGGTTGTCCTGCCTCAGGCAGCCCTTCAGTCGGCCGGATTCCAAAGTCTGGGTCTGGCCTCAGCTGATGTCGCACTTTCCCCGACGTCAGAGTGTCTGGGGTATAAAAGCATCAGCTTACGCCATTTTCCTCAGTCTTTCTTGCTGCGTGGTGCCCGAAGCAGAAGTAGTTCGCAAGTGCCGGTCGGCCAGCTCCTGTGATTCAGCTACCAAAGACTTTGAAAAAGCTAAGTACCCCGTTGGGGACTCTTTCTTGCCTCAGCCGATGTCAGATAGTTAATAATTGTTTAACTTGTGGGAAACAAATACCTCATAAGGATTTCCACTCTTACTGCCTCCCCTGCCTAGGCCCAGACCACGACGTCTCGGCCTGCTCAGCCTGTGCTTCCTTCAACCGACGAACTCTTAGACGTCGGTCGGAGTTTGCAGAGGAATTCTTTGGGGCTAGTTTTGCTTACAAGATGCCGTCGGAGACTCTGACTTCACATTTAGTTAAGAAACGGAAGGACAAGGACCGACACACGTGGGCCGCGGTTTCGGCTGAAACCACGGTCAGGCCTACCGCGAGTGTCTTGGTCTCGGCTGAAACCGAGTCCTTGGTACTTCCGATTACCGAAACCGCACAACCGACTACAACTGACTACCTCTGCCCCGGAGGCCCCGGCCGAGTCGGTTATTGAATTACCTACTGAAACTGGTGTCCAGGAACCTTCTGACACCATTCCTTTAGACAAGTCTACTCCTGCACATGGTGCAGCCAGACCTCCTGCATCCATGTCCATTACGGCTTTCTCTAGGGCTAAAGCTGCTAAACTTTCTAAAGCTTTGCCTCCCAAGGTTACCTCTCAGAGACCCTCTACTGGCTCACAGATTCTTAGCTTAGCAGAGGATCTTATCTCCTTAATTAGAGGTTCTCAACCTCATCCGGACAGGGGCTCTCAACCACCTCCAGACAAAAGGCCCAGGGTTGAGCCCTCTGACCCCCCACTCCTCAGATGTGTCCACTGATGGCTCTACTCTGTCAGACCACCAGGAGGAGGCTTATTCGGCCTACAAGGATTCTGATGCTGAAGAATCTATTCCCTTGGCCTCCCCTCCTGAAGAGTTTTCCTTTGGAGAGACATTACACTCTGAGAGAACATTTTCAATGGCAGGGTCAGGAATCCTCTGATTCTAGAAAGAGATTAAGGACCTTTTTACATTTACCTCAGCATAGGCCTTTAGCTGTACCTCCTGTTTTGAATGTCATTGATGATGTGTACTCTGATGCTAGTACAGCCCCTGACTCTCTCCCTCCGGCTCCTGCCAAACCTGATAGGTACTACAGGGTCCCGGACTCACATCTACACCTGTACAAGGCCCACTCTGCTGATCCAGAAACTATTTCCCAGGGCCCAAAGGGGTTGCAGCTGCCACTGCTAGAAATCCTCTACCCTCTGAAAGGGAGTCCAGAGCTTTAGAGATGGGGTAAGAAAGTGTATACTTCTGCAACTCTTTCCATGAGGGCATTAAATTGTCAATTTCATATGATACAGTACCAAGAGTATTTGTTAGATGAATTGCATAAGAAACTGTCTTCTTCTGAACCCCTTGATCGCAAATCCCTTCAGGATCTGGTACATAACTCCCAGCAGGTTAGTAACCATTTCTTGCAGTGTGGTTATGATGCATTGGAAGCTTCATGTAGGTCAGCTATGACAGGTGCAGTCATACGTAGGCATGCCTGGCTGAAGGAACAATCTCTGCCAGACCATGTTAAAGCTAAGCTTTAGGATACTCCTATGGAAAAGCAAAAATTATTTGGTTCCTCGGCTCAAGAGGTCTTAAAGAAATTTGAAGAAAAGGCAAAATCTGTGCAAACAGTCAAAGACTTTCTGCAAGTCCAACCACCGAGATTCAGCAGAAATTGGCCTACTAAGAATTGGTCCTTTCCGGACTCAGACAGATCTCAGAGAGGCAGGAATAGGCGTGGCAGAGGTAGAGGGCAAGCTAGAGGCTCCTACAGAGGCCGTTAATGGCAGCCTCCCAACCAGAGGGGTATTGCAGGAACTACAACTGCTACACCAGGACAGACTCAATGACTTTGTTTTGACTCCGCTGACCAGGGCTCAATTAGAAGCACCTTTGGGAGGAAAGCTTTCTTTATTTTCAAAAAATTGGCACAGCATTACAAGGGACACATGGACACTGCAAATAATAGACAAAGGATAAAGGTTCCATTTCCACACATTGCCAAAAAGAAAAGGCATGCCGGACCTGCCACCAAATCAAAGGGCAGAGGCTTTGAAACAAATTTCCAACTTAATACAAATGAAAGCTATAGAAAAGGTACCTCTTTCAGAACAAGGCCAATGATTTTACTCCAGATTATTCCTTGTTCCAAGAAAAGAAAATCAATGGAGGCCTATTCTCGACTTGTCCACACTGAATACCTAACCTCATTGTGCCAAAAGTCAAAATGCTGACTCTACAGCAACTCCTTTCCATGCTGGGCAAGGGGTCTTGGCTGGTGACTCTAGACCTCAAGGAGGCATACCTGCATGTCCCTATCAGACAAAGTTGCAGAAGACACCTCAGATTTCTTGCAGGGTCAGAGCATTATCAATTCTCAGCATTGCCCTTTGGCTTATCTACTGCGCCCAGAGTATTCACGAAATGCCTGGCATCAGTAATTGCACACTGCAGACTTCAGGGGATTCAAATTTACCCATATCTGGATGACTGCCTTATACAAGCGGACAGCAAGCAAACTTTGTTAAAGGACTTGGATTATGCCATCCGCCTACTGCAGGCCTTGGGATATACAGTCAACATCCACAAATCAAGACTTGTTCCATCCCAAAGAATAACTTTTCTGGGTGCGGATCTAGACACAACCACCCAAATGGCCTTTCTCACAGAAGAAAACAAAAACAACTACCGGATTACTTCAAGAATCTGTCAAGACAAACTCAGCTGACTGCAAGGAAAATCCTGCAGGCCCTGGGTTACATGGCATCTTGCAGTCTTCTGATTCCACAAGCAAGGCTGCATATGAGAAAATTACAATGGTACCTAAGGAGTTTATGGACTCAGCACAGTCACAGCTTAGAAGCTTTGATCCCACTCATTCCATGCCTTCAAAAGGAATTTCTGTGGTGGGCTCAAGCCTGCCAGTCGAACAGTGGGTTGCCCTTCAGCAAGCCAAGAGCCAACCAAACCATCACTACGGACGCTTCAGACCAAGGTTGGGGAGCACGCATGGAGGGCAGATGCATCCAAGGGCTATGGTCACAAAGAGAGCTGCGCATGCACATAAACCAAAAGGAAATGCTGGCAGTGATACACGCAATCGAGGCCTTCAAACTTTTTCTTCATCAAAGCCACCTACTCATAAGGACAGACAACACCACAGTTATGTGGTACATAAACAAGCAAGGAGGCACACATTCCTACCCTCTTTGCAGACTGGCAATGAATCTATGGGAACTTTCCTTGAAACTCAATATACAGCTGCAGTCCCAGTTCGTGCCAGGGAAAGACAATATACTGGCAGACAGCTTAAGCAGAAATACCATGGATGCACACGAATGGATGCTGCACCCAGACATCATCTTACTCATAACACGATCATGGGGAAGGCCGGAAATAGATCTGTTCGCCTCCCCCCACAATCATCAACTGAAGAAATTCTGCTCAAGGACATACCACCCACAAGCATGGAAAGTGGACGCTCTCTCTTTCAGCTGGAAAGCTCTAACAGTGTATACTTTTCCACCTCTCCCATTAATTACCAAGGTCTTACTGAAGATCAGGACAGAGCAGCCCAGAGTGATTCTGATAGCTCCAAACTGGCCAAGACAGCACTGGTACCCACTGCTAAAGAGCATGTCACAGACGAAACCGTGGCCTCTCCCCCTATGGCCACTTCGACTGACACAGCACAATTTCAAGACTCTGCATTCCAACCTGAAAACCTTGCAGCTAACTGCCTGGAAAATACCATGACTCCTCCTCAGGATAAGCTATCCCAGAGAGTGAAGGATATTATTATGGAAGCTTGCCGGCCTTCCACAAGGAAGGCATATTCAGCAAAATGGAAAAGGTTTCACACTTGGAACACAACAAAGGGCCTAGATGTGACAGTGATGAACATGGCACATATACTGGAATATTTGGCAGAATTGTTCCACAACGGCCTGTCTTATTCTTCCATTAAGATACATGCCTCAGCAATTTCAGCAGAATACAATGTTGATCCACCTGTCTTCTCTCATCCTCTCCTGAGACAGTTTCTAAGAGGAATCAAAAACATCAATCCTCCAAGGAAACCACCTCTACCTACTTGGGACCTTAACTTCGTGTTGGAAAAACTAACACTTCCTCCCTTTGAACCAGCAGCATCTGTAGATCTACAGTTTCTGTCTTGGAAAACTGCCTTCCTTCTGGCCATAACCTCAGCAAGAAGAGTATCTGAGTTACAAGCCCTAATGGCAGTACAGCCATTTCTTATCTTTCATCAGGACAGAGTTTCATTGAGAACCAATCCTACATTTATGCCAAAGGTGGTATCCAGGGTATCTTTGAACCAAGCTATTCACTTGCCTACATTCTTCCCACAACCACAAAATAAAGGGGAAAAACTTCTGCACACCCTGGACATACACAGACAGTTGCGCTACTACTTGGACAGAACTAAAAGTTACAGAAAGACTGATCATCTGTTTGTAGCATATGCTGCTGGGGCACAAGGAAAAGCAATTTCCAAACAGACAATTTCAAAATGGATAGGAAATTGCATTAGTTTTTGTTACTCCTTTCATGGAAAAACTGTGCCAGCTAACATTAGACCTCATTCCACGAGAGCCACAGCCACCACCACAGCCTTCCTAAGAGGGGTGGCTACCAAGGACATTTTAGAAGCTGCTACATGGAGCTCTGTGCATACATTTGCCAAGCATTACAATTTACCTTTATACTCCAGATCCAGAGCAGGCTTTGCTACGGCAGTCCTGCAGGGTATCTTAGCTACACCATCCTTTACTTAGTACCTCCACCCCCAGATTGGCTATGGTATTCTACCCATATGTGATGACTGCAGATGCATCCTTGAAGGACATAGTACAGTTTTGTACCTACCATAAATGTAGATGTCCGATAGGTATGCATCTGCAGTCAGGTTTACCCTCCCTCCTTCCCTGTGGTATACTTCTTGGGTACTTACCCCTCTTATAGCTTGCTGGGGGATCTATTATGGTGTATTTGTTTTTATAGTACTGTGCATGTTTGGATTTGTTTTTAAAATGCATATCTCCAAATTTTAGCCTTCCTTAGAGGGCACCTGGCATCTGGGGCAAGAAAAACTGAGGAAAATGGCGTTGGCTGATGCTTTTATACCCCAGAGGCTCTGACGTCGGGGAAAGTGCGACATCAGCCGAGGCCAGACCCAGACTTTGGAATCCGGCCGACCGAAGGGCTGCCTGAGGCAGGACAACCCATATGTGATGACTGCAGATGCATATCTATCGGACATCTACATTTATGGTAGGTACAAAACTGTACTTTTTGATCACTTTCAGGTACCTGTTTTCTGAGTATGTGCTTTGGGTACTACAGAGGGACAGAAAATCATGTATATATTCAAATAGAAGTAATTTTCTCTCTTTCCTCTCTCACTGTTAGGATCCCCTATTTGTTTAGATTTCTCTGATTCTCTGTTATTTTTGTGATTGGCTTCATGCTGGGTTGGCATATTCTTCAGTTAAGGCTCACCTGTAAGCAATTTCTGCTAGTCTGCCCTTGATTCCTCCTCTGGCTTCTAGATTTAAGGTCAAGCAATTTCTTAAAGGTGTCCTTTGTATCAGGCCTCCCAGGAACCCTGTTCAGTCTTTTTAGGGCTTCAGTTTTGTCCTTGAAAATGTGGCTGTGGCTCCTTTTGAGTCTGCCTCTTCAGCTTCCTTGCAACATTGTACTTGGAAGACTCTCATCCTTTTGGATCACTCTCTAGCCAAGAGTGTCTGAACTTCTGGCCCTCATGGCTGTTCCTCCTTTCTTAGTTTTCCATAGAGACAGGGGTGTATGTTAGTACTGATCTCACTTATATGCCTAAGGTGGTCAATGAGTTGTCTCTTAATCAGTCCATTCAACTTCCCTCCTTTTTTTCCCTTATCTGCAGTCTACGAGTGAGAAGGTTCTTCAGATCTTGGATTTACATAGACAGCTCAGTTATTATTTGGATAAAACTAAATTTATTTGCAGATCTGAGCAGTAGTTTACCTTTTTATCCTACACATTGGGTTTGGCTGTTTCTAAGCAAACCATTTCTTTCTGGATTTCTAAAACCATTTCTTTATCATTCTTTTCATGGAAATGTCATTCCTCATCAGAAAAGGCACATTCTTTTTGGGCAGTTGCTTCCTCTGGTGCTTTTTTCTAGGATCTGGATACCAATTCCATCCCTGAGGCTGCTACTTGGTCCTCTGTGCATACTATTCATTAAGCATTACAAGTTGGATGTCATTGCCAGGTCTATCCTGCATGGGTTTGTGAAGGGCTGTTCTGTGCCTCCTCCCTAGCTTTTTCTTGAGCTGTTGTACCCTCCCTTTGGTAAAGAATACTGCAACAGTGGTATGGAAGGACAGAGTTGTGTAAAATCTTACCATAACAGTAGATGGCCTTCTTTTTTACTTTTGCAGTATTCCGTTCCTCTCTCCTTCCCCCTCTGTGCTACACTTGCCATGTGTTTTGGTTGCCTCCTGACCAAGGGGCCCATCTCCCTTCTTTATTTTTCCTTCTGGATGCATATGTTCCCATTTTGTCCCTGAGAGTATTCTGTTCCACTTGGGGCTTCTTCATTTCTGAGTATGTGTACATACATCACCTTCATGCCCACCTTGTGTGTGGGGAGCATATGTGTGATGTATGCCACCTATAAGAGCTGAAGGGTGTGGTATACTGGTTGGATATTGAGGTATTCTTGGCAGGAGATCCCTTTGGTAAAGAATACTGCAACAGTGAAAAGGAGGACATCTAATGTTATGGTAAGATTTCACACAGTTGTACTTTCTCCCTTCTTTTGAAACTGACCAATGGCAATTACAACAGACTGTATTTACTTGTACAAGACCAAGGTTGTTTAATACTCTCAAACTAGAAAGCACTTCAGTTGACTGCCCAAATAGTTATGATACCCTTTAGGCACATTTTTCCTAAGAATGTGCAGCAAGCTAAGCCTGTTACTAGAAAGTCGTGTGTGTTAGTAGAAGAGATTTTCAAGTTGGTGCCATGCTATAAACCCAGGACCCATTTAAGGCCCAGATTCTTCTGGCTCTAGATTATTTGCATGAGTTATTTATTCTCTGGCATTTTGTACTCATCTCTCGGATTATGGACATTTCTGCTTTTCTGCCCTTACACTCTCTCCTTTCTACTTGTCCTCAAGTCAATCAGTTTTTGAAAAAGGTTTTACAGATCTGTAAAATAGGTGGCTCCTCCTCCTTGGGATCTTAACTTTGTGATTAAAAATCTTACACATCTTCCATTTAAATCAGATCATCAGGCTGATTTGAGGTTCTTGACGTGAAGAACTGTTACTTCTCCTGAATTGCAAGCTGTTATGGTGAGTCAGTCCTTCCTCATTTTCCACAAGGACAGGGTTTGAGAACAAATCCTCCTTTTATGCGTAAAGTGGTTTCAGTGTTTACCTTGAACCAGTGTATTAATCTCCCTGTATTCTTTTGAGAACATAAAAATGAGGGAGAAAGAATTCTACATGCACTGGATGTCCACAGGCAGCTCAGATACTACTTAGCTGTAAATCTTTCAGCAGTATGTATCAGCTGTTTCTGCTATGAAGTAAGATAAAAGTGCAACCGGTGTAAAAGAATGTTTCTAGATGGTTGTCTTATGCTATTTTATTTTACTATTCTCACCATAGCATGCCACTTCCAGACAGGATTAGGGCCATCTGTACCAAGGCTTTGACTTCTGTGTCTTTCTAGAAAAGTGGTGGAGACTCTAAGTATTCTAGAGGGAGCAACATGTTCTACTCTGCATACTTTCACAAAGTATTGTCCACAACACATGCTTTCACAAAAAATCACAAACTGGACTCTCTTCCAGATTTAGAATAAGCTTTGTTAGAACCATTCTCCAGGGGCATCTGGATTTTTAAACTTTTCATCCTCCCTGCATCTTCCTAACATATGATAATCTACCCAAATAACTTAGGCTACTGCAACATTACAACATTGATCAATGCTAAATATAGTACAGTTGTGACTATAGCAGTTGATGTTCTAAAAGTTCACAGTTGAAGTAGCCTTTCCTGTATAGCCCCTTGATGTTCTTCGTCTCACATTGCTGCAGTCATAACCTGTGGGTAGTCCGCTGTCCTCGGTCGGCCCGAATACCAAAGAGTTAGGCTGGCGTCGGTCATGGGCGCCCGGAGCTGACGTCAGTACGTAGTAGTACTTAAGCGCATGACCGACGCCATATCCTCAGTCTTTCTTGCCGCGTGGTCCGAAGCAGAAGCAGCGTTTGCAAGTGCCGTTCGGCGTTCTGAAATTTTCAGTTTTCGAGTTTCAGACCGAAGACCAAGTTGGGCTAAGTACCCCGTTGAGGAAAATTTTTGTCTTTTCTTGCCTCAGTTAGTCCGGATGTCAGAAAAAGTTAATAATTGTATTTCTTGTGGGAAACAGATACCTCATAGGGACTATCATTCTTTCTGTATTCCTTGCTTAGGGCCTGAACACGACGTAGTCGGGTGTCGCTTTTGCGCTAAATTTAATAAGGCGCACCATTAAACGCAGATTAGACTGTGCTAGGCTTGTTTTCGGTAAGCGGTGTAACTACATGCCGTCGGATCCTCCGACGCCCGCTACCACAAAAAAGCGAAAAGATAAATCCTTAAGGTCTAAACCGGATGAGTCGTCTGTTGCGGACGCCGGTTCTATGGAATCTACGGTTGAATCTGTGGATCCAGCCGAGGTCTCGGCTGAATCCCAGGGGGAACCTTTAATTTTGCAGGAGTTGGCCTCTCAGGAGTTAGGTCAGGCCGAAGGTGCTTCTCAAGTTTCTGTGGTTCCATCCTTGCAAAAGGTTATTAGGCCTTCTACTTCAGTCACTAAAGGCCCTGCTAAGGCTAGACCTGGTATTTCTGGCAGCCACAGCCCTGGTTCTTCGGGTTCTGTTCCTAAAAAGCATATGTTGAAAATGGCAGAGGATTTGATTACTTTGATCAGGGGTTCTATGCCCCCTACAGAGAAGAGGCCTAGGGTGGAGACAGATTTAGAGGGAATGGAACATTCCTCAGATTACTCTGAGTCCTCAGCTGAGGATATTCAGGATTTTCCTCCCTATTCTGATTCGGATGCAGAGGATTCCTGTCCTTCTGCTTCTCCTCCAGAGGATTTTTCCTTTTCTGAAACCTTGCATTCCATGAGGGAGCATTTCAAGTGGAAAGGCCAGGATTTTTCAGATTCTCGTAAGAGGCTTAGGGAATTTTTGTTTTTGCCACAACATAGACCTTTGGCAATTCCCCCTGTTTTAGATGTTGTTCAGGATGTCTTTTCTGAAGCTTCCCTTAATCCTGATTCTTTACCCCCTGCCCCTGTCAAACCAGACAGGTATTACAGAGTTCCAGAGGCGCATAAATATTTGCATAGGAGCCCTAGAGCTGACCCGGAAACTATTATCCAAGGGCCTAAGGGTGTCAGGGCTTCTGTGGTTAAGAATCCAGTTCCTTTGGATAAAGATTCTAGAGCGTTGGATAGGTGGGGTAAAAAAGTGTACACCTCTTCTACGTTAGCTATGAGGGCTTTAAATTGCCAATTCCATATGCTGAAGTATCAGAACTTTCTGTTAGGTCAATTGAAATCTAAGGTAGATGCTTTATCTGAGGGTATAGATTGTAAGGAGTTGCAGGACTTGGTTCATGCTTCAGATCAGGTTGGTAAACATTCCCTGCAGTATGGCTTCGATGCCCTTCAGGCTTCTTCCAGGGTAGCTGCTACTGGTTCAGTTATTCGTAGACATGCCTGGCTTAAAGATCAAAATTTGTCAGAACATGTTAAAGCTCGGATTTTGGATGCTCCCCTTCAATCTGAAGTTCTTTTTGGTTCCCCTGTGGAGTCAGTTTTGAAAAAGATGGAAGACAAAGCTAAGTCTATGCAGACAGTTAAGGAATTTTTGCAAGTGCAGCCCCCTAAGTTTAGCAGGAATTGGCCTGCTAGAGGATGGTCTTACCCTTCTTCAGATTTTCAGTCTAAGGGCAGATCTAGACGTGGTAGGGGCAGGGCTCACGCTCAGGGTTCTTTCAGACCTAGGACTTGGAGTTCTCCTGCACAATCTTCTGGTGAGGGCAGGGGTCAGCCTTTTCGTAAACAGACCCAATGACCTGTATCTCCAGCTGCCAGATCCTTCCTTTCTGGCAGCTCCTCTAGGAGGAAAGTTGGCACTTTTCAAGCAAAATTGGCATTTGGTCACCCAGGACAAATGGGTGTTGGACATAATAAATCAAGGCTACAAGTTTTATTTTCACACTTTTCCCCCTTTCAAAGGCATGCCAGATGTACCTCCTCGGCAAAGGCTGGAGGCTCAGGAACAAATTTCTTTGCTTTTACAGATGGGGGCAATCCAGGTGGTACCTCCGTCAGAAGTAGGCCTAGGGTTTTATTCTCGTCTATTCCTAGTGCCAAAGAAAGGAAACACTTGGAGGCCAATTCTGGATTTGTCCATTCTCAATACACACCTAGACATTCCAAAGTTCAAGATGTTAACATTACAGCAACTTCTGCCTCTGCTAGGCAAAGATCACTGGATGATAACTCTGGATCTCAAAGAGGCCTATCTTCACATTCCTATCAGGCCCAGCTGCAGGAGATTCCTGCGTTTTCGGGCTGGCACTTCTCATTATCAGTTCTCTGCATTGCCCTTTGGTTTATCTACTGCGCCCAGGGTGTTCACAAAGGTTCTGGCTCCTGTAATAGCTTTCTTAAGACTAAGGGGAATTCAAATTTATCCTTATCTGGACGACTGCCTGATTCTTGCTCAAGACAAAGACAAGTTACTTCAACAGCTACAGTATGTAATGGCAGTTTTAAGGTGCCTAGGGTATTCTGTGAACGAAACAAAGTCCAGTCTAGTACCCTCTCAGGACATGTGCTTTCTGGGTGTGAGACTGAATACAGCCTCTCAGATGGCTTTTCTGACCCCTGACAAACAAAGAACTCTTCACCTCTACTTCCAGCAATTATCAGTACGGTCCAGGCTGACTGCAAGGACAGTCCTTCAAGCCTTGGGGTTCATGGCATCTTGCATTCTGGTACTTCCCAATGCCAAACTGCATATGAGGAAGCTACAATGGTATCTCAAAAGTGTATGGACTCAACACTGCCACGATTTGGACACTGTCATTCCAATAATACCGTGCATCCAGAAGGAATTCTTGTGGCGGGCACAGGAATGTCACCTAAACAAGGGACTCTCTGTGACCCGACCAGAGGCGAGTCAGATCTTAACAACGGATGCCTCAGACCTGGCTTGGGGAGCGCACTTCAATGGGAAATGGATTCAAGACACGTGGCCTCCCAAATTACAGCATTTGCATATCAACATGAAGGAGATGTTAGCAGTCCAGTTTGCCCTGATGGCTTTCAAGGGCCTACTTCAACCAGGACAGGTGTTGATTCAAACAGACAACACTACAGTCATGTGGTACATCAACAAGCAGGGGGGGACTCATTCTTACCCTCTTTGCAGACAAGCTATGATATTGTGGGAGACTGCTCTGGGGTTGTACATCACTCTTCAAGCACGGTTTCTGCCAGGAGCACAGAACTCCCTAGCAGATGTATTGAGCAGACAAATTGTGGATCCCCACGAGTGGAAATTGGATCCTCAGGTATTTCAACAGTTGACAGTGGCTTGGGGAACTCCAGACATAGATCTGTTCGCTTCTCCTCTAAATTTCCAACTACCAAAATTTTGCACAATGATGTTTCACCCAAAAGATTGGAAAGTGGACGCTCTATCTTTCAGTTGGAACAACCTTCACGTCTATGCTTTTCCTCCTCTGCCTCTCCTTACCAAGGTACTCTTGAAAGTCAGGAGGGACAAGCCTTGCATGATTTTAATAGCACCAGATTGGCCACGTCAGCACTGGTATCCTCTGCTGAGAAGTCTAATTCAGGAGCCTCCTTGGCCTTTACCACAGCTTCCTCATTTGTTGTCCCAGTCAAGCAGTCATTTGCTCAATGTCAGGGTACAGTCCCTGCATCTGACGGCCTGGCGTATTCTGTTTTAGAGCTTGTGGGTTCTCAGCTTCCCCAGCAGGTTTTGGATGTCATTTTGGAAGCTAGGTGGCCTAGCACTAGAAAAGTTTATGCTGATAAATGGAAGAGATTTTTTCTTTGGAGCACAACAAAGGATTTAGATGTCTCGGTACCTAATTTGAGTTGTACCCTGCAGTACCTTACTGAATTACTGGACAAGGGTTTGTCGTTTTCCTCTGTGAAGGTTCATGCTGCAGCCATTTCTGCTCACTATGATTGTGACCCTCCTTTATTTTCTCACCCTTTGTTTAAGCAATTTCTTAGAGGGGCAAAAAATATAAGACCCCCACGTAGAGCTCCTACTCCTTCCTGGGATCTCAATTTTGTGTTGGAGAAGCTTACTTTGCTTCCTTTTGAACCTGCAGCTACGTCTGAATTGAAGTTTTTGTCTTGGAAGACTGCCTTTTTGTTGGCCATTACTTCTGCCAGAAGGGTATCTGAATTGCAGGCTCTCATGGCAGTTGAACCATTTCTAATATTCCATAAGGATAGAGTTTCTTTGCGTAGTAACCCTACTTTCATGCCAAAAGTGATTTCTAATGTGGCCTTGAACCAGTCTATCCATTTGCCTACCTTTTATGCTGATCCCCAAAATAAGGGGGAAAAAAATCTTGCATTCTTTGGATATACACAGGCAGTTACGTTATTATTTGAGCAGAACTAAGGAGTTCAGACAGACTCAACAGTTATTTCTTACTTTTGCTTTGGGTTCACAAGGGAAAGCTGTTTCAAAGCAGACTATTTCAAAGTGGATTGGTAATTGCATTGCTTTTTGTTATTCTCATCATGGGAAGAATGTTCCTGCTGGGATTAGACCTCATTCCACTAGGGCTACGGCCACTTCTACTGCTTTTTTGAGGGGTGTAGCTACTAAGGACATTTTGGAAGCAGCTACTTGGAGTTCAGTTCATACTTTTACTAAGCATTATCATCTCCCTCTTTTCTCCAAGTCCAGGGCTGGGTTTGCCACTGCAGTCTTACAGGGCATGTTAGCAGCCCCTAATGCATTTTAGTTTGCTAGCCTCCCTTTTCCTTTGCTTTGGGATTCTACCCACAGGTTATGACTGCAGCAATGTGAGACGAAGAACATAGTACAGTTTTGTACCTACCATAAATGTAGATGTTCGAGGATCCACATTGCTGCAGTCCTATTTTCCCTCCCTCCTTCCCCTCTTTGGTTTGGGGGTGTTGTTGTTTGTTATTATTATTATTTTTCTCCTTTTGTGGCTCTGGCCTTTTCTTTTTAAGGCCTTCTGACATCTGGGGCAAGAAAGACTGAGGATATGGCGTCGGTCATGCGCTTAAGTACTACTACGTACTGACGTCAGCTCCGGGCGCCCACGACCGACGCCAGCCTAACTCTTTGGTATTCGGGCTGACCGAGGACAGCGGACTACCCACAGGTTATGACTGCAGTAATGTGGATCCTCGAACATCTACATTTATGGTAGGTGCAAAACTGTACTTTTTGCTTTTGAAGTATTGCCAGAGTGCGAATGTATATACCCCTGTGTATGTAGTTACATATATTTTACTATTGCTTTTCCTTTCCTAGCATGTTTGTCTCAGTTGGCTCAAAATTCCCATATGTCCCTTCTTGAGGCAAGTAAGTTTTGAAACTTTTGGTGCCCAGACTGTCTTTGTGGTTCTGTTCAAGCCCCTGGCAGGTAGGGAGGATGCAAGGAGTGCTGTAGCTTTAAAAGCTGGCTGGTGGTCATATCTTGGCAGCATATATCCCAAATAGCTTAGGGTATGGCAGCTGTCATCTATTAGCACATCTAATGTTATGGCAAGCTTACTAAATACAACTGCTGTTTCTGTTTAGTTCACCATGTGCGCTTCAACAAGCTGCTGCCATAGTATATCTCAGAAGGTTCATGTGGATGCTTTTATACCCATGCAATTTTTTGAACTGAAAATTATTTCATTTTATTTCACTGTGTTGGTCAAGTTAATCTTGCTGAGTGATAACCAGTTACAAGAAGTACGTAGAGAAACATTTTGTGGTATAGCAGGATAACGTCATTTTCATCAGATTCTTTATAGAGTACCCTGTCTATAATGCCACGATAGTATATTGTGGAACATTGTTATATATGTATAATAAACCTGTGTCGTGCACATTATTTTACTGCACAGTAGTGATTGTAGTAGTATACAGTCCTGAATTTTGAAGTGTTTGTTTTGTTTTGTTTGTGTTGTGTTTGAATTTTTGTGCCATCTCACATAGTGGGGCTGTACTGAAAAGGATTCATGTGGACTGTTTGAGTACATATGTACTACCCTAGCATACTATGGAAATTTAGAGGGGAAACAGCATTAATAAGCGTTTCCAAGGGGACTATGATCTTAAAAAAATTGACATTATCTGCTTCTATCATCAAGCCTGTTCTCTTTCAATAAAAGTGTGTTGAACCACATGGAGTTAAAAACCACTCTGTCAGTCTCTTAAGGGAGAGCTTGCATAAAGGATTGTTCATAATCTTGTGTGCATTACATACTGGCTTTACAGTAACTTGCTAAAATAGGGTATCCCATAATTGCTTTAATTCTTTTCTCTGTGGAGCATTTACTATCATATATACTCTCTTGTGTTGACTATCTTAATCACACACCAAAACTTGACATCTTATTGTCATGTTAACAAAAAACAGGCAGCAGTAACCTTGTGCAACCAGAAATTCAGCAAACTAAATGAAAAGACCACATGCGAAGCCAACACACTCTTCTCTATTAACTAATAAATCATATTCATCCGCTGATGTAGTAAAAAAGAACTTTATTTATTAAACACAAAGCCAAGACACAACGTTTTCATCCTAACACAATAGGATTTCTTCAGAATGAGTACTATTTACTGCCCCATCAGCTTAGTACATAACATAATAAAAAATGAATGACATCATATCCTTGTGTGTGCATAAATCAACCCCTTCTTTAAAGAGCCATACTGTTATGCAACTAGAAATGTTTGAAATAGTGTGCATCTTTTAGAAACCCTTCAAATACTTAGCCTATTTTATTAAATAAACAATTTAAAAATTATAAATGAATGATTGCATGCTTGACTACAAGTTATAAAAAAGCTTAAATCATATATACATGAACAGATACAAATTAAATGGAAATACAGAATGTGAAAATAAAAAACAGTAGAATTTAGAAACAGAGGACAAAATGCATATAGTTAAATGTGAATATATAAAAAAATCAGGTACATTAGGAACCCTTAATTGTGTGCACATATATACGCAAAACCACTGCAAAAAAAAAAAAAAATATATATATATATATATATATATATACTTGTGTGTGTGTGTGTATATATATATATATATATATATATATATATATATATATATATATATATGTCATTTGTATGAAGAACTGGAGCTATGAAAATTTTCTCATTTAACCCAGGTTTATTAGCAGCATTCAACACTAGCTGCCATTATAGTTGACTGTATTCTAGTCTTGTTTCCCCGGGACCACCCTTAGGATCTATGTCTACTCCTCATATCACAAAAAATAGGTAATTGTTGATCTGATGTCAATTTTCATTCTATCCTCAACTACTGGGTTCAGATCTGAACCATCAGATCCAATTCAGCTATTGCTAAAGCTCACAGCAACCAAATCTCTCAAGCTTCCCCCTTACCCACAATGTTCCTCCCCCAAATACCTCAATCTTGTTTGCCACTTCAAGCTAACAGAAGTGGTCTACTATCTCTCTTGATCTGTACAACTTAGATAAATTAAAATATTTTGTATTTTGACTGTTTCTTCTCTCAGATTGCTAATTAAGTTTTATCTTCAATCTCTTCTTGTATTACTGTATTTATTTTCTATAGTACTTGGTGATACTTGGATACTATCATTAGTATCTCTCTTTCCTTATGACTCTGTCATAACCTTCCTTTACCATTCTTGGCATTCCCTTACCCTCTTTTCTTACTAGTCAAAAAAAAAAAAAAACTTTGACTATTGTACTTATTTTTCTTTGTACATTTCGTCTGACTTAGTTGTTGCTGGCGTTATTATTGTTCATTGCTGGTTGACATGGGTGACAAATCTGGGTTTAAAAAAGGTACTAAGTGTGGACATAAATTGCTAGTTTCTGATGCCCACATGCTTTGTGTTTATTGCCTGGACCCTATTCATTTGCAAGAGGATTGCTCATTTTGCCATGCCTTCAACCCCTGCACTCTTGCAGAATGCAAGAACAAGTTGATTCTGAAAGGTCTCATTCCTTCATCCTTTGGAGAAGCTATATCTGAGAAGCCTAAACCTAGACCTTCTTCAAAATTGTCATCTTCTGAGACTTCAAGAAAGAGAAGTCATAAGAACCTGGTCTCAACCCCTGATACGAAAAATTGAGAGTGCAGAATCATACAAATTTATCGGAGCAGACCATCTCAAGACTATCGGATCCTACAAGATCGGATCAGAAACATGTTAAACCATCAGATTCTAATGTCATATCTGACACAGACAGAAGTTATTGAGATGCCTTTACTCTCACACACCAGATACTCCTTGACCATGGATCCAGTTCCTGACAGGCTCCCATTACCCTCTTCACAAAGACCGATGTCTCCATCCATTCATTCTGTTCATTCTTCCAGAAGCCTCACAGAAGATGATGTGGAGAGAGTGGTGAGGAAAATCCTCTCGGTGCAGGGGCAGATTGGTTTTCCTTCAACGCCTACCCCTCTGGATCAAGTTATCCATCCTTCCACAATACCCCCTTTACAAATTCCTCCTCCAATGCCTACAATTGCTTCAGAGTCCCAGGTTCCTAGCTGTTCAGATCCGTCGGCCTCAGAACCAATGATTTCCGTATCAGATCTGAGATCCCTCAGACCTCTTGTCCACTCAAATCTGGAGAGCACTCAGAGCCGAAGTCTTCCTGTTGGATCTGGGGTGCAGCATTCCACTGCAAAATTTTCAAAGCCATCTCTGCACCTTGGAGCCTTGGCACTAGACAGTTCAGCTGTGGTTTCCACCTGTGCGGTATTGCTGTCAGAGTGGAGGGGGGTTGATTCAGATGCTTGTCTTCTCGGATCAAACCCCCTCTTCTGCTCCTTTGAGCTCTGCCTTCAAGGCTACGAAGCAAGTTTTGTCTGCCTCAGCGGATCTGACAGAACCTTCCCCGTTGGATCCTAGACAATTCTACCTTTTTGTAACAACATCAAGACCACCTCCACTTCTCTCCCCAGGGGCATCCAGTACCAAAGACCCAAGTTTCTTCTCAGGGAATTTTGGTTTCCTCTTCTGGTATCTCCCCAGAGCATCCACTGAGGAGGTGCCCAGGAAGAGAATATTGCAAGAGGAAGCACATGGACTCCCTACAGGAGTCCATCACTGAAGATAAAGATTTCGATGAAGGCAAAGGGTCCCCATGATCACATGCTGAAGATCTCATTTGGAGACATCCTGGAAATTCTTAAACAGAGATCTGGCTGGACTCCCTCCAACCCTATGTCTTAGGAATCTGTTCTGCCAATGGCCTTTGGTACTGGACCCTCTACTCTTTGGTGGTGACTCCTGTCCATGAGTTCATTGATATGATCTCTCAGTGGGCATGGAAGGAGCCATACTCCATAGAATCCTGCCTCAGAGACAAGACAGGATGATAGCATCACTTGAGGACAGACAGTTCTGGGAGAAAGGAGTTCCAGTTGATGCCATGGTCATAGCAGCAGCCATGAAGAAAGAACTCGCTGATGAGAGTTTGACTGTCCATCGCCTGAACAGGGAGTCGTGGGTGATGGACAGATTATGGAAGCATGTCTTTGCTGCACAAACCTTTGCACTAAGGTCACTGAGCTATTTGGCATACTTTATTAAACTATAGAGGGATTTGACTGATGAGTTGTCAAATACTCTCACAGGAGCCATTTTTGAAGATGTTCAAGATTCTGTAACATCTCAGTTGGCAATCTTAGCCTATATCCAACTCTTCTATGAAGTTTCCAATATAATCAAAGGAACCTCAAGAGCAGCAGGTTCAGACATTTCCATGAGGAGATAGGCCTGAATATGCTTGTGCAATTTTGAGGAGCCATTTAAGTCCTCTTTTGTCAATGGTCCTTTTGACAGAGCTACACTATTTGGCCCTAAAGTAAAGGAAACACTTTCCAGGTGTGAAAAGATGGAAGGACCTTGTCTGCCGTGGGCGTACGTTTTTTGGCTCCCCAAAGATCCTACTCTGGGAATCATTGCAGTAGCTGGAAGACATGGTTCAGAGAGTCTCAAGGTCCTTTCCAAGGTGCAAGTGAAGGAGGTTCCCCCAGGGTCAGAGGAGGGAATTGTAATTGACACACTCATGGCAGAGGTGTCCCTCAAAACCAGGATTCATGAGAATCTTTCTTTGACAAATCCTATCAGCACTGCTGAATGGAGGTCTGACTGTCCACCTCTAGAGACCATCAGGGACATTTATCCTTGCACCAGAGAGCCTGGCTAGACTTAATCCTCTTCACCCAAGTATATTTTATTTTATTTCCAGTAGTTATTTAATACCCTTTTCCCTTCCACCTCCAATTCCAAGAAAATCACCAATGTTCCACCCAGTCAGAGTAATCAAGCAGCAATTCAATTTAAAAAGCTAGAAAAAAGTCCACCAAGAGGTCCTACCAGACCAAAAAGGACTCGAACTGACTCAAGGTTCTTTTTAGTGCCAAAGAAAACAAGGGACTGGAGACCAATTTTAGATCTCACCAATCTAAACAAATCAGTTCAGTGAACCAAATTCTGGATGGTCACAGTTCAGTCCATTGTACCCTTTCTGGGCAAGGACAACTGGATGTGCTCTATAGATCTTCAGGACACCTGTTGTCATATAAAAATGAATAGGCAATCCAGAAAGTACCTAGACGTGTGGCTGAACGTAATTTCCAATTCAGAGTACTGCCCTTCGGACTCACTATGGCACCCAGGTTGTTAACCCAAATGCATGGCAGTTGTAGCAGCTCACCTCAGACTGCAGGGATTCCAGGTGTTTCCCTACCTGGACTGGCTCATTTCCACTCTGACCAGACATCAGCTCATACATGCAAGAGAATGGATGCTTCAGACTTAACACTGTTCTGGGGATGACCATAAACTACAACAAATCACGACTACACCAGTCTCAGACATTGGAGTTTATAGGAGCACTTCTCAATACAAAATTTGCCATTGCTTCTCTTCCACCACACACAGTTCAGTCCGTAAGATCTCAAGTTAGAAAGATTCTAGTAAGTACCTCAATTTCAGGCTAGTCATTTGGACTCTAGGCTCAATGGCTGTGACACTAACTTTAGTCCTAGTAGCCAGATTTTTCATGAGGATTCTTCAGTGGATACTGACTATTCAGTGGTCAATCCTTTATCAATATTGTACCAAATAAGAATTACCCACATGTGCAAAAGAGATCCAAGTTGGATTCAATCTGACCAAATACTTCATGGATGTCCTTTCATTCCCCAACAGCCCAAGGCCATAGTGACAATGGATGCTTCCCAGATAGGGTGAGGGGGCATTATCAGGGAAAGACAGCCCAGGGCAGTTGGTCCACCGGGGAGGCTTTTTGCACATAAATGTCCTGGAGATAAGAGTTGTGCTCTTAGCAATGCAGGCATTTCAAGATGCTTTTCCCTCTGGGACGATTGCAGTTCAGACAGACATGTTGTTGTATGGTACATCAACAAACAAGGGGGAACCAAATCCTAAAAAAAAACACAAAGGCCAGCACAATTCATCAGCAATATCAAAGAATTCCCTGGAAAATTTCAAAAACATATTCCAACAAATAAAAAGCTTAATATACAAACGAACTGTACAAAATCAAAATAAATGAAAATGCAATGGTATAAAACTGCTTAAAAAAGTAAAATCACTTTATTTAAACAAAAATACAACCGGTAAGCGCTTTCATTCAGAAACAGGACATCAGACCAAGTTGCAAAATCAAATCAATCAAGTTTAAATACTTTAAAAAATCACATGATCCAATTCACTTAATGCTTTAACCCTTTACTTTTCAATACAACTTTGAAATTCTCTTGATCATTAATGCCTTGAAACACACAGGCATTCAGCCTCACTTGCCAGCAATACTCCTTCCAGTCTAGCTCACTTTTAGTATCCCACGTTATATCAAAATTATTTACTTGTTCTATTAACAGGCAATTTATAAAAACATTTTTCATTAGCATGACCGAAAGCATGTTTGGCCAATGCGTTTGTGAAATCCTGTTTCTCCACCACCTTAAATGCTCATAAATTCTTAAAAAAAAAAAAAAAATGGCATCTGGTGGTTCAACCTATATAAATAGCAGGGCATAACCCACACAACATATTTTGATCTGCAATTAAATCTCCCTAAAGTATTTATTTCATAATTTCTAACTGGTACCATAACTGTAATACCCACCAAGATATGATCACAGTAACTACAACTATCACACTTATACATTCCTTTAGGGAAACTATCACTTAAACCTGTTCCATTTCCTTTGTAAAAATACTCCTTTAGACATTCCCCCCTTTTTGTCACAAAAAATCGGACTCTCTCCTATTTATTCAATTCTGGAAAATTCATCAAGAACTTCCAATAACTTTTAACTATGTTCTTAATACTTATTTCATCTACTGAATTATTGAGCAAACACTCCAAAGAAAAGTCTTTGCTGTTTCTGGTATTATTGCCTCCCATATTGTCTGGATTTGACTGACAAACAGCAGCATCCGTACTGCTGCTATCAATAACATTGACCACTTTCACCATGTCTCTATTAGAGATGATGTCATCCATTATCTCTTCAACCATCATGGAGGGGATACCCCCTTGCACAAAACCTATCCTTCAAAACTTCATATTCCATCCTAAAATAATGAGCCTCATCAGTCACCCTGTCAAAATGAATCATAACAATATTCTCTTTCAACTTCGCACTGCACATACTATTATAGTGCAGGTAACTGTTACTTAGTACTGCTTTTTTTTTTTTTTTAAATAAAGTTTAGTATTCAATCTCCCTACTTTTTTATAAACCACCAGATCTAAATAATTAATACTTTATTCAAACAAAAAGAAAATTGCAAAAACTCAGACACTGAATTCAAATACTGCATAAACAACTCTAAATCAGATCTTGTCACATTCCAAATAAATCATCAATAAAATGCTTACATAGTACTATATTACTAAAGAACTTACTGTCATAAATAAACTCCTTAGCTGCCCCCATTGCCACTTCTGTAAGTAACATTTTGAAATTCAAAAAAAATATATGAGAAAATAGCCTCTAAAATACTTGACTATAAGATTAATTTTCGCCACAGGAAAATGCTTAAATCTCTGAAACACACTATATACCATTTCCAAACCCTCATAATTGGGTATCATAGTATATAAGGAAATAACATCAACCGTAACTAACCATATTTTATTTTCTATTATAATCTCCTTAATAATTTGACAAAAACTGAAAGAATCCTTAACATATATATCCCACTTATTAATTCTTGTAAATATACCCCATAAAAAGGTTTGTTTAAGTTGGGGGCAAAAGATGCCACCATAGCTGTACTTTTCAATTGCATTAAACATTCTTAAGTCCCAGTTTCTTCTGGTAAGAAGAATTTGTTCACCAAATGATGAGATGTATAAACAAAGTGAGGAACCTACAGAAAGGTTTTGTGCAAGGGGCTATAAACCAACTATAATACAGATGACCCATGATTATGCTTGTTCAGTTGATAGATATACTTTATTAACTTATAATGCTCAGAAAAAAGGTAAAGCATCTGCTTGTTTGGTTACCAGTTACGGGAGTAACACCAAGTTGTTTTGTGAATTACTACATCAACACTGGGGGACACGTGTGGGATAAGTTGGCACAAATGTTACAGCCAAGATGAAGATTTACCTATTGGGAGGGGTAAGACCATAGGAAATTTGAATAATTTTAAAATTAATACCTACAAGTGTGGTAGCAAAAAATGGTCATTGGAAGGTAAGCCATTGGGTGGGTGTTTCCCTTGTGGAAATTGGTCAGCATGCAAATTTGTGGTTAAAACCAAATAATTTTCATCTGCTTATGTTTTTGATAGTTGGTGTTTTGCTAACACTGTTTCAGAATGGGTAATATATTTGGTAGAATGTTCTTGTAAAGCATTTTATGTGGGACAAACTTCTAGACAATTTAAATCTCAGATATATGAATATTTCAGTGATGTGTGAAATAAAGGCATGGCTAATGCTTTATATAAACATGTTGATTGCACATTCTACAGCTATAGATCTACAATAATTGACCAAATAAGTGTTAGTGGTTGTAATAAAATGGGGTGGCATAGTTTGTTGATAAAAAAAAAGAATGTAACTGGATAATTAAACTTGGGGCATTGTTTTTTCCTGGCCTTAACAATATGTACTGGTTGTTTTATTATAAAGAGATTAAGGAATGTGTGTATTGGTGTAACCACCACTGAAGAAGGCTTTGCTGAAACCGGTATGCTGGTGTTTGTTTGTCTTGCAACATTCTCTTTAAATAAAAGGATTTTCACACTGCTGCTTGTGCTGGCCAGTTTTTCTTTTTGAGTTTACTATTTTGGCTGGGCACAGTTGCCATACTTGCAGGCTTCTTTGGTTTAAGAGCATAACCCCCCCCACACACACACACACACATACATACACACACACACACTGGTTCTTTGTGTTTCCTTCTTGGTGCCTAAAAAGTTGATAAATTTGAAAATGCTCCTCCAGTAGTTTGCAGACCAATGTTTTGAATAATATTGCCATCATTTCCAGCCTCACATACAATTTCTTGGTTACAGGGAATGAAAACATACATCCCTCTGGTCTCACCATCCAGTAAAGATTGTGATAGCAGTTGAACAAGTTTAGTGGGCTTTCCCAATAGTGATTGAGCATTTGGAGACCTCCCCAGTTGGCTTCCTCTTTCCCTGACTGGGAAACTGTAATTTTTACTGCTCTCCATTACTCAAACCAAATCAGCGAAAAACACCTTATTGTCATGTTAGCAGACTTTTTAAAACATGTTTATTTAAATGCACAAAAGTCCTTG
Source organism: Protopterus annectens (assembly GCF_019279795.1). Classification (NCBI taxonomy): domain Eukaryota; kingdom Metazoa; phylum Chordata; order Ceratodontiformes; family Protopteridae; genus Protopterus; species Protopterus annectens. The sequence continues at coordinate 159,685,643 of NC_056743.1, read as the reverse complement.
GAATAGCGATGTCAGAAGGAGTTCAGAAGAAAAGCAATATGAATCGATAAAAACATGGGTATACATTAATAGAAAATAAAACTGTAATAAACAGTTTCAGTTGTTATTGGTATGCATTATACATGTTATCTTTCACTCTAACATTATGTAAGATCCTCAATTCCTGCCTTCTCTTAAATTTCACTCCTCCTGAGCATTATTTTGCATATATTGTTCCCACAAATTTTCTTTATTTTTATGAAACTTCCTTATTTGCTTTTTAAGATCTTAACTACAGTTCTTTTATCTCCTTTACAATGTTCAGAATTTCAATTTCAATTGATTTGGGTCCTGATTTTCATTTTCTAGTAATTGCTTTTTTGGCAGTTAGTAACAGTAAACTTAGCAAGGCATTGACATGTCTAGACAAACAGATCTGGTATCCAGTTGCAAAAGTATCATTCTTTTAGTTACAACCAATTCTTCCTCCAGTGTTTCCTTCAAAGTACTCTGTAGGCAATTTTTTAAATCTTAACTTGTTACATTCCCAAAAATGTTACCAGTTACTACTTTCTTCCTTACCTTACACAGCCAGCATTTGATATTGACCTGCAGATAAATCCTTTGAAGTCTACTCTGGGTATGAAAAATACCATTGCAAACACTTCCATGCAGAAATGCAATACTTTTTGGGCTTTGAGTAATTGGGAGCCTTTCAAATTTCTTCCCATTATTTCTCTGCAAATTGCTTTTCCATCTTATTTCCTGTTCTATTTAATCTCATCTAATTGACTCTTGTAGTTGTCATGCAGTATTTTATACACCCTACTAATTATCCCTTTTTAAAGGGTATCTTAAACTAAAAAACTTTATCATAGCTGGTCTTTCACTTACTACCCCATCCATTACGTTTTGGATATACTATGTTATCCAATTCCTGATAGGAAGGGTATTTTCCAACCTGCAGTCTAAACTTTTGCTTAGTCTCATTCCACTCTTTTAACTTTCCCTCTGAAGCTATTTGCTCCCAATGCCTTTGTTACTTTGCTAATTTCCTTCAGTAAATCCCACCCCTTTTTCTATTCTTAAAATGCCCATTCTCCATTCCCACAGTGGCTTAGTTCTTAAAAGGGTATTCTTCTATATTCTTATAGTATTCTGCTTGGCGGTTTTTTATTCTTTGTTTCATTTTCATCCTTTTTTCAGTTTGCTGTATTACTTTCTGATTGAGTTAAATATGAGCTTTTAAACTCTGTAGTTCTGAAATACTCCTTTATACTAGGTAATCTTAAACTGTCTTAGTCTTTTGGGAGAAACCGTTTGTCCTACTTAACTCTTGCTCTCAACTAAATTCTTTCAGCTTGTTTTTATCATTTACAATGTTTCCTCTGGTTAATGAAAACTTTACCTGACCTATATCCATATGACTAAGGAGAATATATATTTTTTGACTTGCATCTTATTGATGTTCTTCATAATCAGTATTGTAGTACTGATTCTTCAGGTCTTCTTGCCATGCAGAAGCCAATGACTGGCTAGATTTCCAGAGTCTTTGCATCATCCCTATCCGACCGACATCCAAGACATCAAGGTATGAGAAGAGCATCTCTTGGCACCATCTTCAGCTCTTTATAGCAGTGCTGTCTTGTGCATTACTCCATTATCAGCTGCACACAGTCCATCAGTCAGCTTGTTTACTCCAGAGTTATTTCCTCCTCCTTTCAGATAAGTACTCCTTTAGGGAATTTTGCCTTCTGATTAAGCAGTTACTGACCTTTTTAAACATTTAAAGTGTAAATCCCACATAAAGCTTTTCATTCCTTTTTGTGTGGGGCAATAGCATGACATTTCTTGGTGTCAGGATAGTGCTAGGTTTTGTTCTAAGACACTTAAGGATAGGGCCGAAGTTCTTGCAGCCCACATGGAAATCTCAAACTCTGTTCCCCCCACTCCCTCTCATTTCTCTGCTTTAGCTGCTGCCTTGCCCAAGAAAAGTGAGGAAAATTCAGTGGATGCTGGAAAACCTTTTTTGCCCTTGTATAAGTTGCCCAGTGACACAGGTGAGGTGCCTTTGCAGCCCCTTGACCCTTTGACTACTATGCCTCTGACGTGACCTCTTGGGAGACCACCATGGCAGCAGGCCAATCAGATATGACAACTACAACACCCTTGTCTGAAGTCACTTTACAGTCTTCAGCTTCTGATATTTCACTGTTGGTTACTGAGGGAGATAATTCTTCCTCAGCTGTCTGATATGTTGAAACTTCAGAAACACAGACCAAGGTTATGGTCAACTGACCATGTCACAAATGTCTTTCTAAATGGACACCTAAGCCTGAGAGAAGAGCCAGCTTGCCTCAGCCAACTGCCCAGTCGTCACCTGCTGCATCCCAGTTTGATGCACCAGATCTTCTGAAGATAGCTCAAGAATGCATGGCATTTATGAAATCTAGTGAGCCCAGCCAGACACAGATTGTCTACCCCTCCTGAAGTTTATCCCAGCAAAAGGAGGGGGAATGTCTCCTTTTAAGAAGATAGACTCCTCAGGATCTGAGGACGAGAGGGGTATTGTCCTATTTTGAGCACCCCCCCCCCTCAGTCTTACCCTGGCTGTAATTCATGTGCTACAGTCTCTTCTGCTGCCCCACAGGCCTTATTCTTTGGAAATAATCTGCATAAGATGGAGACAGCTTTTAAATGGGGAGAGCAAGGAATGCCTTCAGGACCAAACCCATTATAGAGAGCTCAAAAGTCTACCATCCCCCAGACCACTGGCATTTCTACCATTGCATGCAGTGCTAGATGTCTGACAGCTCTGTGTCCCCACCCCAGGAAAACCAGATTGTTTCTGTAGAGTGTTTGACACTCAAGCATCTGTACAAAAATCCACAAGCTGATCCTTCGGTCATATCTACTGAATCTTCCAAAGGTGCCCCTAAGTATGCAGTTAGATGCCCTTCACCAGATGACAGTGAAAGTAAGACTGTTAGATTTGGAAACAAGGCATATACTTCTGCTACTTCGTACCCCTTAATTGCTAATTTCACATGTTGAAGTATTAGGTCTAACAGAACAAATCATTTCTAAAACAGAGGACATTACTGACAAGACCTTACAGTGAGACATACAGTGAGACAACTAGATCAACTCTGCAGTTCTCCAGACACACACAGTAAAATGCGTTTACTGTGCACTATATGCATCTTGTAGAGCAGCTGCTACAGGTTGCATCATTTGTAGACATGGTTGGCTGAGGACTCAACCACTCTCTGACCAGGTAAAGGCCAAGCTTCTGGATGCCCCACTAGATAAGGAGTTCCTTGTTGGCCCCCTACAGAAAAAAGTATTTGAGAAATTGGACAAAAAAGGAAAAACTGTGAAGGAATTTTATCTCCCACTCTTAGATCCAATAGAGATTATCCTTCTAAACTTAGGCCTTTTACCCTAGGCAACGCAAAGGGAAGTCTAACTGAGCAAGAGAGTCCCAGACAGTCTAGGAAGTGGCAACCTGATCACGCCCTAAACCTGAGGGTTCCAAGTTCCCTATTCCCCCAAGGAACAGCTGTGACTGTGCACAGCACCCATCAATAATCTCACACTTTCTTCCCATTTTCTAATGGAGAGGCTGCCCTACTCTCTACAGCAATGGAAGTTTGTCACCAAAGACCAATGGATCATACACATCATCAAAAAGAGCTATTTCATTCAGTTTACGGCAAGTCAACCCTTGCTAGTGACTACAAATCCTTCAAAAGGGCAAGAGGCCTTTCTGCCTCCCATCTTGCTAGATATTTTACAACAAAGGTCCATTCAATCAGCTCCTGCAGGGGAAGAAAGCACATGGTGTGATGTCTGGTCAATACCCCACTGGACTCCCAACAATAATACAACATCCCCCACTTAAAAACTTGGGTCAGTAATTAAGGAGCCTCAATCCTCACTACTTACTCCAATGTGGGAAAGTCACAGAAAACACCATAGCACTGGGGACACGAGTAAAATTTCACAATTTCCCTTGAGAGCACAATAGGAACACGCTCTTTTTTTTTTCTTGGGACTGGACTATATACCTCTGTTCACCCCAAATGTAATCCCTTGTCATACACTTCAGAGCAGTGTGTTGCAGTTTAAGACCTCTGACTCACTCACACACAAAATAAATTCAAATGCCACACACACACACACACACACACACTTATGGGAAGACTGTCACAGATTTCCAGCTGTGTCCTCTTCCCAATACAAATGGTAATGCTGCCATCAGAGTCAGACAGATCTACATGCCCTTCAAAGGGTGATCAATTATTAAAAACTAAATATCAAAATAAATGATAGCTATGACCAGAAGCAGCTAGGCATTCATGGTGACCTGGTGAGTATCAAGTAGGTATAAGCACTCTCTAATCTCTAAAGAACACTGATTGTCCAGCCACAATGTAAAGTAATGAAAAACATTTAATAATTAAAATGATTACAAGAATGTAAATCGATAACTTTCAATAAACACCAGAATTCAATCACCAGAAGTATAAAATTAAACTATACAATAGAAGGCCATCATCTTAGAAAAACTCTAAATAACTAAGCTTTCCTAATCTAACTAGAGAATACTGTCTCTGATCTAATCTAAACATAACAGCAAGACAAAGGCAGGTTTACAGTTCTGGTGAGTTCTTTTACCGGGTATCTTCTTCACAGCATTGTAACTGATTGTAGCTCTGAACTAACTGTTCAACTTAACAGTCTCAACTATCTTATTTTAAAAATAACAACTGTTTCAACAGCTGATAGACAGGAAAAAACTTTTTCAAATAATCACCTAGCAACCAGGAACATTTTAATGACATCACCCACTGTTCAGCTGATTTTCTACAGTTTGTACTTTAGAATCTTTCTCAAATATGTGCAATTTGAAATATATCAAAACAGTGACAGATTCTTTAAACATTTTGTATAAACAAGGAGGTGCTCAACATTTTTAAAAACCTATTTAAATTTTTACAATTAGACATGCTGTCATACAAGTTAATCTGAGAATATACACAAATATGCTGCCAGACATGCTAACGCAGATAAGTGTTTTCATTTTCTTCATATTTCCCACCTTATGACTTGAATATGATTTTCAAGTGACGCTTGAAAACCAATACTTGAGAAAAATGGGTCTACCTAGGAATTTTAACCCACGCTTCTCCTGGACAATCCATCCATATTAGCATTATTAACCCCTCTGCGATGTTGTATGGTCATGACATATATATGCTTGCAGTCCTAGACTCCCTCAGTAACTTGGTATTTTGCTTACTAACTCTATTAAGCCATGTTAAAGGGTTATGATCTATGAGTACAGTGAATTTTCTCCCATAAAGAGAGGGCGGCAGCTTTTGTAATGCCCACACTATGGACAAACACTGTTTCTTCATGGCTGCATAACACTCTTCTCTTGGTTGGAGTCTACGGCTCAGATATACCACTGGATGCTCTTCTCCTTCTGCAGGCACTTAGCTAAGTACAGCCCCCACCCCATAATTTGAAGCATCTACCTGTACAATAACTTCTTTATTGTAATCTGGGTTGGCTAACACAGGGGTCCTCCCAAAATCTCCTTAAGTTTTTGGAATTCCTGTTCCCAATCTGTGGTCCACACTACCTTGTCTGGTGTATTCTTCCTAGTTAGGTCTGTAAGGGGTTCAGCTATTGTACTTTAATTGGGTACAAATTTCCTATAGTACCCCTCTATCCTCTAGACATGCTCTCACTCGTTTCTCAGTAACAGAACTGACCACTCTTGAATAGTTTCCAGCTTGACAGGTTCTGGCCTAATTTTACTACGTCCCACTCTGTGTCCTAAGTAAGTGATCTCTGCCCCACTTGACAGTTATTGGATTTAATGGTTAATCCTGCCCTACTTAATCTATCCAAGACCTCCCTAACATGTTGGTCTGCAAATGCCTGACGCATAGTCTTCAGTGTAGAGTTTGACCTCTACACAAGGCCATTAGTCTGGGGATGGTAAGGGGGTGGTCTTTATAGGTTTCACCCCACAATGCTTCCACAGACAAGTCAGCAGATCTGACATGAAGTTGGTACTTCAGTCAATCAGTATTCCCCACGGAAAATCAACTCTACTGAAGATTTCTAGCAAAGCAAATGCCTCAATAGATGACAGACCCCCCAACCTCAGGATATCGGGTAGCACAGGCTACTACCACCAAGATGCAATTCTTTCCTGCAGAACTTTGAGTATATTGGGGTCCCACAGTATCCAGGGCCATTCTCTGAAATGGCTCTTTGATAACAGACAAAAGCATTAACAGAGCCTTAGCCTTGCCCCTTGTTTTACCAACTTTTTAGCACTGTTCATAAGTCCTACAATATTCTACCACATCCCTCACAATCCAAGGCCAATAGAAATTTTGCATAATATGTCTCTTAGTACAGTGTATACCCATATGACCTGAGAAAGGAATGTGCGCTATGGCTAAACGCTGCAGACAATCATTGGACACTACCAACTGCCATGTTGCTTCACCTTCTAGCCTACCTTCAGGAGTCCACTCTCTATACAAGAAACCTTTGTTCCAGTATACAGACTCCCCTCTTCCTTATCTTCCTTGAGACTCGTGCCTCCTTAGCCATCTCCCTCAAGCTTTGTAACATAGGAGCCATAAATTGAGCCTGTCCCAACTCTACCTTCATGACTCCCCCAGCTCCCTTTCCACAGGAAGCTTTGTCACTTCCGACAGCTGCATCTGGCTGTCACTCTGGGTACCACCACTCACCTCCATTCTCGCAGTCACCTTGTCCAAGGGAACATCATTACCCACCAGCAGCATCATTATTAAATCATATATACTTGCTATTCTGTAAATTCTCCTCTTCTTAGCAGATGAGTATGAAAGCACCAATGTCTCTCTTTTTACACCATTATCCTCATTTTTATTGGTGCAAGATTTGATAGTTATTGGATGGATCTCAATTTTCAGTTAAAATTGCATGCTGCTGTGAAATATTTAATCTGATGTCAATCTTCATCTATTTTTGACAGTGGGGTTATGGTTCCAATCCTCAGAAGCAGCTCGGTCATTACATAGCTTGTGCCAGCCAAAACAGTCCCGAACTAAGAGTCTACCCACAATGACCCTGTCCACATTACTCCAGATCTTGTTTGCCGCTCTTATAGAAAGATGAGTCAACTGATTCTTCTCTCTCATCTAAGTAGAATCTTTAATTTTCTTCATCCTCTAACTTTCTATCTTAGTTAACTCATTTACTACAATGGAGCTCAGGAAGTTTGCACTGTAACTTCCAGTCGGCGGAACTTAAGCCTTTTGACAGTATCAAATTATGTCCTGACATTTCAAACAAATGTTCATATCTCTGGTACAATAGGGGTTATGAAAGAAGTATGAATGCCAAACTCTGGTACAAACTATTTTTATAGTGATAGTATTCCTCAGGTTCTTGGCCTTAAACTGAATTTTATAAGTCACAGTAAATATTACATTTGTAATGTTTTGTGAACAACTTAAAATATCTCCGCAACCACTCAAGTTACACACACATACTGTCAACAGCATTTCATTCATCTAGCTGAGAGCTTTCGTATGAGGCTAAGGAATTCTGTCTGTGTTACTTGGTTGTTGAAATATTTAGAAAAATGTGAAAATTATTTCTACATAAATTAACATCATAAAAAACAACAGTTACTGTCTATTTGCATACACTAGACAGAGGTTAAATATTAATGGAGTTAAGTTTGCCATTGTCTAAGCTTTAAGATGAAATCTTGTTCATAGCATGGTTTTAGAATGATTGATGTAAATATGAACAAGTAATATTTGATGCTTCGCCTAGAGGTGTCAGTAGGAGTTAATTGGTAGGCATCACTTGGATGTAATGAGATCATACTCTTTTAATATTTCTTAGCCTGTATCTGCCCACCTTGTGTGACTGGTTTAATCCCTGTGATTCCCTATACCTGTTGGTATTTCTCTTCTACCATTGTTGGTAGTTCCCCTCTCCTTTCCTAACTACTGTTTGGTAAGTCTTCCTACCATCATTGGTAGAATTTCCCCTTTAATTCTTCTGTGTGTGTGTGTGTGTGTGGTGTGTAATATTTTGACTGGTTTTATGCCTTTCTTTCTTCTAATATGGCAGAAAAGTCCAAGTTTACCACTGGATTTAAGCAGTGCCAAGAATGCATCAGAAAAATGCCCAACTCTGACAGGCACAATTCCTGTGTTTATTGTTTGGGTACTCCTCATTTGGATTTAAGAGTGCTCTATCTGCCAGGGCTTCAGTTCTAGGGCCATACTTAAAGGGCTTCTGAAAGCCCCCTTTGAAGAAACTTTGTCCAAGGCCTATACGCTACTTCAGGCCTCTGGTTCCAAAGCCAGTCATTTGGTGCCAATGTATCCATCGGCACCGACATCTAAAAATATAAGTACCCATCTGTTGATTCCTCTTAGGAACTGCAACCAAACCAAAGGTTCCAAAACTCTTTAATACAACCATATATATAGATCTAGATATGATTTTTCGCTTTGGATATAACAGTATTCTAACAAATAATATAATGGTTCTAATACAAGCGACAATGTTAAATAATGAAAGTTGAATATAATACTATGTTTCTTTAAGATCAAGTAAATGATCTACTGCTTAATTAGATAATGAAATTAATTATACAATCAGTAGGTCTTGAACCACTATATAAGCTAAAGTGATTTAACATTTCAACATAACCTGATGAAGCATACTTGGTGTATGTGAAAGTGCTCGTTTTGTTCCTGTTTGTACAATAAAAGTCTTATTTTACATCGTGGTGGATTCTTTGGTTTTATCAGACATTTTCGCTTCTACTACAAGCGGAATCCTTTGGATGGTAACAACTCTGTTTTTTCTGATACTTGTGGTTGTTCTGGGCTTTTGTTACCTTCACATGATGGAGAATATACCAACTGAACTTGATTATAATCCGACATCAGCGGACTATGCTACTAAATGGAAGGAAGTTATTCAACAACAAGTAAACCCATTACTGAACTTGGAGCTACATATACAAACCACCAATGAAACAGGTACTGTACCACTTCACAAGGATTTTTATTCTGACTTAAGGGAGTTGGAAAATGTTTTGTATAAACTAAATAGATTAACCTGGCAGAGACGGCATCTTGAAGCCTGCCTTCACTTCACTGTCATCCCGAGAGGTATGCGTATTCTTTGTATGCCTACATATGGTGAAACGCATCCTATATTATTAAAGAAGTGGCAAGAATTGAATATCAGTTTTAGTAAGCAATACATCAACTTGTTGATAGAATACTTTACTCCCATAGAAAACGAACTCACAGTGAAAGCAGATGATTTGCATCAAAATCTGCTGAAGCGCTTTAAAAGGGGAAATGTACCGCAAAAAACTAGAGGGTATGTTTATACAAGTTATAGCATTTGGAGAAAGACTGCAACAACTAAAACATAAAAAACTCTTGAGAGATTACAATGACTTTGTTTCTGGTCAGATCTTTATTTGGCCAAAAAACAATACACATACAACAGGGCAGCGTAATTCCTATGCAGAAGTGACTCAACGCTTCCCCAGAGTAAATGCTAGTACTGTGAATGTAGATTTGAATAATGACATTTCCGCTTTAAATGATCCATCACAACAATTAGTGATGGGTTCTCAGACTAATGCAACCAATGGAGGGGTTACACGTCTAGTAGAAACAGAAGTTTCAGATACTCCCCCTTCGAATCAGGAAGGTCTGCAATTACCTGTTTTTGTGAATGGAGCGAGACCCAAGACGACCACGACCATGACACCACAAGGTTTTTTTTACCTTTACCAGTACAATATCGACACCAGAACAGGATAAGATCAACCAGCAGAGGCAGGAGAAAGAGGAAGTTCTCGGAAGAAACCACAGAAGAAAGAAGACGGCAACATCAGTGAATTAACTTGTATTCAATTTATCTAACTATGCACTTACTACCAGCGAACATAGCTTGCTGAATAAGGGACTTTCATTCATACCCTCACAGGGTAGTAATTTAGCTGAACTTTTAATAGATCTACGAATATTTACAAGAACGTTAACTTTAAAATCTATGTATAAAGATACACTGACAGATCTTAATGTGGATAATGATGCACGTTTTAAGAAAAAAAAAAGTGCTTTTATACCAGAAGTTTTACCAAATGTAAACTGTTTCGTACGTAAATGTGAAAGTGACTTTTATAAGTATTTTTCAGATGTAAGGAAAGGAAAAAAGCATGGAAAAATTTTTTATAATCTTAGTAATGAAGAACACCAAGCACTACAGAATTTAACAAAGGATGAATTGTTAACTATAAGACCTGCTGATAAGGGAGGGGGTCTTGTAGTGTTAGATACTGTTTTCTATGATGAACTTATGTTTAAGATGTTAAGTGATGTTGAGAAATATGAAAGAATAGACCATAGTAAATTAAAAAAGATTATAAGTGCAGTTCAAGATACGCTTTATGATTTGCTAATGTGTAGACAAATAACGAAACAGCTATATGAATATTTTTTGGTAGATACACCCAATATTCCAAGTATTAAAGGGTTACCAAAAATGCACAAAATGGAATACCCCCCACCTATGCAACCTATAGTGGCAGGGGAGAAATGGGTGACTGAATATATATCAAAATATTTAGAATCTGAACTAGGACCTATAGTAAGATGAATACCTACTATTCTGAAAGATACTTACTCATTATTGAATGACATTGAACAACTAACAAATGGAACAGATTTACCATCTACATTAATATTAGCATCTTTAGATGTTAAAAATCTGTTCACTGTCATACCTAATGATTATGGAGTAGAGGCAGTTAGGGAGATACTACTAGAAGACAAATCTTTGCATAAGGATATACAACTTTTAGTATGTACCCTATCAGAATTGGTCCTAGAAAATAATGTATTCTTATTTAAGGACACTCTCTACATACAAACATGGGGTGTAGCGATGGGCACCCCATGTGCAAATTCATATGCAAATCTTGTCATGCACTATTGGGAATCTAGACATTTGTTCAATAGTCAATATATGAAAAACATTATTTTATACAGACGTTTCGTTGACGACGTTCTTATTCTGTGGAAGGGAGAACAATCAGAACTGGAGGATCTAGTGAGGTATATAGAAACAACGACAGACTTTCTAAGGTTCACTCTAGATTATTCATATCATAAGATTGATTTTTTAGATATTTCTATTTTGAAAGATAGTGGGAATTCACTTATTACAAAATTGTTTAGAAAATCATGCTGGAAAAATGCCATTCTATACTACAATAGTATGCACCCTTGATTTATTTTTTCTAATATAATAAAGAATCAAAGAGTTAGGATTATCAGGCTATGTACTCAAATAGCTGACAGAAATGAACAGCTTACGATTTTAAATAAGCTGTTTTCTAATAGGGGTTACCCATCTAATCTCATAGAAAATCCTAATCACAGATACCAATCAAATTGGATATCTAATGAGGCTATACAGCAGATATCCAGCAATAGAAGAGCTATTGTACCCTTTACTACTAGATATACCAATGATATCTGTAATATTATAGAAATCATAAAGAAAAATTGGGACATCCTTACAATGGATAATGACCTGAGAGATCTAATAGGCCTGGTACCTCATTTCAGATATAGAAACAGTAAGAACCTGAAGAGATGGCTATGTATAGACAAAATGGGTAATAAAACTATAACTAATGGAGGTATTAAAACTAAGATGGGAACTTGGCCATGTGAGAAATGTAGCATGTGTAAATATATTACAACAGAAAAAGAGTTTATAACACCTAACCTTAATTATATACATAAGTTTATTTCATATGCTACATGTAATACTACCAGTTTGATCTATTTGGCTACTTGCACTAAATGCCAAGCCTATTATGTAGGGTTAACCTCTAGAAGACTTGGGGATCGTATATACAACCATATTTATGAAATTAGAAAAATGACCCTAACTAATGCTTTAGCCAAACATATTAACTTAAATCATGATCATGGTTTTAACTTCAGAGTCTTACAAATAATTAAACCTACTATGAGGGGTGGAGACAAGATGAATATATTAGGTAAAATTGAGTTAGAATGGATCCTTAGGTTACGGGCACACATAGAACCCGGATTGAATACTAATATGAGCATTAAACCCATATTAGCAGCACGTAGATAGGAATGAATTTGGTAAAAATAAACATAATAATAAATTAAATATTGAATATATTAATTAATAATTATTTATAATAATTTATAGTTATAATTGTTTTAGCTGTTTCATATATATATATATATATATATATATATATATATATATATATATACAATTTTTTAATTAAAGAATAGGATCTAGGTATTGTATTATATGTTCCTGAACAAAGTAAAAATTTTTATTGTGGATGAGTATTTTTAGTTCTTTATACTTTAGCTCTCACATATACATGTTAGTATAGTATATTATACCATCATATGGTTGCTTAGATCTTTAAAGATAGAACATATTAGTTTTATTACATTCAGTAGTATCCTCTATTAATTAGATAAGATATATATTAACTATGTACATATTCTTGTTTTTTAGAATTGTATACATCACTATATGTTCTCTTAAATACAACCATATATATAGATCTAGATATGATTTTTCGCTTTGGATATAACAGTATTCTAACGAATAATATAATGGTTCTAATACAAGCGACAATGTTAAATAATGAAAGTTGAATATAATACTATGTTTCTTTAAGATCAAGTAAATGATCTACTGCTTAATTAGATAATGAAATTAATTATACAATTAGTAGGTCTTGAACCACTATATAAGCTAAAGTGATTTAACATTTCAACATAACCTGATGAAGCATACTTGGTGTATGTGAAAGCTCTCGTTTTGTTCCTGTTTGTACAATAAAAGTCTTGTTTTACATCGTGGTGGATTCTTTGGTATTATCAGACATTTTCGCTTCTACTACAAGTGGAATCCTTTGGATGGTAACAAGTCTGTTTTTTCTGTTCCTCTTAGGAACTGCAACCAAACCAAATGTTCCAAAACTCACAGAATGGACTGATTCCTTGGCACCAACCATTACTTTGGTGTCATTGACACTAGCACCTGTAATAACTCCAGTATCTGCACTGGATTCCATGTCAGTGCCGGCATCTCCTACTGCTCCGCAGGTTGTACCTTCTACTTCAGTGCCAAAGACTGAAACTTTATACGCACCCAGGATGAGATATTCAGTCTGTTGATCCCTTCCTGAGTCAACTCCCTAGCCCATTTTTAGAAAGGCCAGAATCTCCCTCCAGATTGTCTATTTGCTCCTCCAGGATCTTTCCAAAGTAGACATAGTGAGGTTAGTGGATCAGCTTTTGACAGCTAGGGGTCTTCCTCCATCTTCTAAGCCCCCTCTCCCATCTGGAGCAGGGGAGTATTCCCCCTGCACTCCAACATATATTCCTCTTCAGACCTCCCTGCAGCCATTAGAGTTAACTCTGACCACACAGGTTCCTATGGCCCTGGCACCAACAACATCCTTGTCTTCAGTTCCAGGCAGAGCTCTGACTCTCTTGCTGCCTTTGTAACCAAGGGATCCCTGGGATTGTGCCTCCACCATCGGTTCCAGGGGGTTGAGTCGACTCCTGTTTTTTATTCTGAGTCATCCTCACCTCTTCAAACTGTGATGGCTAGGGGTCTTTCCTCAGCTCCTGCCATGGAGGTGGGCCTCTCAGAGTGGGGTGTGACCCCGGTTCTGAGTTTGTCTCTGTTCTGAGCTCCCATCCCTCCTCGGGGGGGGCCTGCCTTTCAAGCTATAGAGAGAGCTTTAGCCACCACAATTTACCAGGTGGCTGCTCTGTTACTGGAGTCTCACCCCATAATACCTGCTTACCCAGAGCTTCCACCAACCTCCATGCCTAGACTGCCAGCACCAAGGTTGCAAGAGATTCCATCTAAGGATCACTCCTTTTCTGAGTCCTCTTCAGATATTCCCACTGAAGAGCCCTCTCAGAAGAAGCTGTGTAAGAAGAAACACCTGAACTCCCCTGAAGAGTCCGTCACAGAGGACACAGATTTCGATGATAGGGAATTTCCCCCCAGTCACCCTGGAATATGTCTTCTTTAGAGACATTCTAGAGATCCTTAGAGGGGTAACTGGAAGAAAAGACCCTAAATCTAAGGTGTCTGTGTACTTGCAAGCCTTCAGAACTTGCCAAACTACTTCTCCTGGGTGACACCTCCCACTGACGATCTCATTAAGTTGATCACTCTGTGGACTTAGAAGGCCTTTGATTCAATAAAACCAATTCCCTGGAGACCAGATAAAATGCTATCCACTCATGAGCACCACCAGCACTGGGTGAAAGGATTAGCAGTAGATACCATGGTGGTAGCAGCCACCACCAAAAAGGAACTAGCTGAGGGAAGTTCCTCTGTTCATCCCCCTAACCGGGAGTCTAGGGTGATGGACAGATTTGGAAAGCAGGTTTATGCATCATTGACCTTTACCCTTAGGTCCTTACATTTTATGGCATATTTCACTAGGCTACAGAGGGATCTGATCAAGGAACATTTGGATACCCTCACAGGAGCTGCATCTGAGGGGTCCAGGAAAAAGTGGCCTCCCAGTTAGCTACCCTGAAGTCTTTCTAATTCATCCATGAGGCTTATTCCACATGCAGCCCAAAAGGTGACCAGGTCAACTGGTTCAGGTATTGCAATTTGACAGCATGCTTGGATGTACCTGTGTAAGTCTGCATAGCCATTCAAGTCTTCCTTCATCAGTGCTCCTTTTGATGTTTCTTTGTTCGGCCCCAGAGTCAAAGAAACTCTAGCCAGTTGTGAGAAAGATGGAAAGACCCTGTGTGCAGAGGGCATATGTTTTTCTGCTCCCCAGCAATTCTATTCTAGGAATCAGAGGAGTGGGATGATGTGGTTCAAAAAGTTCCAATAGCCTTTCCAGGACACATGGTGAAGACTCCCCTCGGGGCAGAGATGGGGACCTTTAATGGAAGACACCATCCTAGAGGCAGGAGTGGCTCACAGAATGAGGGTTCCAAAGATTCCTTCTCTGGCCAACCCTATCAACAATTCTGAAAGGGGGCCTGATTGCTTACCTCTGGAAGCATTCAGGAGAAGATTTTCTTTGCACCCAACAGCGTGGTGACAAGTAGCCACAGATGCCAGTGTGCTGAGAATTATTTCCAGAGGTTACCTTATTCCCTTCAATTTTTTATCTAAGAAATCAAACAAGGTTCCCCGATGTTCCACCCAATCAGAGGGACTAAGCTTTAGAAATACAAAAGCTGCTAGGAAAAAAAGTAATCCAAGAAGTCACCAGACTAGATAGAATCCGGATTTTACTCGAGGTTCTTTTTAGTGCTAAAAAAGATAGTGGACTGGAGACCAATTCTGGAGCTCAGCATTCTAAACAAATCTGTTCACAGTCCAAGTTCTGGATGGTGACGGTTCAGTTAATACTTTCCCTTCTAGAGGAAAATGATTGAACGTGCTCAGTAGATCTTCAAGATGCATTATTAACACATAAAGATGGACAAATGTTCAAGAAGATTTCTCTGCTTTTGGCTAGGAGCCAGTCACTTTCAGTTGAGCATGCTGCCCTTTGGTCTTACCACAGCCCCAGGATGTTCACCAAGTGTATGACAGCAGTAACAGATCACCTGAGACTGCATGGATTGCAGGTGTTTCCATATTTAGACAACTGGCTCATCACTGCTCCCACCAGAAATCTACTGCTTCAGACAACTGAATTCACCCTACAATTGTTCCTGCATCTTGGCATCATGGTCAATCA
Source organism: Protopterus annectens (assembly GCF_019279795.1). Taxonomy (NCBI): domain Eukaryota; kingdom Metazoa; phylum Chordata; order Ceratodontiformes; family Protopteridae; genus Protopterus; species Protopterus annectens. Next base: position 159,669,793 of record NC_056743.1, on the reverse strand, counting down.
TATGAAGTCTCAACTAACTCCCTATCAGGATATGGAATTCATTGGAGCTCGTTTTAACACCCTCTCATGTGTAGCCTCCCTCCCCCTTCACAGACTATAGAAGATAAAGACCCAAGTGCATTCTGTCATATGCACAAAGTACCAGCCTTACTGGTGCTTCAGACATTGGGGTCCATGGCAGTGGCTGTCACTCTGGTCCTGCTAGCGAGATTCCACATGAGATTACCGCAATAGCATCTTGTGAATCAATGGTGTATTCTAACCCATTCAATGAACTATCCCATTTTTATCAATGAACTATCCCATTTTTATCACCAGTCACTGCAAAAAGGACCTGTCCTGGTGGATGGAAACCTAAGAAATTCTTTTGGGTTGCCCCTTTCTCCCTCCTCAGCCCAAGGCCATAGTGACCGCAGATGCCTCCCAGATAGGATGGGGGTGGGCATTATCTGGGAAAGACAGTCCAAAGTACTTGGTCCCTGATAGAGGCCAATCTGTATATCAATGTTCTGGAGTTGAGGGCAGTGATATTAGCATTGCAAGGATTTCAATCTGTCTTCCCTCAAGGACTGATTGGTATCCAGTCAAACAGCTCCTTCTCAGGAAAGCAGCCAGGATGAGAAGCAAAGTGAGCCTCATTGCAACCTACTGGCCTCTACAAATTTGGTTTCCCTTCCTATGGCCACATCTAGTTCATCATCCATTTATTCTGGACCCATTTCCAGACCTTCTGTCTCATCCTCAGGGACTGGTGCATTCCAGTCTTCAAAGTCTCAAAGCAACTCCTTGGTTCCTTCAGTTCTGATAGTCACCAGGCATAATGATATACCATCCCCAATGCGAAAAAATTTGCTGGCATTGCATAAACCATCCACCAGGAAAGTGTACCTCAGTAAGTGGAAGAAATTTTCATGTCTGGGCTTGTGGTAATGGTCTAGACCCGTTTTTGTCTCCTGTGGGAAACGTTTTAGAATTTCTGGCCATCCTTTTTGTTAAAGGAGCTTCCGCCTCCACAGTTAGTCAAGCTATCTGCCATCTCTAGTTTCCATAATTGCTTCAGAATTCTCCCTTTAATTTCACATAGACTATGTAAAGTCTTCCTCAAGGGAATGATTTGATTAATGCCTCCTTTTAAAGATCCTCTACCCCCATGGGACCTGACAGTTGTTCTGCAATCACTGGTATTTACTCCCCTTTGAAACAGCAGCTGCATGCGATTTAAAGTTTATATCTTGGAAAATGTTTCTCCTCATAGCTATGACCTCTGCATGAAGAGTGGCTGAATTGCAGGCTTTATGTTCAAAACCCCCCTACTTAATTTTCCATAAGGATAGAGTTACACTTAGAACCAATCCATCCTTTCTTCTGAAGGTGGTCTCAGAGTAACATTAATCAAGCCATAGACTTGCCTGTTTTCTTTCCCAATTTTCCAACAAAGGAGAATATTGCCTACAATTGTTAGATGTTCACAGACAATTGCGTTTCTACCTCAGCAGAATGAAAGAATTTAGGAAATCAGAACAGTTATTTATATTCTTTTCTGGCACAACTAAAGTTACCTTGTCAAAATGGTTAAGAGATTGTATTACTTACATTTGTAATAGGAAGAATCTCAAGTTACATGTGCCAGTGAAGGTACATTCCACCTGATCTATGGTCACTTCAGCTGTATTCCATTCTAAGGCTTCCGTGAGTAAAATATGTGCAGCAGCAGCAACATGGGTTACTCCACATGCTTTTATTATTCATTACAAATTGGATTTGGTCTCCAGAGGAAGAGCCTCCTTTGGTTCTATCGAATATCCTTCCATAGGGCCACCCAGGATCTAAAGTAGCTGAGGATTGTGTTCCAACTGTCAAGAATAGATGAAGACTGTTGATATCAGATAAAGAAGTTATGTTCTTACCATAACATTCCATCTGTGTTGTCGATCTTCATCTATTCTTGGCATCCCCCCCTCCTGTGGATTCCTGGAGGAGTGTACCTTTGTTCTTTTTTTTTTTTTTCTTTTTGTGAGGACACACCTTGGGCATGGCTTCTTCATTCAGTTTGGTTTCCTCCTATTTTTTTTATAAGCCTGCAGTGCAAACTTGATCTGAGGTAATGTGGAGAGCGGCACTGTGGGTAGAATCTTAGCTCGAGAGTTTTTTGGCTGGCGCAAGCTGTATAATGGCCAAGCTGGTTCTGAGGATTAGAACCATAACCCAACTGTTAAGAATAAATGAAGATCGACAATACAGATGGAACATTATGGTAAGAATATAACATTTTTTTTCCAGTCTAGCCCAGTTGTTCCACCTTGAAGAAGAATATATGTCCTGTCTGAATTCCAGCTGTTAATTCTTCATCTTCCATACCAAAATATTCTCATATCCGTCCTGTCTTGTTTTATGTACTCTTCTAGATGCTCCAGTGTGCCCTCACTATTACAAATCGGGTTCCAGTCCCCACTCATACATAATAGTCCCCGACCCAGCTAAAAACCCCAGTCGTCCTAAGCTCCATAATAATACTTTTAGGTGGAATATGTGCCAGCATAATTATCTTCCACTAACTTACTACCACAGATCTACCATTATCTTTTTGTTTTCTCTGCTGTCACTATTGGAGCCCCTCTTGCAAGCAGTATTATTTCCCTGCTTTTCCTTTGTCCACAATACTCTGCTGAACATCCATTCTGAAATCATTTATCAACTTCACATGCTCATTTCTACTCAAATATTTCTCCTCTTACATTGTTCTTTGCTCCCTATACTTCATATTCAATGGTCTTTGCTCTATGTCTATACCTGCAAGGTCATTAACATTCTATGTTGATAGTGACAACGCTTCAGTAAAAAAGGCATTAAAACAAAAGCAATTTAAGCCTCCAACCCTTTTCAACTTGTAGCAAGCACACAAACTGTATACACATTCCAAAAAGGAAGTTTACCTCTCCACATCGGGGCAGTTGCCCTAAATTGACAGCTTTAATTATAGTTAATACCTATCCCAAAATTATAGTTAAATATGGTGAAGGGCATGCTAGAGCCTGTGCTTCCTCTTATTGCAAAGTGTCCTTATCCTAGCTCTGTTCTCTTCTAATAACTGCAAATTCATGAAAGTTCCCTTATAAATTTAACTCGAGACACTGGTCTGACTTCTTATGATTAATTGCTTGCATCAGTTTGCTTGTCTTCAGACAAAAGCAGGTGCTAATGGAAAATTGCTAATAACTTTGCAAAAGCATTAAAAATACAGTAGAGTCTTGATTATCTGAACTAATTGGGACCTGGGATAGTACAGATAATCAAACATATAATTGAACCAGATAAAAAATTCTAAAATCTTGTTTTATTTTGTAGGCAGGGAATGTAATTTTCAAACATTTAGCGACTCCAGTGGACAATAAAGAATATTTTTCACACACAAGCGGGCTACAAGCTCAAAAACACACAGAAGTGAATACGTATAATGTTTACATATTCAGACTTTGATTTTTCCTTCCCCAAAACTTTGGAATGATGTGTTTGGATAACTGATGTTTCGGATAATCGACATTCAGATAATCAACTCTATACTGTACCATTTTCTTGATTTTATCATTTTATCTCATTTTTCTAGCCTATCTGCTTAAAAGGCTTGCATGCAGCTTTAAACTAAGGACTTTAGTAAATATCCTCCTCTATAAAATTACAAATCCTTTTAATTCATGTATAATATCAGTATACTTTTACATCCCCCAGCATCAACAGGTAACTTTATATTAATTTAATCTTGTTCTTTCCAGCCTTTTGTGTTAGTGTTGTCTGAATACATTACGATTAAGAACAAATACTTTTCTTACTTTAACACTAGTATATACAACAGTAATTAAAACTTCTCTAACTAAATTTAAGTTATATCTGCATACTATACATAATTGTCTTACAATGCAGCATGCAATTTATATCATGAACTATATTACAGAAAAGAATGGAGTTACTTCTTGAAGACATTCGGTGTCTTTCCAAATATTGGCAAAAAGTGGGGTTTATGCTTTAATAACTTCCAATCTTTTTCAGCCATGTTTTGCAGAACTACATCTAATGAGAATGATCATTTACAGTTCACACACTTGTTCACTAATTATACATTGTTCCTGGTCTGCTTCCTGATAATCTCAACCTCCTAATACCAGTCTATGTTTCAAGTCTAGGATACTCTGATTCTTCTAGTCAGCTGCTCTGCTTTTTTTTCTGTCACTCAAAAATTTGCAGTTGAAAATATTTCACTGACAAAGTGTCTCTGTAGCTTTTATTGTTAGAAGAATGAGAAGCATATTCCCTTCAGGAAGTATCACACCTGCATCTTTGCATCTCCTGATTGCTAGGATAAACTTGTTTTTGTCTGCCTGGTGTACACTGAATAATAATAATAATAATCCACAAATGCTCTGCTATCCCTTATTTTTAATACACTTTCATTCTGCCACAGTTTTTTCATGAGCAGCTCTTTCTGCTGGAATGATTGCATCTTTACTAATATAGGTCTTTGCTGTCTTTTTGTGGTCAGAATTGGAGTACACAAAAGTTGTGCTTCCTTGAGTAACAAATCCTGTTGTGGAACACCAGTCCAGTTGATTATATATACTTTCATAAAATGTAATCTGTTCCTTCTAGTTGGTATCACAAAAAATATCAGATTTTCCTCAGTGTGCTGTCTCAATTGTATTTTCCGAAATGTTTAAGAAGACTCACATTCATCCTCTGATTTCTGCAGGTTTGTCAGCTAATCTGAAAAGGTACACAAAACTACTTCTACTCTTTCTAGCCTTTTGATATTTGACTTATGTATTCAACCAGTGTCTCATTTTAAATACATTAGAGTGCATTTGATTTATGTTTCTCCTCTAAATTACTGGAAACCATCTCTTGTGATGCTGAAACTTGAAAATATTTTTGGCTGAACAGATGGAAAGGTTCTTCCCATTCAGAGCTTTTTCCTTCTCCTTCTCTGATTGATTTTCTTACTTTCTCAGTTTTCTCTGTATGTATCCAGATGATGTAATTACTAGCCAGTATCCGAATTTTTGTCAAATTTGTACATTTTGCTGGCTTTTTAACAATTTCTCATTTTTCATACTGGGAGACTGTCAAAGGAAAAAACTTCAAAGACCAATACACGTAAGGTTCAGTTAAGGCACTTTAATTTACTTGCAGCAAGGAGACAAAAACATGCAAATACAAGGATTTGTCTAACTACTAACAGGAAGTATGTTCATTCTTATACTGTTTTACAAGACATGGCCTTCTAAGCTGATGTAATCAAACACAACTTTCAGTATTGTTCTACAGCAGATGTTACTCAGATTTTCTGCTGACATGACTAGATTTGTGAGAAACATTTCAGAAAAACAACCTGGCCTTGGTGACTATTAATCCGTTTACAAGCGTCTATTGTACAGTGTTACATTTCAAGGATTTCAAGGTAGTCTTCTAATACAGATACAAGCAAATGCTGATTGCAGTTCATATTTTCAAGCAGGCTTTGTACTAATTATCTATAACTTCTACAGCTGTGTATTTTCTCATGGCACAGCAGAACTTCTTGTCTAAGTTTCATACAAGTAGTATTGTTCTAGTCATTATTTTCCTAACGCAAGCAGAAATCACCTGCTTCTCAGTAAATTTCCAAGGCACAAGCAAGATTTTAGCTAACAATACAAGGTCAGAAAGCATCTGCAGCTTGTACAGATTTATGCAGTATGAAATAGAATAAATGTGTTAACCCTTTTCAAGCTCTAAATGCACTAAGCATATTGCTAATACACACATTAATACATATTTTTCTAACATTTCTCCCCATTAATACTTTTATTCTACTTTCAAAATAAGCATAAACAGTTTGTTTTCTTCTGCTAACCTCTTCCACTCAGGATTTGCAGTTAAGAGAGTCATTCAGTTTAAACTTATGAAAGCATTTTTAGTCTTTTAACAGTTCTTCAAACTCAGTATTTTGATATAAGGTTTCAGAAACTGAAATGTCTATTAGGTCTTTAACTAGTCTTTTCATGCAGGGGATACCACAACAAACACATACTCCCAGTAGGAGCATACCTACACAAATGGCAATCAAGATGTTCATTAGGATGGTACCCCTCCCCCCAAACCATTTCTGGAAAAAGTCCATCAGTGGGTTTAGGCCTGGTTTGGTCATGGCCAACACTTGCTGAATTACCTCAAGATGATTGTCTATCTCGTGTTTATGGTCAGGAATTTATTAACAGCATTCTTCTTGGATTAAAGCGCACGTACCACCTCTCGCCGCTAGGGTGAAGTCGAGAGCTATGCGGTTTTGGAGCACTACAGTTCTCATAGCATTCTGTTCATCAGTCACCAATTCGAGAGCAGAAAAAGTTGCATTGCTCATTACTTCGAGAAGTTTTGACAGTTTTCTCAGCTCCCAGATCGATTTCACTGCTCCATATGCTGGTAATATGCCTGCCCACGATATAACGCTATCACTCAAGTCCATGTGTGTCAGTCCTTTGCTTAGAGAGTGATAGTCTTTCCAATGTGCATCGATTTGTCCCACTGGATTTACAGGTTTCTTGACGACCTCTCGGACATTTCGAATTTTCCCATGAGGCAAAACTGCAGTGTGTCGTATGGCCGGAACCAGGTAACCCAAAAAACAACTGCCAGACCAATTCTCAAGTAACCATTTGTATGCCTTTCTACCACACACAAAATAACAGTCCCCTACTTTAGTAGTAACCTTGCTAAGAATATATACTCACCCTGCATGAAACATTTTTCTATCAATTGTAGACAGTTGTTTATAAAGAACAGAACTATGTTCTACCTCATTAAGTGTTTTGTGCATCAATCCAAGAAATGAATTATAGTTTGTATTACAATAAAGATCTACTTTGTTACCTTTAGTGTAACATCTATAAGGAACAGTTACATTGCAATTGCTCCAACCCACTTGAACAGTATCATTTTTATAAAAACACGCAGTTCCCTTTTGTGGAACAGACAAGTGCAATGCTATTTTATCTTGTGCTGCAATGGTTGAGGTATCATAAATCAAGTTCTCCCAGGTCTCATTGACCCCTAGGGGGACTGTAGTCATTAATAACCCCCCGTATGCTGTCGGCAAAGCTGTGCAAATCCAGCAATTTGAAACATTGAAAGTCTCAGCATACACATATTTAATTGCCTGGTAAGTGTTAAAGTTTGGATGCCAGTTTATGAGTAATGCTTCACATTTATTCAGTTCAGTCTGTGTGGCCGTGAAAAGAAAAGGCCACAATAAAAAGATTATTGTCATTAGTACAGTTAACAGGATGATTATGCAATACTTCTGAGGAAAGGGTTGTTCTGCATTCCTGTTTCTTCTGGACTCTATCATTTTTGCTCTTGGCATGTAACAAGATTTTCGTCCAGTTCAAAGTTTTTAACTAATTTACAGTGCGTCAAGTGGATCCAGGAGGCACACACCACAATTTTAACTGCAGTGGGTGTTGACAAAAGCACTTGATATGGACCTTCCCACTTTGGAGACGCCTAGTTTTTCTTCTTAACTACCTTCAGCCAGATCCACGCTCCAGGGGGCATTGCCACTTCTGATGGTCTGGTTCGATCTTTATCTGAAACAGAATTTAACTGCAACAAATGTTTATAATTTAACAAATTACACATATACTCTGCTAATGTACTGTCAGCTTCCTGGTCTGTGGGCATGAGAGATTTCCTCTGAGGTATATAGTAAGCTCTTCCAAAGAGCTTTTCAAAAGGAGTCAATCCGTTTGCATTCGGAACAGTTCTCATACTCAACAGTGCCAGGGGCAGACAGTACACCCAGTTTCTCTGCGTTTCTGCTACTAATTTTCTTAGCTTACTCTTTAAAATCCCATTATGCCTCTCTACTAGCCCTGCTGATTGAGGGTGATACGCACAATGATTTTTTAGGGAAATACAAAAATGTTTACTTAACTGCTGTATGGTCTGATTTACGAAGTGCGTGCCGTTGTCACTGTAGATCCTTTCCGGAATGCTGAATCTAGGGATGATTTCTTTAACAAGCACTTTGGCCACAGTTGTAGCGTCTGGATTTTTAGTCAGAAAGGCTTCCACCCATCTGGAAAACATTCCACAAAAATGAAAGAACTTCACCAATAGATAAACTACAGACTTCGAAAGTAGATTCAATATAGCTGAAAAAAGTATGGAACACCAAAATTAGCGCTTTCATTCACTTTATTTGACGTGAACTTCTTCAGAAACAACTTACCCAACCATTACAACACTTTAAATAGTAAAATAACCATCACATGTTCTATGATGTAATTAATTAATTTCTTAAAGATATAAACTATAAATATACATATATATAAATTATTATAAACAATACATAAAACAAAATAATAAATAAGTATAATATAAAATGTAATTTACAAATTTCATTTGTAAAAAACATTTTATATTTATTACCTCATTTAAACCTGGAGCCTGATCTGCTCCTAAATACACCTGCCAAATAGATTCTCTACATTCTAACTCAAGTTTGTTATTACCAGTAAATATAGTATTATCAACACTATCTAAAACTGAAAAAACAAACTTTTTAAAGTTGTTACATTTACTAGAATGCTTGTCCAGTGCATTTGTCATGTCCTTTTTCTTAATAGCTAAAATGTGTTCACTAATTCTTTTTTTAAAACATCTTGTAGTCATTCCTACATAATAGCTTGGACATGTCTGGCACTGGGCAACATAAATTACCATTTCACTATGGCAAGTGTAATATTTTTTAGACCAATGCATAATGTTTAAATGAGAAAAATAAACTGAAGAAGAATTACTAATATATCTGCACTGTTTACAGTGAAAACACGCATATGTGCCCCTAGTATTGATAGTGGCTTTACTCTTCATATCTAAGGTGTCTACTTTTTTCTCTAACAAACTTTTGAGATTCACAACTTTCTTAAAAGTAAAGTTTGGTTTTACACCTATAACTTTAGCTAAATCCTGATTTCCCAAGACTATCTTCCAATTCTCAACTATAATCTCTTTAATAAGCCACATTTCATTAGAAATAGGCAAAACAAAGGCATTAATAAATTCTCTGTCCACAGTTGAAATATTATTAATAAAGGCTGATGAACAGATAGTTAAAATAGGTCCAGCTTTACTATTTCTTAACACCATTACTTCCCTTTCAATTGACTGTAGCCAAGAAACATGATAACCTCTATCAAGAAAGAATCTTCTCAAAACTCCCATTTCATTATGAAAAGTATTGTCCTGAGATGTCAATTTACTCAATCTAATGTATTGTCCCTTGATGACTCCTCTTTTCATATGCAATGGGTGTATACTTTCTTTATGCAAATACTGATTCGCAAATGTTGATTTCCTATATATCTTACTAGAAAATTGTTTGGCTATGGGGTCATAAGACAAATTCAAATCCAGAAAATTTTAAGATGGTCCGTACCCACCAACTGAAAATTTTAAAAAATCAGTAGTACTATTTAAATAACTGACAAAGCCATTAAATTCATCCAGTGTACCTTGCCAAAGAAACAACTTTGGCAAGGTACACTGGATGAATTTAATGGCTTTGTCAGTTATTTAAATAGGATTTGAATTTGACATCTCAGGACAATACTTTTCATAATGAAATGGGTGTTTTGAGAAGATTCTTTCTTGATAGAGGTTATCATGTTTCTTGGCTACAGTCAATTGAAAGGGAAGTAATGGTGTTAAGAAATAGTAAAGCTGTACCTATTTTAACTATCTGTTCATCAGCTTTTATTAATAATATTTCAACTGTGGACAGAGAATTTATTAATGCCTTTGTTTTGCCTATTTCTAATGAAATGTGGCTTATTAAAGAGATTATAGTTGAGAATTGGAAGATAGTCTTGGGAAATCAGGATTTAGCTAAAGTTATAGGTGTAAAACCAAACTTTACTTTTAAGAAAGTTGTGAATCTCAAAAGTTTGTTAGAGAAAAAAGTAGACACCTTAGATATGAAGAGTAAAGCCACTATCAATACTAGGGGCACATATGCGTGTTTTCACTGTAAACAGTGCAGATATATTAGTAATTCTTCTTCAGTTTATTTTTCTCATTTAAACATTACGCATTGGTCTAAAAAATATTACACTTGCCATAGTGAAATGGTAATTTATGTTGCCCAGTGCCAGACATGTCCAAGCTATTATGTAGGAATGACTACAAGATGTTTTAAAAAAAGAATTAGTGAGCACATTTTAGCTATTAAGAAAAAGGACATGACAAATGCATTGGGCAAGCATTCTAGTAAATGTAACAACTTTAAAAAGTTTGTTTTTTCAGTTTTAGATAGTGTTGATAATACTATATTTATTGGTAATAACAAACTTGAGTTAGAATGTAGAGAATCTATTTGGCAGGTGTATTTAGGAGCAGATCAGGCTCCAGGTTTAAATGAGGTAATAAATATAAAATGTTTTTTACAAATGAAGTAATTTTATTAACATTTTATATTATACTTATTTATTAATTTTTTTATGTATTGTTTATAATAATTTATATATATGTATATTTATAGTTTATATCTTTAAGAAATTAATTAATTACATCATAGAACATGTGATGGTTATTTTACTATTTAAAGTGTTGTAATGGTTGGGTAAGTTGTTTCTGAAGAAGTTCACATCAAATAAAGTGAATGAAAGCGCTAATTTTGGTGTTTCATACTTTTTTCAGCTATATTGAATCTACTTTCGAAGTCTGTAGTTTATCATCTGGAAAACATATCTACAATGACAAGACAATACTTTTTATTTTCACATTTATTCAACTCTAGGAAATCCGTACAAATAGTATGAAACGGATCCGGTGGTGTAGGGAAACTCCCTTGCTTGGGCTCTAACGCCCCTTGTGCATGATGTTTATTACAGATGTGGCATAACCAACAAAATCTTTTAGAGTAATTTGTAAATCCATACGTCGTGAACACCTGGTTCACCAGCTGTACCATCCCCCCTGTTGAGACATGGCACTGTCCATGGCTCAACAAAGCTGCATATCTAAACAAATTAAACGGCAATATTGGTTTTCTTTCTTTAGAGATGTACAGCCCCTTTTCGAGAATTGCTCCTCGTTTTACCCATCTTTGTTTTTCAGCTTGCGTAGTAAGTGTCTGCATTGTCTTTAACATTTCTAAGTCTAAAATCTCAGAGGGTTGTAATTCCTCATTCAAAAGAAATACTTCTGAAGCTGCCTGCTTTGCAGCTGTATCATCTCTCGCATTACCTTTTGAAATCCTATTCTGTTGCTTGGTATGAGCTGTGCATTTACAAATAGCTACTTTCTGAGGTAACTGAATAGATTCTAAAAGATCTAAAATAAACTGTCCATGATTGATTGGTTTGCCAGTAGATGTTATCATTCCTCAATTTTTCCACTGTTGCGCAAAAACATGTACAGTATAAAAAGCATACTGGCTGTCAGTAAAAATGTTCACACATTTACCCTTTGCTAAGGTACATGCCCGTGTCAAGGCAATCAATTCTGCTGCCTGTGCCGGTAAACTATGTGGTAAAGATTTCGCTTCTATAATGTCAGTATCAGAAACTACTGCATATCCTACTAGGTTCTGTCCTGCAGGACCCCTTTTGCACGAGCCATCCACATAGTATGTCACCTCGGCATCATCCAAGGGAACATCCGTAAGATCTTTTGGCAGTGTCTTTTGCTCAATCACCTGCAGGCAGCTGTGTAGTGTGCCATCTGCAGGGGTTGGGAGCAAGGTTGAAGGGTTCAAAGTCATACATCGTTCAATTGTCATATGAGGTTGGCTCAACAGTATAGTCATACAGGAAAGATGCCTAGCAGGGGAAAGATATGCTACCTTCTCTTGCAGTAAAATAATTGTGACTGCATGAGGCACTCTCAATGTGAGAGGGTGGAACAACACTACTGAGGCCGAAGCCTGTACTGCCATTGCAGCTGCAACTACTGCTTGTACACAGTGAGGTAACGACCGTGCCACTGGGTCCAGTTGTGATGAATAATAAGCAATAGGGCATTGCTTGTCCCCATGCTGCTGTGTTAACACTGATGTCATATAACCTTGCTTACAATCTATGGTTTGGATCAAACGTTTATGATAGTTTGGCAATCCCAAAACTAATGAGGATGCTATTAACTGTTTCAGTTTGCAGAAAGCAGATTCTGCTTCTGGTGTCCATTGTAACAAATCCTGTGCTGCCATAGGCTTTTTATAAATCAGGTTAGTCAACAGTGCAGATTCCAAAGCATAGTTTGGAATCCAACTCCGACAAAAATTAGTCGTACCCAGGAAGGACATAATTTCCTTCTTGGTAGTGGGTTTTGGTGCTTGCAAAATCGCTATTTTTCTATCCTCATCTAATGTCCTACCTTCCTTGGATATTACATATCCTAGGTATTTAACCTGTTTTTCCAAAGCTGCAGTTTATTTTTGTTTACTTTATTTCCTTCAATGGCTAAAAATTGTAATACCGCTATAGTGTCTTCTTTACAATCTTGCTGGGTGGGGGACGCCAGCAGGATATCATCAACATAAAGCAAAATCTGACTACCTGTTGGTGGGATAAACCCTGCCAAGTTGCTTGCCATTTCTTGCAAGAATATTGTTGGACTTTCACAATACCCCTGTGGTAGTCGCATATATGTATACCTTTTCCCCTGAAATGTGAATGCAAACCAATGCTGACTGTCAGGGTGTATCGGTATCGAAAAGAACGCATTGCTGATATATACCACAGAAAAAATATTTCTGTTGAGGTTTTAAATCATTCAACAGGGTGTGTAGGTCTGGCACCGTAGTTGCCCTTGGTATTACTGCGTCATTTACAGCTTGTAAATCTTGGACCATACTCCACTCTCCATTTGCTTTCTTAACAGGAAATAAGGGTGTGTTACATGGTGAATCAGGAGATTCCACCAGCACCCCTTCCTTAAGTAAAGCTGCTATAATAGGTTTGATTCCTAACTCTGCATCTTTTCGTAAGGGATACTGTCTCTTTTGTGGTCTAAATGCTGACTTTGGCGTAATAGTAACTGGTCCCGCTGTACGAATAAGTCCTACATCTGATTTTCCTGTTGACCAAAGATTTTCTGGTATATTCTGTAAGGCATTCTCTTCCTCCTTCAATAGGAGTGCTAATCAGCTGTCCTTGCTAGACTGCAAGTGTACAGCTGGCTGGGTCTGAGTTATCTAATTCATCTTCTGCATTTGTATTCCCTGTTCTGACAGTTCTAACTCTGTCTGTTTTTCCCATCTCGTGACTTTTTCTCTTAAGTCTACCCATTTTACATTCTTGTCCTTAGTTAAGCTAACGTGGTAATCGATTAGATTTATAGAGTGCAAAGAACTCCTGGGGCAATGAACAGCTGGCTACACTGTTCCCTTCTGTGTCCCAGTACAGATTATGTAATACCAATCTGTTTGCACGATTTCTAAACAATTCTTGCTCATATCCCTTATCAGGTCCTGGTGTGTTACAATAATACAGAGTACAGTGCAACAAATGCTGTTTATCAATGTCAAGGGAGGGGAACTTGCTGATGGCTACGTTCATCAACTCATCAGTCACCGCCCCTGGACTAGTCGTAACCAAGTCCTGGCTGTACCAATAAAACATTCCATCCTCTGATTGCACTGCAAAGGTATCAGTTTGTCGCTGTGCTTCCATACCCTGCATAGTCGGAACTACTGCTATACCAAATAGCTGCATAAGATCTCTGCCCAAGAGGTTTACTGGGCATTTTGCAGATACAATAATTTTACTTTTCTGGGTCAATCCTGAAACAGGATCAGTTATCACAATATTATGGGAGAGGGGCTCACGATACAGCTGTCCATTAGCTGCTTTCACTAATATGTAATCAGGTGACTCTGAATTCTCTGGCAGTTTGGAGGGATGTACCAGGGTCCGTGATGCCCCTGAGTCGCACAAGAATCTAACTTCCCTCCCTTCTACCAGGAGTGTAACTTCTGGTTTCGTGTCTGCTAAATAGAGCTCTAAGCTCAATAAAGCCAAATCCAATATTTCATCTTCTTTGCTATCCGTGACTTTTTGCACTTCCTCTATTTCTTCTGTCACATTCTCTACTCCCTCTATCACATACTGATTTGTCCCTTCTCTGCTATCCCTTTCTAGTGATTCTTGACTATCACATAGTCAGTCCTCACCCTCCTTATCTTCTGTGGTTGCCTTCTTGTTTTTCTTGCAATCCCTTGCCAAGTGTCCTTTCTTACTGCATTTAAAACATTCACCCCTTTTCTTTCGCCCTTCAAAGTCCTCTGATCGTTGATCAGATTGTTAGTTTCCCTGGGCATTTCTCTTGCCCTTTTCCTGGACTGTACTACATATACTTCTGCTCCATCTTCTACAGAAAATACTTGGGCTTTCTTTTTGCTATTAAAATGCCTTTTGGCATGCCTAGCATATTCAAGCAATGACTGTAAACTGCTTGTACGATGATCTACCATGTGTTTTGTAATAAAGCTGCTTATAGGTGCAATACTGCCTTTCAAAAATGCATTCTTTAGCTGCTGCTTTTATGGGGAATCATGTGTCTGATCTTCAGGAACCTGCATTCCACAATGGTTATTAAAACATTCTAATAGCCTGGCATAATACCGATCAATAGCTTCACCTTCCTGTTGGATGCATTGATTAATGCAAGTCCAGTCTGCCCTAGGCTTCCATTTCTCAGAGATTCGGTCTGTAAGACCTTTCACTCTGTTGTCTAATTCTGCGCTACTATGTGGGAGGGGCCTGAGCGTAGCATCACGGGGATTCCAGTTGCCACTAATCATGTGCCAATTTGGTCCCACAATTTGTCTGACTACTTTTTCTTCCTCTTCTCCGTTTAAATTATAACTCAGCCTCATTCCTTGCAAATCTTCTAGGAACTTTCTAAAATTAACTTTTGGATGGGGAATTCCCTCAGTGGCTTTCCAGATGTCTTCCGGAGTCCAGGGTCTGTACACTAGAATTGTTGGGTCCTGACCTTCTTGCCCTGCCTGAGGATTAGGTACTTCTATAAGTGGGCATATTTCTTCTTCACTCGTAAATTATGAATTTCTACCCATTTGATATAACTCAATGTCCCCTTTTGAGTTTCCTGCCCGTGTTCGAGACCTGGTCTCGACGGGATCTCTAATAAACAGTGTTGCTTTTATAGTGTCTCTACTTACAGTGACAGCAGGATATCGCAGGGGTGGGCTAACTTGTTCACTTGCCTCATAATCTGGTAAGGGAGGCGGTGAGGCTGATGCTATTACTAAGTTATTGTCCTCCTTATCTAAAAACATTGCTTTTGAGTTATTATTCTTTTGTTCCCTTCGGTTTACTTCCTCAATCCGCCTGTGTGCCTGAGGAATTCCTAATTGACGTTGCTTTTTTTACCCGACCTCTAGAATCGGTTTTAAGTTTGACAAGCAAGGATTTTTCTAGTTTACCATCAAATTCATACTTATTAACCCATTTTGAGTAGTATTTAATATTATCAGCACGCTGTTACTGCATGTATTTTACGTCTTCGGTTAACAGTGGATTTTGGGACCGTTTGGTACAATTATTACCCATTTTATTCTACCCTTTTTAATCGTTATGTAACACTTTATTTTTAACGTGGTACCACGGATGTTTTTATAGTCTCTTCAGAATGACTGCCTACCTGTTCTGTTTCCCTGATCTATGACATGACAGTAATCTTTCTGTCCCTGACTTATAAAGTCTTAACAGAACAAATACAAATCTAGTCCCTGATCTAAAACAGAAAAAAAGAAGGTAGATTCACCTTACCTGAGCCTTCGTGATTGATCACCTGGTTCGAGTAAACCCGTCCTTCAGTCGCAGATCAGAAAGTGGCTGGCCTCTTTTGTACGACAATTCAGTCGGAGGACTTTTCAAATAAGAAGAACCAATGTGGTTTCCTCCCCGTACGGTTTCAAGCCACCTGGCCTGTCTGATCTGAGGTAAAGTGAAGGTTTCCGGTCCGAAGGACCAATCTGTCAAAGGAAAAAACTTCAAAGACCAATACACGTAAGGTTCAGTTAAGGCACTTTAATTTACTTGCAGCAAGGAGACAAAAACATGCAAATACAAGGATTTGTCTAACTACTAACAGGAAGTATGTTCATTCTTATACTGTTTTACAAGACATGGCCTTCTAAGCTGACGTAATCAAACACAACTTTCAGTATTGTTCTACAGCAGATGTTACTCAGATTTTTTGCTGACATGACTAGATTTGTGAGAAACTTTTCAGAAAAACAACCTGGCCTTGATGACTATTAATCCGTTTACAAGCGTCTATTTTACAGTGTTACATTTCAAGGATTTCAAGGTACTCTTCTAATACAGATACAAGCAAATGCTGATTACAGTTCATATTTTCAAGCAGGTTTTGTACTAATTATCTATAACTTCTACAGCTGTGTATTTTCTCATGGCACAGCAGAACTTCTTGTCTATGTTTCATACAAGTAGTATTGTTCTATTCATTATTTTCCTAATGCAAGCAGAAATCACCTGCTTCTCAGTAAATTTCCAAGGCACAAGCAAGATTTTAGCTAACAATACAAGGTCAGAAAGCATCTGCAGTTTGTACAGATTTATGCAGTATGAAATAGAATAAATGTGTTAACCCTTTTCAAGCTCTAAATGCACTAAGCATATTGCTAATACACACATTAATGCATATTTTTCTAACAGAGACATCTAATCAACCTGCTACTCAGCATGCATACATCTTGAGAGTTTGTTAGCAGACTTGTAAAATTACTCCACATCAGAATTTATATCAAACATTAAAAGAGGGTGCATGCATTGCTTGTAATACAGTTACACTTTGTGGAGTTACTTCTACTGGCACTTTCTGTTTTTATACTGTGTGTGACTTGTGTTAGTTGTTCCTGGCTTATACTGAAACTAGAAATAAAAAAAATCCACTTTTAATTATAAAATTCTCTCCAAAAAGAAGTTCAGTTATAGAGCATTGACATCCATACAGATTTTTTGTTTTGTTTCAGTTAAGACATAATCTTTTCATATAGCACCCCCACATCAGATTACAATATGTGGGCTAACAGCTAACTAGTGCTGATACTGGCTAAGGTGTATTTTTGCCTAAGGTTGTCTTGGGCCAGGTATTAAGGGAGGTGTGTATGGGTGGTCCTCAGTTTTCTCTCTCATATTTCCCCTCCACTAGCAGGACTCTGCATGTTTCAGAGTAGTTATACAGTTGCTAGATTTCTTGTGTATTTCTTTTCTTTTTAAAGAGGATTTTCAATTGTTTTATATCTATTTTTTCATAAAATTTCTAATTAATTAACCTCACAAAGAGAATCTGTTCTTTTTTGGGTGTATTGCTTTAAAGCTAATGAGCTGGCCACAGCTATTTTATTGCCACATGGTACACAGTTCTTTTAGGAAGTTTGTGGATATTAAATCACATCTTCTTTTTCTCTGTGTGTGTTATTTATTAATCCCTCTGGTATGAAATGGCATCAGACAGACAGAGAGAGAGGAGAGAAATATCCATAAGATTTGAAGAAATATATTTGTTTTAAAGAGTTTATATTTGGAACGTCAGAAATATCATTATTAGTGGAAATGACACTGTACTGCTTACCCTCCTGAAATTCTTAAACTGTATGAAATTTGGTGGAAAAGAGAAGCTTTGGCTCTAGAAATTCATTTGGTTATCACTGTAAGTGAATTGGCTAAAAGATCTGAAGACTACATTGCACTGCAGTCCTGTATGTTGGAAAAGAAGCTATAAGTGCAGTTAGTCCTCTTTCATCAACTAGGAAAATGATAGCAATTTGAGGAAAAAAACAGTGATTGTTATCAGTCCAGACAGACACTACAGATGCTTATGTTACTCAGTGTTTGCTGTGGTATTACCAAGCATCATAGGCCTGGGGACCTGAATCCCATGTGACAGTACCAGGAGACTACAACTCTATGGCTTGCAATATCAAGATTCCTGGCTTGCCCCTGGCAGGACCTATGGTAGCACTCATTCCTGAGTCCACACATGTAGAAGGGGTTATATATTTGATGTATTTCATCCTTGTAGGTCCTGATGGTATGATATTTATGGGCTTAAGGTCCCTAGTTTGGCAGTCATCAGTAAAACTATAGTAAACTGTTGCTTAGTGTAAGAAAAGAACCAGTGTAAATTTAGTGATCTGTCTCATTCTATTTTAAGAGACAGAATATTTTGTGGTAAAGAAAATTATGAAATTGGGTCAGGCTGTTAAGGAAATAGGTATGACCATATCAGAAACTGTGGATGTGGGCAGAGGAAGCAAAATTATTAAAATATAGTTAACTGTTTTGTTATCAAAAGGATGTATGAGAATAAAATGAGCCACATAAGTCAACAAGAAGTAAATCAAAGCGTGATGTTTTAGAAAAAGTAATGCATGTGAAAAAGAGAACCATCTGGTAATTTACTTATAACAAAGCTAGAGTCCAGAAAAATCCTCATGCTATGGAAATTCAAGGATGCAGTAGGTATGGCTATAATCACAGTGAGAACAGTTGTCCTGCATTGAAAGGTTTACAGTTTCTGATGGAAAATGGCATTTCTCTAAATTTGTAAATGGAAAAGCAGGAATGTTTAAAAGAATGTGCATTTTAGTGGGAGATCTTGCAGTACTTCAGAGAAAAAGGCATCGTCTGTAGTTCCACTCAAAGTATATTTTAATTGACTAAAACTGGAAGTCTACAAGAGGTAGTTTAGAGAGCAGTTTGTTTTAGAATTGTTGATCAAAAGCTGAAAAATTTGGGGAGAAAAAAAATTTAAAATCTCTAAATTTTTAGACCATCCACTTGAGACTCAAAAGATGAACCAGAACAGAGTGGATAAATGAAAGCTTAAGGTGCATTGGTGGTTGTAACACTGAATACAGTACTAATGGAGCTCAAAGTTATGAGGAAATTGAATAAATATATGAATAAATTAGACTGAATAGATGGACTTGATATTGCATATCTTTTGTGAACAGTCCAAAGTTATCTGGGGTTTACAGCAAAGAATTTAAGGAATGAAAGATCAATAGTTAGATATGTAAACAAACCTGTTTAGCTTGCAATAGACTAGCTAGTTTGAAGTAAAAGGCATGGAAAAGAAGTTTGTAAACAGTTGAGATGTTTGGAGGAGAAGAGGGACTTCAATGTGTGGAGTGTATCCAAGACAAAATGGTGGCATGGGCAGGTTTCTTGATGTAAACTATCTATAATGAAAAGATGAAAAAATGTATGGGGTGCAAAATAGCCTATTAGTTCTGTTTAAATTTTGATGTAGTAATAATAATAATAAAAGCAATGTACAACTTTGTTCATCCAGCAATAAGTGTATGGTAGAGGAAAGAATGCTTTTCTGTGACTATGGTCATTCTCAGTAATTGTACAGTGAGCATAAATATTTTTTTGAAATGGGGAGGGAATGCTGATGAATGAGCCTTAAGTTTAAAGTGATTTATCATGCTGTCCTTAAGTTTTTTTTAAGCTCCATCAAACATCTGGTTAGAGTTTATAGGTTTAAAGTTGGAAAGTGTATTATTGTAAGGATTTGAGTATCCTACTGACTGAAACAGGGTCAGTGCAAGACTTTGAGTTCATAAGATGATGAATATTGATAATTAGAGAAGACTGTCTATGATTATACTGCCCAGACATATATTTTTTAAAGAAGTCATGTAGACTGGCAGAACCCAATTATGGTTGAACAGACAGAAGACAATTCATTCTTCAAGACTAATGGACAGCAATGACTACTAATCATATGCAATATAATTCTAGCAGGCACTGGCAAAAAAATAAATTTCATTTAGTCTATGTATTTTTGGAGTAATTTGGCTGTACCTTGTGCATGATATATGAACAACATATTATTGCTGTCTAGTTGTTTTAACTTATTCAGACATAAAACACCTGTTTGTATACTTCGTTCACACCCATAGAAACTTACAGAGTCTATATTTGCATTTTGGCTTCTTTCAGTAAATTTCCAGTTAGGTTGTATAAGAAAGGCAAAACATTAACAAATTTACACTATGATTGTTAATCTAGGATGCCCTGCAGTGGAGAAATTAATCACTACTTATTCATATTTTCATATTTATATTCTTGTTTTCATAACTGAGAGACCTTCATGCTATTGTGGGATATGATGTAAAATAATATGGTGTGAGACAATGTTTTTGTCAATGTCCATTAATTTCACACTACACTGGAAATATTGGCGGTAGTTAGTAATTATGAAACTAAGCAATATTTCCATATTTACTTAATACTTCAAAAGCCAAATGACTTAGAGTATTGCATGGCATTAGGTGAATCTTTAAGTGATATTGAAGAATCCTGTCTGCGATAGTTGCACTGTAAGTTGCACATCTTGAGAATTATTCAACATTTTTATATCACTAATTGTATAATTGAACATATGCTTTCATATTTCTGTCAATATCTCAATAAACGTGGACTCAGAGGAACTTCTTGTTGCAGTGTGAAAGTTCATGTCTGGTTAACAGGTGTTCTAATAATATATGTCTAGGTTGTACATTTTCCAAGATATGACAATTTGTTTGGCAAAGTTTAGCAAAAATATAATTGTGTGTGTGATGATGTGAGGTATTGCCAACTTTGAAAGGAGAAGTAAGGAAGTGGATAACATATGCCGAGATAGCTAGCTGGAGTTTTGTAAATAATTATATGTCATTTGTATATCAACCTGAATTGTAGAGGTGCTTGTGTTGAAAATGTATTTGTAAAGCTGCTTGTGTTAAAAATGTGCTAACAGTGGGTCTGGCTTGACAGAAAAGGAATACACCTGTATGTCAGACTTTATTGTAACTGTTGAAATGAATATATTGTAACAGAGGATAGTGAAGAGGTTAATCTCAGTCCAGCTAACTTTGAAAAATAGTCTGAAATTAAATTACCTAGTTTAGGCCATAAAAATTGTATCTTACAGTTTTGATTGCAGCCAGGAACAAAATGCCTGTGAAAGCTAGGACTAGGAATCCTACTGTATTGTCCTTAGTGGTGAACTAATTGCTACCCTAAAAGGGTGGAAGCTTTTGCAATGGTTTTATAGTTTCCAGATGCTATAACATATCTTAGCAAAGCTCTATGTGTGTGTGTTATGACACATGCGTGCTAGATTTTGGTTCAGTTCCTAGTAAAAGGGGTAATGTGTGAACCAGAAGTCAGATGGCCAGATGTCTGTGATGTCATTCTGTAATCCAGCACTGAAATGATGTTTTAATACTTGATGAGACAGAAGTCTCAGGGCAGTCTGTTTTTGAAACCTGACAATGAAGGATCACTCACTCACTTCATTTTGCCTTGCTTTAGTAAATAACAAGGGGAATAGTAATTCTTTAGATCAGTCAGAAAAATATGGTAAGATTAAAGTCCTTCTGCAGATAATAGGCATGAGACACCCCCCTCAGTAATTGTCAATATGTGTTGTTTTTAATATGTGATTGAAACTTTGGTGTTTATTGTAAATAGATATTTAGTATGTTCATGTTCTATTATTTATTAAATATATTTAACTTTTTCATTGTGGCTGGTCTTTTAGAGGATATTTTAACCTTTGAAAGTACTTGTATTTATTTGGTGACACTGTGGCCACTCCTGAAAGCCTTGCTGAATTTGTCAAAAACTAACATTTGTGTTAGTATTAATTTTACTCAGTATAATTGTGTACCCTTGTAAAAGCCGTAGAGTAGCTGGCAGTACCTACCTTATAGTCTGGGCAGAGGGGGCCTAGCTGGTACATCTGTGCCAGTCTTTCCGGGGTGTGTGTGTGTGTCAAAATCAAATATCAGCTTGTGTGTGTCTACTTGGAGCAGGAACACAGAGCACTTGTTTCACAAAGAGGGTGGTGGAGGACTTGGCTTGACACACTTGGCTGAGAATGGAATTCTACAGACGTGGTCAGAGTGGAGTCTTATTTGGGGCCTAGTGAGAGTGAGGGAAACCCAGTTGCAGGACAGGAGTGTGTTCCCTGTGTGCTCTTAAGGGAAATTGTGCTTGGTGCAGAGAACTGCATCTGGAAATACTGTATCTATTTTTGTTCCAAGTGAATGTCCCTCACTGGTGTCAGTGAGAGGATTGAGGCTCCTTGATTACTGGCCCAGAGGAGGAGTGTCACAATATGTTTGAGTGAATTATTGATATATTATAGTATTTATGGAAAGACTATGAATGCACTGACTATTATCATTATAAAGAATATATCTTACTAATAGCATTGCTAGTTGTACAGTTTTAGTAGCTGTCATTGCCCAAGAATTATTCACATTTGTTTATCTTGTTCTTTTTAATTGATTAATTGATTTTTCGGAAAATATTCTGGAATATAAGGCTGTGTGTAGGGCTGCTAGAGGTGTAATATTCCACACCACTTCATTGTTAATGAGTTGATGCTTTTCAGTATTTACTAACCTCTTAACAGCTAAACTGCGTCAGTGGCTCAACGGGTAGCACACACAGCTTTGCTGCTGGAAGACCAGAAGGCTCTGGTTTCTTTTCCACACTCCAGGTGATTGTACTACTGACACTGGAGTACAGCATGGGGGTGATGCACTCCTGTGTGTGTCATCCTTCAGATGAGGTATTAAACTGAAGTCGCCACTGCTTGACTTGTTGGTAGCTCAGGAGGATATAAAATAACCTGTGGCACCTACTGGAAAGAGTACCAGAAGCGTCTGAAAAGAGACCACTACCCTGATGGGACTAACCTTGTCAATAAAGGATTGCTGGCTAGGTACATAAGCTTTTCAGAAAGTCTGTTCCAAGAATCCTGGACATTTTTGACCATTTTTGCTCTTTGTGTTCAAAAATCTACATCTTCAGAATGGATTATTTATAAAGTTTTCAGTGATAGACAATGGTATAATAATGTATAAAACAGCAGTAGACTGGAATCCACCCCCCCCCCCACCCGAGATGATCTGCAGTTGCATTTTTTTGTTATTTAAATTAATAAAGTACCTTTATGTCTCAGTATATATGAAGCATAGAAAAATCATGCAAAATTCTTTTAAGTCTTAAATAATGTCAGCATTATATATTGATGGCTTTTTACCTTACTGTGCAAAGAACTGGAAGCTACTTACTTGTTTTCAGCCTATTGTTTGGTAAAGACTGCACCCTGGAACCAGATTCTCAATCCCCTGTCACTAAGAAACTTGGATAATTTAATAGGGTCTTTATGTTTTTGTACAAGAATCCAGTCGTAGATTCTGCAGTGATATCCATGGATGCTGTTAGGAAGTTAAAGGTAGTTCCTGCCCAGAATACCCTTGAAATGATCATGTGTGAAGCCTTGGACTACTTTGGGAAGGACTATTTACTGTCAATTTCATATGATAAAATGCCAAGGGGAAGTCCTTCTGAAGATGATAGGCATGAGGCCCCCCCAGTAGTATGTGAAAGTGAAAATATTCAAGATTACCTAGACAGTCATGCATGTGAACTTACATGAAATTCAGTATGCCCATGATGCTGTGGACTCATCATCCAGTCATGCTGGGGTTGGCTATTAAGACACATACATGTTTGAGGATCCAGCCCATGCCAGTGGTTTATTGAGGGGCTACTATTTAATTACTCTGTTTATAAGGATTTGCTCTTTGGACATCTTTCTTTGCTTCTCTAGAGATTTTCATAAAACTATATAAAGGTGAAACTAAGGAATCGGTTAAACAATTGTTACTCCCTCTCATTCCAAAATACTATAGAAATTACTTTACAAAAAAACTGTCACCTCTGCAATTGCCAAGCCGAAGGCAAAAAGGTAAATGGGGAGAAGAATTTTCTAAAACAATAGTGGCAAGACCAAAAAGGGAACTCTCGGTACTAGAAGAGCCAGGCCCCAGATAGGAAGAAGCAGTGACCATCTTCTACTCTTGCTCCCCATTTCTACTCAAGATTTCACCCTTTCCCTTATGCTCTCCTGTCCAAATCAGAATCCCACTGTAGTTCAGTGGTATCTGACCTTGTGTCAGGAAAAAAAAAACGAAAGGATTCAAAAGAGAGAAGTGGCTGCTGGAGGTCATTAGCCTAGTATGTATGAACCTATTAAGCTAGAGTTCCTATATGTCCCTCATTTTTGAGGGCTGCCACCTATGGAAAAAAAAAAACAGAGACACTTGATGCCTCCTGTGCAGTAGTGATTGTTGCAACAATCAGTACAAGAGAAACATTCCCCCCAGAGGTGAGAGCATGTATTTTTATTTACAAATTTTCTGGTTCTTAGAAAGGGGGTGCCTTGGAGACCAGTTCTTGATCTAGCAAATATAAATTTCTGAGCGGTCCTGAAGTTCAGAATGCTTAACTTGCTTGCTCTCCTGCCTCTGCATTTTCCCTCAGGTTCTGATAGTGATGCCATAGCTAAATAATACCTACTTACATATACCAATGCACAGACATCACAGGTATTTCTTAAGGATAGATTGTAGGAGGCCCTATGAAATAGCTTTGGCAAAACCTACCTTGTCCATGGAAGGGATATCTAGTCTATAATCTTTAGAAAGGTATGTACTAAAGATCAATGTCTGTCTTCAGAATTGTTTGTGTATATACATGTCAAATAATATAAAATAATGGTAGCAGCTTTAGTGGTGGCACAGACCTGTCCTTGCAGGGCTTTTCCATAGTGATAATAGGTGATGACACAATACATCAGACACACAGAAACAGTCTGTTTAGAAATCAGTTATCTTAGTTATGAGTGGCAAAACAAACAGATTGGTCAGATGATCTTTGCAGTCAGTGCTGCACTACATAAGTCTGTGACCAGCCCAGTTTCAGAGTCTTTTCATTGTTCCACCTGATGGATATCCAATAGCTGATGTCTGAATTTCAGGGTATAAGAAGAGAATCCATTGGCACCATCTTCAGGTCTTTCTAGCCATGCAGTCTGATGGAGTTCTACATGTACCAGATGCTCACAGTCCATCAGCTAATCATTTTGGTACTGACCTATAGCATGATTCCCCTTACACACATGCATACCATGAAAACTGAACCTGTAGTCAGGGTTCCAGGAATCTACATTTACAACAAACTGTCCTCTGATCACCATGTATCGTTTATTATAAGGAATCTTCAGAAGTACCCTGGATATTAGTGGAAAGGGTGGAAAAGCATGCAGGAACATTCCTGTCCAAGGCAAAGAAAAGGCATCTGTCTTCCAGGCCTTCTTGCTTGGAGTCCTAGAACAGAATTTTGCCAGCTGATTGTTCACAGAGGCAAAGAGGTTTACTTGAGGAACTTCCCACAGATTGTTCAAATCTTGGAAGACTTTCTGATCTAGTTTCCATTTGTGAGGGTCTATTCTGGTCCTGTTCAGCTTGCCTGCCACACAATTTGCTCTTTTGGAATGTAAGATGCCTGTACACTGAGATTATGCTGAAGCTTAATCCCAAGCTAACATGACTAGTCTGCTCTTCTGTGACTTGGCTCCTTTCCACTTGTTCAATTTTCTTCAGACTTTCTACAAACAAATTTCAGTTAAGTGCCCCATTGGGAAATTCTTTCTTTTGATTAATGTTCAAAAACATTACTAACTGCTTCAAGTATGGGAAGCAAAGCTTGCATAAAGATTTTCATTCTTTTTGTCTGTTTCATTTGGGGCCTCAGTTCGATATTTCAAGTTTTCAGGATTGTGATAGTTTTAGAGCTACAAGTCCAAAGTCCTTGTGACACACATGGAGTCCTTGGACCCAGTTCCTGCTTCTCCTCTTCCTTCTTGGCTTCTACCTCTACCTTACCAGAAAAAAAATGGAAAGATAAAAATTAAATAAATAAAGAAAAGGACTATGCAGACAATGGTGACCCTTTGTGTCTGCACATTAGTCAACTGAGGACACACTGCTGAGGTATTTTTACCTCCCCTAGGTCTGATGTTTACCAGACCTGAGCCTTCTGGTATGACACTTTGGAAAGCCACCATGGCAGCAGGCCTTTCAGCTTTGCTGTCTTGCAAATTCTATGTCCTTTGGGTCTGAGGTTATGCAGTGGTGGTTCCAGTTCTCAGCTACTGATACCCAGGTCAAAACGTATGACCTCCTAAAAATTGCTCAGGAATTCATGGCCTTCATGAAATCTAAGGTGACCAGCCAGGGACTACAGACTACTCATGTAGCTTCTCTCTGTGAAAGTCCAAGTGATGTCTCCTTTCAAGAGGGGTCTGATTCTTCAGGATCTGAGGATGACAAAGAGTTATCTTTTTTGAACACCCCCCCCCCAGTCCTATACAAATTCTGACTCAGGTGGTACCCTTTCCTCTGGTTCTCCCCAGAGGATTTATCCTTTGGGATACATTGCATAAGATGAAAGAGGCTTTTCAGTGGGTAAGCAAGGAATTCTGTCAGACCCAAACCCATTACAGGCAGCTTCTAAGCTTGCCATACCCCAGGCTACTAGCTATCCCATCAATCCATGTGGTATTAGATGATGTCGTCAGTGACATCTCTTTTCCCTATACTTCAAAGAAGCCAGACTAATTTTATAGAGTGCTTGACACCCGCAAGTATTTCTACAAGAACTCACAAGCTGATCCCTCTGTAGTCTCTTCTGAATCCACTAAGGGTGTACCTATTCCTGCTGTTAGACACCCCCCAATCTAATTACAGGGAAGGGTAGACTACTAGACAGGTTTGGAACAAAATAATTACACATCTGCTACCCTGTCTGTGAGGGCCCTCAGTTGCCAATTTCATATGTTAAAATACTTAGGATTGATAATGATTTGCTCCTGCAAGGACTCTGAGGGCATTACAGATAAGGTATTACTAAAGGGCATATTGGAAACAGCTAGAGCAGCACACAAGGTTTCCAGCCACACACTGAAGTGTGTTTATGATGCTTTAGATGCATCATACAGAGCAGCTGCTACTGGTTCTATTATCCACAGACACAACTGGCTAAGGACCCAGCAACTTTCTGACTAGGTTAAGGCCAAACTCCTAGATGTTCCATTGGATATAGAAATCCTGTTTGGGCCTCCTGCAGAGAAGGTTTTTCAGGAAAGTAAATAAAAAAGGGAAGCAAATAAAAACTGGGATATAATAGAAATTGTTCTAAGCTTTGGCCTTTGTATCTTAGGCAAGATAAGGAAAGGTCTTCATGCTCAAAAAGACCCAGACAATCCAGGAGATGGCAACCTGAATAACACCCTAGACCTGGTGGTTCCAAAGGCTCTGTCTTCCAAGAGAGCAGCTGTGACTATGTACAGCTCTCTGCCACCCCAGTGCCCCCTCCCCATTCTACTAGCAGAAAAACTCTCTTCCTTTCTAAACCAGTGGAAGCTCATCACCTCAGATCACTGGGTATTAAACATCATAGGAAATGGTTACTTCATTCATTTCAGAGAAAGGTCTCCATTCTTAGGGATACCAAAGTCTCCAAAAGACCAAAAATATTTCCTTTCCCCATCTTGCAAGAACTCTTGCTACAGGGATTCAGTCACCCATTCCAGGTTGGGGAACAGACATCAGGGTTCTACTCCAGGATATTTCTAGCTTCAAGAAAGGAAGGAACTTGGAGGCCAATTTTAGACCTCTCAGAATTAAACAATTTCCTAGACATTCCCAAATTCAAGATGCTGACTCTTCAAAAACTGATGCCCAGGATTTTCCCAGAAGCTTACATGGTTATAATAGATCTGAGGGATGCCTATCTTCTTTGGTCTATACAAAAAAAACACAGGAGATGCCTATCGAAAAAGAACACAGTTGATGCCTTTGATTCATTACAGTAGATATACACTACAAATTCTATGCGTTATCATTTGGATTATCCCTCGCATCCAGAGTTTTCACCAGATGTATAGCCCCAGTTATAGCACATTGCAGAACTCTATGAGTGCACATTTACCCCTACCTGGATGATTGTCTCAGCCAAGGAAAAACGTCTTGGAACTTCAAACAGCCTTACAGGCTACTATGGACCACCTTCAGAGGGTAGAGCTCACCCTCAGTTTCCACAAGTCTCAGCTTCAGTTCCAGACAAGAATTCTCTTCCTGGGTCAATTGATAGACTGTGTACAGAAAGCTTTATTACCTAAAACAAGGTGTCCTTCCTAACAGACTATCTTCTCAGCTTACTGCCAAGGAAGCCAATCACAGCAAGGGAATATCCTAGAACATTGGTGTTCATGGCATCATAAATCCTTATGACCCCCAGCAAAATTACATGCGGAAACTTCACTGGTTCCTACACACAATTGGGAACAGCACTCCCAACCCCTGAAACCCTGCTCTCTCTTATACCATGCTTGAAAAATGAGCTGCTTTGGTAGAAAAAACATCATCAAGCTGAATCCAGGCAGAAGTTTCTCTCCACCAGAGACAGAGAATTCCTAACCACAGACACTTCCAAAGTAGCCTGGGGAGCTTAAGGTACAAGGTTTCTGGAACCCAGAGCAAAGAAAACTTCACATAAACCACTAGTAGTTTCTGTCTGTTTTTCTAGTGATGAAAACCTTTCAAGGCAACCTATTCCCAGGAGCACTGCACATGTGGACACACAATGCCATAGTTATGTGGTACATAAGTAATTGGGAACTCATTGCTACCCCCTGTGCAGTCTAGCAATAAAGACTGGGCTCTTGGCACAACAATTGCAGTTGGCACTGATAGCATCCTACATCCCAGGCCAAAATAACACTTTTCCAGATTCTTTGAGCAGGGGCATTTTGCACCCCAATGAATGGATGCTAAAAACAGAAACCTTTCCAGCCCTTATCCATGAATGGGGACAGCAGACAGGGACAGAGGGAGCAGACTCCTCATTCACATGGGCAGGACTCTTTCTTTGTCTTCCTAGCATTTCCCCTGATTCCCAGGGTAATGATCATGGTGAGGTGACACAGTATGAACATGATACTCGCAGCCCCCTTCTGGTCAAGGTGACATTTGGTCTCCCTCCTCCTGGCCCTAAGTGAGGAGTGGTATTACATCCTCCCACAAGTGATAGACCCACTCACCCAGATAAAGGGGTCTGTCATTCATCCTCACCTGAGCACACTGAAGCTAACAGCTTGGAGAATTGTTTTCTGATCCCAAATACTGCAGTTTATTCTACAGAAGTGCTAGTAATCCTGAGAGAGGCAAGAAAAATAAATAACAGAAATCATACTTATCCAAATGGAAATGGTTTCTCTTTGGTGCCAGGACAAAGACATTAGCCCTTCATGAGCAGACATAAATCTTGTGTTAAAATACCTGCCAGGAGTGCTTCACCAGGGACTTTCTTATTCTAGTATTAGGGTACATACTTCAGCTATTTCTGCTTGCCTTAACTGCTCCCCTTATCTATTCTCACCCCCACTTGAACCTTTTCCTCATAGGTGTCATACATCTTAGACCTCCCAGGAGAAACCCTGTCCATACCTGGTATTTAAACTATGTCTTACAAAGAACTTACAATTACCACCTTTTGAGTCAGCAGCTACTTCCCCTGCCAAAGATTCCCACTTGGAAGACTGGCCTGCTCATAGCCATCACTTCACCTGGACTAGTCTCAGAGCTACTAGCTCCATGTACAAGGAGCCCTTCACTGTGTTTCACGGGGAAAGGGTAACCCTTACAACTAATCCCTCCTTTATACCCAAAGTAGGGTCAGATCTCTCCTTGACTCAAGCTATTCATTTGCCATTTCTTCCCCAGCCCAAAGAATAGAACAGAGCAAAATTTGAACTCCCTGGATGTGCATAGAAAAATCAGGTATTACTTGCACAGGACAAAATTCCCTAACAGAACAGACCAACTTCTGGTGGTATTTGCAAAAGGAAAAGAAAGCAGACCATTCTCCAACAAATTATCCCTAAGTGGATAGCCAACCGCAGTGCCTTCTGTTATGCCCATCACGGCAAACCAGTGGCACTCCATGCCAGGGCCTACCCTACCAGGCACAGTGCAGCCACCACTGCCTTTCTTAAAGGTGTCCCTATATAGGTTATTCTGTAAGCTGCCACATGGCCATCTGTCCACACCTTTACTAAACATTACCATCTAGCTACTGCCTCCAGGACTAGGGCAGGATTTGCTACTGCCATCTTGCAAAACCTGCTTTCGCAAGGGCCAACAGACAGCCTGCCCCTCCCCCCAGATAATAGCTTTGAGAGTCCTCCCAAGGATCAGTACTGTAACATTGACTACAGAGCACATAGTACACTTGTGTCATACTTACCATAACTATAGATTTCAAGTAGATCAGTGTTACAGTACCAACTCCCATGCTCCTTACCCTTTTATCTGCTGTCCTCTCCTGCCCCCCCAAAAGGGAGGGGAGGAAAGCATTTCAGATAGGTAGTTCTTATCCACCATAATTCCCTACTTTTACTTCTAACACATAACTGATACATTTCTGTCTTCAGGCATCAGAATGTTGTTATACGCAGGAGACTCAACCAATTTGTCAGGATACAAAGTTGTGGATATTGAGCCAGATGCTGAACTCACCTGCAGTTGAGCTCCAAAGGTCATTACTACAACATTGATCATACTCAAATGCGTCATATTTTAAGTTCCATTTATTTCTTTATTATTTATTTCAATTTTATTTATTTCTTTTAACCGGTCAGCAATGAATCATGTTCAGTCATGAGCCAGGACACACAGTAACAGAAAAGATACAGCATTATACACATAAAGAAAACCAAATAATATGAAAACACAATAGTGCACTAGATAACTGCAAAAGAAATTAGCTTGTCATATTAATAAATACATGCACTAAGAAATACTTTTTGAAAGGCGTTTTACATCTGAGCTCATGAAGGAACTGGTTCTCCTCCATGGGATTTGAACTTTGGTTTGAAAAATGCGTACAAAAAGCACTACCAAGTGATAAACCACATGGATAAACCAGCAAAAGTAGAACAAATCCCAAAAGTATCCGTGCCGGAACAAGGCAAGTACAGGCAACCCACAAAAATCTCTCCAAGCTTCTTCCACAAGTCTTTATTAAACAGATGTAAGTGCTTTCACAACGTAAAACATTGCTTCTTCAGACACAAAATGTAGCAGCTAAACTACCATCTATTATGACTATTGTGTATGGAGTGAACTGTGTAATATGTTTAATTCCTAACTGATGTTTGTGAATAAAATATGTTTATGGTGAATGAATTGCCCCTGAAGATTTTAATACATTGTGCATTTTTTTCTTTGGATACTGCATGACTGTGAACACTACAAAAAGTTAGGAGCCATTACTTACAGAAAATGAAAGGTTTGAAAGCAGCAATCCTATCATTTGGGGTTGTTTCTGATGACAGGGATTCCCCAAGTTTGCCCTGGTATGGAGGGCCATTACAAAAGACCACTGCATTTTTGATGTTGCCAGCAGCTAGGCTGTGTGCCTCCCCCCAGACATGCTCTACCCAGAGACCAATTCCATCTCTAGAGAATTCTTGGGACCTTCACAGACTATACTTCTCAAAGGTGCCATGGAGGGTTACATTATGATTGCCAAATCACAGTTGGTTGAAACATCGGTTTGATCCAAATTGTTGTGTGGCAAATTTGTATGATTGATTAAAGACTGAAACATTTTTCTGTTTGTCTAAATGAGTTTGTTCATTCATGCAATTTATTGAAAGAGCTTCTGTTTTGCAGAACTTAACTCACAGTTGCTGAACAATAAGCAGCCCAATGCTGATGTTTCATCCCTAAGAATTATTCTGTCTCCAAAGTTGTGCCATTTCAGAAAAAATGCAAACTACCTTTTCCATACATTGATGTTTCTGTCTTTCCATGAGTTGCACTAGGCTTGGCGTAACAATATTTGTTTTGAGTGTGGAGGGCTTGCCTCCCTGCGGTGGTGTATTAAAAGTTTGTTCACTTTCTTAACTTGTATTACAGGAATATATTATTTTTCATTAGTGTATAGTGATGATTTTTTTCTTGTTTCTAGTATTCTCAAGAAGTGTGCATCAGTTTAAAAAAAATCATGATTTTGTGTTTATGCATCATTTGCAGTAGAGACCATCTGTCCTTTTGGACAAGGCAAATGGACCTTTTTGTTTTAAATTGAGTGACAGATGTCTACCCGGTCCTTAACTACAATCACTTCAATGAGCACATCTGTGTCAAGTTCCAGGAGGTGACTGCCCAGAGATTGTGCCACTGCTGTTGCAGAGCACCTCACTTGTGTCAGTGGACATAATGGATACCTTTTGGCATATCATTGGGGTCCACACATGAGATTTCTCTGATTAATGATAAGTGGGCTGCAATTCAGTACAAAGCGCTGCCATTCAGTCTGTGGTGTGCACTGGGGGAGAGATGTTTGCCAAGGTTCTAGACATGATGGTTGTATATGCCTTGTAGGAGAAGGAGCTATATGTTTTCTTCCACCTGGATCTTGCTGGCAAATGAGATATTCCCTGCTAGTATCTCTGGCATGGGTGCTCCAATAGTTAAACTCAGTGGAGATTTCCATTAATTGATTGGAATCATCTTTGATCCCATATCAGAGTATTGCCTTCAAGACAAATTTGGATATTACCCAGTGTTAGTCATTTCTGCCCACAGAGAAGATCCAGAAGATTGGTTTTTACCTGCCTAGTTGAAACTGTAGTCAGTAATGCTTTGAGTGTACCGTACCATTTCAGGTTCTACCTCAGATGAGAGCACAAATTTCAGAAAACAGAACAGCTGTTCATCTTGATCCAAACAAAGTGCTTCTCATAGCTAAGCAAAATCTCTCCTGGTGGATTACTAACTGCATTTTTTTTGCCAGCATGTTCTGAGCCAGCTGTTGGAAAACTGCTGTCAAAGGCATTCCTCCAGGGACATGGCTTTTTCCAAATGTTGCTTCTAAAATGTCTCCATTTTGGAAATTTGTGCTGTGGCGACTTGATCATCTATTGATCATCTATTCACAACTTTACTAAGATTATTTCTTGGACCATGACCTGGATTTGGGCCCCCTTTAGCTTTTTTGTTGTTACAGATCTCTGGATGTCTGAACACTCACCTCTTGCTCATCTCTCAATTCCTGTGTCCCTGGGGTTTTACTGTTTGGCATTCATCCCAGTTGTTAACCATAGCCTCTTATATGCAGCATATTTTTTATGGTGTTAGTTGATTGAAGGAATTCATCCTCAGTGGGTCCCAATTACCATTTCATTGGGAGGTGTGGGGGGGGTGTACCCCCACCATGTTTGTTTTATATTCTATTTTACCAAAAACATCAAAGCAATACATTTTAAACGATAGACATGCATAGTTACAACACCAGTGACTAACTCTCTCTAGAAGGCAATATGTACTCAAACTAAGTGGGGGGTTACACCCCCCACAACTATATACTAACTCCAGGATTGCACTACATAACTCCAGAATTGCACTACACTGGGGAAAAGGGCATATACCTTTTACTTGCCTTACAGTACTCTACACAGTGCCATATATACTAAGTTCAGTTCAGTGAAGTGAGATTCAGTGAAATGAGTTTTCAGCGAAGTGGTCAGTATGAAATGAGATTCAGTGAAACAAAGTCAACCCATATATATATATATATATATATATATATATATATATATATATATATTTTTTTTTTTTTTTTTTTTTCCCTAGAAGTGAAGATCTGAATGTTCATTGTTTTTAACAATTTATAGGAAGTTTTTTTTTATTCAGTGGTTGGGGTGAACTATTCATCTCAGGTGTTAAATGTGCCCTACTGTTATGTTGTATGATGTCATGTCAGAAGCAGGTGTGCATATTAAGTTTAAGGTAGGCAAACTAAGAGGCAAAAGGAGGAGGGCTGTTTTAGAAACCGAGCTAAAGAGAGGGGCTCCCACACAAGTCATCTGATGCTTAGTATTCATAAAATAAAAGATATATTCTAATAACCACAGATTTCTTCCACACCGCTTAGAACATTTCTAGGTATTAACAGAGTTGGTGGAGATCCAGGCACCCAAACCAGTCCACGATAATACTAACCTAAAGTGAAGGTATTTTAAGTTCCTTTGTATTCACCTTTAATGATCTTGTAAATTTTCTTCCATGCATTCTACTACTCATTTGACCAGAAGGAAGAGGTCACCTTCATATACACTGTTACTAAAATGAGACTTTTACATTACACAGACAAAATTGCCACACTGACTTAAGATAATCAGTCCATGTGCTCAAGTCCGTTTAAGGCCTTGTAACCTAATGAAGCCAATTTAGACCCAGTGTTTAACGATTTATCCTCTCTTGGAAGCCTTTTGGGACCTTAGAACAGCTACTAGCTAGATGCCTATCAGCCCCCTCCTTTTGAAAATGCAACCAAGTTCTACACATGTATATGACAGTTTTTCAGTCAAGTGCACAGCTAATCATTTTTCAGTCAGTTGACCAAATGCTGATCTCTCAGTGGAGTTAATATGAGGTAACCCCAGAATTTCTTATTAGAAGTGAACTATGTGAGGTCATAGCTTCCCTGTATGTGGGCTTTTTCCCCTCAAAAATTGTTGGATTCATGCAACGAACATCTGTTTTAGTATGAAACTGTACTGAAGCACACATCCATAGATTTCCTTCGAAATTATAAATTGCTTTCATACCTCTTCACTGTCCAGATTGCTGTCTCATATTTTGGTTTCTTCCTCAAAACATTTTTGTTTTCCTAGCAAATCATCAAAAATTAAAGTCATTAAATAATGACAAACATTTGAGCTTTACACTTCATATCCTTCAGAAAATGCATGTTAAAACAAAACCTGTATTGTAGGATCTAGGAGCAATATTTAAAATATGTCTCCATTTTTGGGCCATTGTACCCCATTATTTTGGCTTTGTCCAGATTTCGTGAGCTAGGAGGTTGAGAGGTATAGCTTCAGCTGATAGACAGCTGCACTGTAGGAACCTTGTAGCAGTTTCCACCCTGTATTAAAAAGAAGCATGTTGCTGCTTTACTACTCAGTAATGACTCCTGAGTGAAGAACATATTAGACAGGAGTATGTACTTTCTCTTGACTTTTTGCATGAGGCTTTAAACTACCTAGCTATATTTTATTATCTAGGAAATATTTTGGTGCAGCTTAGGGATGACATGCCAACTATACTAACACAGAAAATTGGTACAAATTACTGAGAGAAACGCTTGCCTCGCAGCTCTGCCTTCTCTAGAAGTTATTATGACAGAAAATTTGAATGTTGCATTAAGTACTGCTTCTTTCAGAATGTCAACAAAAAGGTCCTTGCTGAACTGAAAAAGAGAACATTGTGATGGTGAAGATGTCCTGTACACTCATTTCACAACATGCAAGACGTTTTCCCAATAGTAGGAGACCACTTTATAGAAAAGAGAAAAGACATCAGTGGGTATCAGGCAAAAAAGCGGGAAAAGAATGCCCCAAAACAGATAAACCTAGAGAAAGTTGCAATGACTTCTAAGAAATCCCCTCTCCCAATAATCAGCTGCTTGTCTTAGCTGTACTGATACATTTTTGCACTGTATGAAAATTGAAAGTAGATTATTTCAGATAAGTGCATTCTTTAGACAATTTCCAGGAATTCTACACTAGAATTTTCTAGTAGTCTATGCCAGGACCAATTCCTTCTATAGCTCCTTCAGTGGTTACACATGCCCTAGGTCTAACCTTGGACTATTGAATAAAAGGCAGCACACTGGCTAAAAGAAAAGGAGTTCCAACAGCAATAATTGAAAGCCTGCCGAGATCTTTCAGACCCCACCAGTAACAAGCCTTTATGTACACACATTTGTTAAAAATGAAATTATTGGAATTATCCCAATGGTTGTCATTTCTAGTCATTGTCACTATTCTTGTTATATGTTTTAGTGCATCTCTATATAAGCAAAATATATTGTAAGTGCAGAGCGCTGAATAAGCAAAAAATATGCTTTTACAAGTAAAAAGTAGTAAGAAATAAAAGTTATGGTAAATGAAACTTTGGACCAAATATCCCAAATTCTACAAAGTCTTTTTCCCTATTACTCATACAGTCTGCATTCCAGAATTGTACTGTATTCTGTCACAAAACGAAAAACAATACCCTTGCTCAACAAGTTTCTAACTGCAGTTTCATACTTTCCTTAAAGCAGAAGTCACAGACTCAGAGGAAAACTAGTGCTGTATGAGGATAGGCAAATACAAGCGAGGACCGCAATCCCCCCTCCCAAAAAAGAAATACAAACAGTGTAAGTAAAAAAGCAGTGTAGTAGCTTGTCTTATCTATAATTATACTGGTGTGAGGGCTGCTTGAGGTCCAAGGTGCATAAGTTTGAGATTCCTGCAACAAATCAAGAAATGCCTGGGTAGCAGTGTGGTGCATACAGTACTGTTGGTGTGTGTCCTTCTCTTAGAAAGTTTCTGTGATTTTATGTGATTGTTTGTCATATACACAAAATGCAGTAATGAATTCACAAGCAAAAGTATTCAAAATGATGTGATTATTTTATCTGTACGTTACAATCACTGTGGAGTAAGTTGAATTAGAGAGTTCTAGGGACAAGCTTCATGTATATGGGCTGCTTCGGTTCTACATACACGCCTCTGCTAAAAAAAGCAGCTTTTATTTTTTTTAAACATACACACACACGCACACACAAAATAACACTGAAGAGATGACTCCAAGAATTAGAGGAACACTCTTAATTCTTCGCTTTCATCAGAAATGACTTCCTCAGAATAAATTTTCATTAAAAGCTTTTGTCATAAATACATTGTAGTGTCCAATAGGAAATAAGAAACAACCTTTTAATAAAGCAATTAACATTCTTTTCCTGTATTAAAAACACAATTGTTTTCACTAGTTTAAAAGAATACTAGCAAATATAAGACAGCATGAACCAAAATAAATAATTATTTGTAACATTCTCTTCTTCTTTCGGCTTTTCCCGGTTAGGGGTCGCCACAGTGGATCATTTGTCCACTCATGATTGGCAGTGGAGTTTTACAGTGTCGAGTTGCCAGCCTGGTGCCCAACCTTCCACAGAAGGCACACACATGCACGCACTCATGCCTAGTGCCAATTTAGAGTGTCCAATCCACCTACAGCATGTCTTTAGGATGTGGAAGGAAACTGGAGCAACCGGAGGAAACACACGCGACCACAGGGAGGACATGCAGACTCCGCACAGAAGGCACCCCAGCCGAGGATCGAACCAGAGAACCTCTTGCTGTGAGGCGACAACGCTAACCGCTGCACCACCATCTATCTTTCATAACACATTTAATATTTATTACATCATTTAGCCCTGGAAACTTGTCAGCACCTAAGTTGAACTGCCACAAAGTTTCTCTTTGTTCTACCCTATTCTTATAATTGCCTAAGTCCATGGGTACTTGCAATAGTATAGAGAATAAAAATCTTGTGTATTTTTGACACTCTTAAGTATGTTTAAATAGTGTATTTTTCTCATCTTTAGCCTTGATGGAGTATAGAAGTTTTTTGATTCTCTCTTCTAAATACCTCGTGGTCATCTCTATGTTAAAAGCATTGCAGCATGAACATACACTTATATACATAACCCTTTTGACTTACAATTAAATCTTCCTGGGACAGTAATAGTGTATTGCATGTGTTCTAGGGAAATATAGGGTCCCTCTAAAATATATCTGCATATAGCACACCCCCTACATTTGAACATTTTTTTTTTTTTTTTTTTTTTTTTTACTAACAAAGATGTCTAAGGTGAAATTTTGGTGTTGTCATTCTGCAACATAAGTTTAAAATTTAAGGTATTTTTATACTCAAAATTAGGGGATTCCCCTATAACCTTATAAAGGTCATTGTTGCCCTCCAAAATTTTCCAGTTTCCACTGATGATAGAATAATTAGTCTATCTACTGACATATCTAAACAGCAGGCTATGTTTCTTTCCATATATAAGTGCCTTCTAATTGAGTATTTTTTTTACTAAAAGATTTAACTAAAATTGGAGGGAACATAGAAAAGGAAATTAAATATAAAAGGGTACTGTCTGTGACAGGAGTTCTTTTTTTATATTCCCTAGAAAAAAAATAAAGAAGTGATAAACTCAACATCTCTGAATTTAGCCTCATCAGTGGTCATTCAGGAGGCCCTTATATACTGTCCCCTAGAGATATTCTTTTTAATAAACGGGGGTGGGGTGGGGTTGCTTCTAAAATGCAAATAATTATTGGAGAACATGTTCTTTCTATAAATGCAACTCAGCTTGGTTTAAGTCATCATTCCAACTCACAGTGACATCTAGAAAATTAACTTTCTCCTAGGGTAAATCTTAAAAATTCAGACTATTGATACAAAAGATGTAAAATCACTTATAGAACCTTCTGTCACAAAAATAAATCATCCACGAGCCTATTATAGTGAATGATCTTGTAAGTTTTCATAATGGGTGTTAAAACATGATGTTCCACCATCCTAGAACTCTATTGGCGAATGCTGGGGCCACAATTTGACCCCATTGCCACCTCCTTAATTTGTTTATACATTTTTATTATTAAAAATAAAATAATTATTGTCTAACAAAATTTGTAACAAAGTGCAGTAAAATAGGCATTGTTTTTAGTGGTGTCAGTAAACCTGCTCAAAAACAGTTTAACATATTCAATCCCCTAGCATGGGGTATACTGGTAAAAAGAGAACATATGTCAACTGTGGTTCTTTTTGGTATCAAAAGCATAAGAACTATTAAATAAATGCAACTTGTCCAAAAAGTCCCAGGAATCTTTGTAGGAGGGCAATTTTGTATAATAGGGTTTAACAAAACATCCAGAAACAATGAATTTCTTTCTGTGACATACTTAGGGGCTGATACGTTGGGCCTAAAAGGTGGGTTATTCAGGTATTTGTGGATCTTAGGAATCCCAAAAAGAACATCTATGGTAGGGTTTTCAATTTTAAGGAAATTGTATATATCAAGATTTATTGTACCTTCCATCAATCATGTAAAAATAAAAAAAAAATATTCTTATAACATTTATACACCAACAGTTGAAACCAAAGGATATTCTTCAACATTGCCATATTTGCCATGGAAGCAACATAGGCATCTTTGTTCATAATTACCAGCCCTCCACCCTTATCTGTTTCATATATCTTAGTTCTTTAAGTGCTAATCTTTCAGCATGGCTTAAATTATAAGTTACAAATTTGCTTTTATGACAACAATTCTCTGATTTCCTTCTTGCATATAGTTTCAAAAATATACAGAGTATTGTTTAGCATAGGGTTAAAAGTGGAGTTTTTTAAACCTAGAAACATGTACATTTATATCTCTCAGTGCATATTTTAAATTGTTTCCAAGTAATATATTTCAGTTCAAGCAACGTTCTAGACAAATCCACTCTTCTTGTAGGCTGCCAAATTTACATTTTTGCTGCATGAACAGCCATACTATGACCTCCAGGTAGACTATTTATATTTCCAGCCACAAGCATTCAAGGGTGTTTGCAAAATGCTTGGTGCAAGAAATGTAACCTCTTAAGTCATCTTTCGAATACTCACTTAGCAAATGGCCCATTACAAGCTATCTTTGCTGTTCAATAAATGCATAAAATCTGTGATGGAGTTAGATTCTGGGCCTATGAATCATTCTGAACTTGCACAAGTACTTAACAATGCACACTCTTAAATTCCACTTTTTGGGAGGACCAGTGAAGTTACAGCTACTGCAGTGATTCACTCTTGATGGAATTTCATCTATAATAGCTTACCTTATAAAGATGTCAGTGGTCTCAAGTGAAACAGCATTATCTCTAGTGATGGTGTTCTTTTGTACTCTGATTGAAAAAATCTCAGTGACTACAAAATAGTCTTAAATCAAAGCAGAGGCTTTCTGGCAACAAAGTCTTACTTCATTTGGCCATCTACACTGGGTGGAACGTTAGGGTAGATAGATCTCTTCTATGTCCTTTCCAATGCTGTCATTTTGTAAGGAGTTTGTTGTCAACATGGCTAACCCCTTAGCATTAGGTGTCTTGACATCTAAAACTTTTCCAGGCTATGAGCTCCTCCTGTTTTACCCATGGTGCTTTGCAAAAAGATCTTCCTGTCCACTCTGTTTTTCTACATATCACACCAGAATCATCAGATAAATTGCCACTGGCTACACTTTATGCAATATTATGAGCAATATTTTTTTAAATAGCTGCTGTTTGTTCTCAATATTTATTCATTTTTACTTTCTTGTTCTGCTGAACATCATTTCAGATAAGACCTTTCCTATTTTTAAACCTATTTTTCAGTTTCTTTAACTCAAACATCCATCCCTAGGTCTCAGATATTTTTATCACCTTACACTTACTGAGCAGCACTGTTCTGCTTCACAGGCTTAAACCACAAATACAAGATATTGAAATTTTTACAAACGTCTATAATATACACAGATGTGATAGGTTACATAAGCGAGGCAAAGGCTTAGCCATCATTTATGAAAATACACTTAACTTGGTATGTCTCGAATATACTCTCCCAGAACCAAATACTAATTTCTAGACTCAAACTCAACCCCCCCCTCCAAAAAAAAATCAAAAACTGTCTCCCAGACAGTCTGAGTGATTACCTGCCCACCTACCTACTTAGGCATCAGTCCTGTACCCCCAAAAAAAATATTCAAACACATCAGTAACAAAATAAACTTCTCTCCTGAACTTTTCAAATCCCTCCTACAACAATGCAAGTGGGCCCCATTAAAACAATTCCCAATAGACTCAGCAGTTCAACACTTCAGTAAAATATTTTTTGATATTTTAAATGATTTTGCCTCCCTAAAGAAAACACGTGTTAAATCAAAACAACTACCATGGTTAACTGAGGAGACCAAACAGCTCCTCAAACAGAGACAGAGCCAGGTCCCAATATCAAGAGTCTAAAAAACATGCCTCCCTGCTTGCCTATCAACAACATAGAAACATAGCCAAAAAGCAAATAAAATTTTATAAAAAATCATACTATAGTACAATGCAACAAAAACACCAAAACAACACCCAGAAATTTTGGGGTGCCATAAAGGAACTCCTTAATCCTGGTCAATCTACCACCTCAAATTCCTCTGATAGAATAGCCTCCCAGTTTAATTCCCACTTCATCAACTCTATACTATCCCTCATAAAAATGACAGCAGTACCCCCCAGTCAATTACTACAGGATCCCTACCCAGCCTTAATTTATTCTCTATCAAACCAATATCATCAAACAACTTTTAAGCAAACTAAAACCCACATCCCTTGCTGCTGACCTACTCCCTAGCAAATTCCTCAGATTGGCAGCAGACGCCATCTCCTATACCATCTCCATTCTGATCAATACATACCCAAGCTCTGGAAAATCTCTCATATCCCTTTGTACAAAGGTGGCTCTTCAAGTCACTTATCTAACTACAGACCCATTGCCATACTCCCCCAATAGCAAAATCCTTGAAAAATGCATACACAAACTATATACTAAGTAATAACCTTCTCTCTAACTCACAACATGGTTTAGATCCAAACACAGCACCACAACCATCCTAATTAGCTTTACCAATACCATCATCCAGCTTAGAAACAATGGCCAAATCTTCTTGTGTCATCAAAGATCCCTCAACCCCTGTTGAAAAAAATAATACCACTGACAGTTTTGGAATTTTGGATACAAGTATTCAGCAATCAAAGCATATAGAAAAAGAAGGAAGAAGTTCACAACAAATAAAGAATAAAAATAAACTGATAAATGTCTATAGAGCAAAGAAGAGTACATACTAAAAAGGACACTGCCATAGATCACAGGAAATAATAACATTTTTCTACCAGAAAACTTTCAGTCTACAGGAAAAGGCTGATGTTTTTTCAGAAATAGAAGGTAGAGAAAAGAGGCAAAGGGCATGTGACAAGGAAGAAATCAAAACTGAATGTGGAAGGAGTGAAGAAAATTATTGTAAGTGAAAAGAGAAGAAAAACAGAAAATGACAACATGGCTCGAGCTGCGGATGTACAAAACCAGCTGGATGAGAATTGTATGCTTACAAATGTATTAAGCAATGAAAACAGCAAGATTAAGAAGACTAATGGTGACAAAGATCATTTCTTTGAAACAATTGAGAAGCAGATATTACTGAATTAGAAGTTGAAGATTCTTCAGATCTGGTAAAAAAAAGATATTCTTACAATTGGAGATTACTGATAACTGATACTTAACATTTGCAGAGAAGATAATGAACATTGAATAGAGTCCCATCAGTCTGACAAACCTGATCTGCAGGGACACGGAACGCATTATCATGGAACTTATAAACAAAGACATTGGCAACCTTCAAACACTGGACCCCACCCAGTTTTGGTTCATGAAGGGACGATCTTGTCTCCTAAACCTGATTGACTTCTTCGAATCAGTCTCCAGAGCTGTGGACGAGGGTAAGGTGGTCCACATAGCCTATATGGACCTCGCCAAGGCCTTCGACACCATCCCTCACTCTGGAATCATAGATAAACTTACTAAGCTGGGCATAAATCTCTACATCACTTGATGGGTTGCCAACTGGCTTACTGACAGAACCCAGACTGTAAAAGTAGCCGACTCCAAATTCAGCTCCAGACAAGTGACAAGCTGGGACCGCTCTTGTTTGACATCTACTTCTCTGAAGTACAGGCCAACACTAAGGGACTCTAGCTAACAAAGTTTGCAGATGACTGCAAACTGGAAGCCATTATTGAATCCCCAAATGATGTGGATTTTCTACAAAAGGGCCTTACAGAAACAGATGCTTGGTGCCAGAGCCATGGGCTCAAGCTTAATGTCAAGAAATGTATAGTTATCCTCTTTGGGAAAAACCATGTACCTATGAATTACCACATAGGTGGCAGTACACTAAACACTGAAAGTGTGATGAGAGACTTAGGGACACAGGTGAACAGTGGTCTCATCTTCGATAACCACATCGCCACAACAATCAAGAAATCCTTCTATGTGGCACACCTTTACTAATGGCTTTTCATCCAGAAAAAAGGAGGTCATTGTCCCACTGTACTCATCCCTCATTAGACCCATTATGGAGCACAATGCCCCATTTGGTATGTACCTACAAGACATCTGCAACAGCTGGAAAGGCCGCAGAAATACCTTATTAAAAGAATCACAGGCCTAAAGCAGATGCCCTATGCTGACCATCTAAAAAAAAACTCCAGCTATACTCTGTGGCATATTGTCTACTCAGAGGTGATCTCTGCTTAACATACAAGGCCATATCAAACCCTGAGCTGTTGGACATGCTCCACCTAAGAAATCCCAATCCTTCAGAGCCACACACTCCAGGGATCTAAACCTTGTCATCACAATGAACAA
Organism: Protopterus annectens; assembly: GCF_019279795.1. NCBI lineage: Eukaryota > Metazoa > Chordata > Ceratodontiformes > Protopteridae > Protopterus > Protopterus annectens. The sequence goes on along the minus strand of NC_056743.1, from coordinate 159,626,469 downwards.
AACAAGCTGGAGGGATAGTTTCCTGACCCAGAGACTCTGGAATAGTCTGCCCATACATGTCAAGCAGAGAGCTTCCTTGGCCCTCTTCAAAAGGAACTTTGACGATTGGATGGGAGATAGGAAATTCACCCTGGGGATCACGTCAGTCACCCTGCTAGACAGGGGTCCAGGGAAGTAAATATTGTGGGAAGAAATATCCAGGGAATTGTTATGGCTAGGCTTGTATAGGCCCTAGGACCGATAGCCTAGTACTAACCTATGAACCTATATCACTGTAGTATTCTTTACAATAGAGATTGATCCCCTGTCAAGAGTAGCCCAACATCCGGCCAGAATACCAAAGCCTTTGGGTTGTAATGGGTACACTGTACATCACACGTATGCTCCCAGCACATGGTGTAGGGCATAATAGTGAAGACCAGAAGTACCATCCTCAGACTGATGATTGAAGATGGTATTCAGACTGGTGGCAAAGAAATTCAGAGTGCTCATTTGTCTGCTGGTTACCAAACTGCTTTCAGATAAATGCCCTTTTATTTATTTTTTTTTTATTTTCTTATCTTTGTTTTGCCTTCTTCTGGTTGTTGGTTTCATGTCATCCAAAAAGGGAAAATGCCAGTGTGGGAGAGGAGACAGATTCCCAATAAAGATAATCACAAGCAGTTTTGTTCTGTCTAGATGTTTCCCACGACCATATGTATTGTGATATTGGTCAAGCTTTTGTCCCTAAGATGTTGTGCATTTGGCTTTCTTCCCTTGTGATTTAATTAGAGAGCCAATGACTTAAATTGTTGGTTAAAGACAGTATGGAAGGATCTTCCCAGCCTAAGGGTCAGCTGTCTGTGAAGGACAAGACCAAGAAAGCTCAGTCAGATTCTTCAGCTGTATCGTCTCCACTGGACATCTCTCTTGAAGCTGGTGAAAGCCCAGAGGATCATCTGGTTTCCTTTTTGGATTCCTCTGCCACAACCATTTTGGAGGCTGGCATGGATCTGACTCCACGCAAGTCTATGGAGGCCTTGCAGATATCCTCTTCAGATGCACAGGGGAACCATGGCTGATAATTTGTGAAGGGGCTAGGGGTGTTCCTCAGATATTATTAAGGGAAGAGGTTCCAACGACCATTATAGAGTGTCATAGGGGTCTGAAACTCCTACATTGTTTAAGGATGACATCCCACTTAAAAAGAAGCAGAAGACTAAACATATTTTGCTTGCTCCAAAAGATCCTCAGAGTGAATAGCAAAACTTCAGTCATGGTCTGTTCAATGCCCTTATGGGTCTGAAGCCCCCACAGGGGGGGGTTCTCTTCCTGCTCCTCCCTGCTCTTCTACCCCTTTTAAGAGGCCTAGGGAACAGTATTCCTCTTATGAGGATACTGATTCTGATAACAAGTCCACTTACTTATTCTTCTCGGATTCCTTCTCTATTAGACTTTGGTTCTGAGGAGGACAAGTCTATCAGTCCTGACTCTCTTGTTGAATAGATTTCATTTAGTGATACTATTTCCAGGATGATGGAATTTTTGAAATGGGACTGTGCTCAGGTGTCTAATGTTCAGAAGAGGTACTATTAGCTTGTTCAGATGGAGTCTCCTAGCCTCTGCTGTTCCTCCAGTTCTTGCTTCTTGCTGCCCTGTTGGATGGTCTTTCCACTGTTTCTCAGGCTCCTGCTCCCAAGAAACCTGATAGGTTTTATAAAGTGCCTGATGATTGCAAGTTTCTTTGTGTGTCCCTCTGCTGACCCTTCTGTGGTGTCAGTGGAGTCTCATAAGCTCTCCAAAGAAGAACAAACACTTGTACACCAACTTAGAGAAGATCAAAATATACGCATTATGGTATCTGACAAAGGTGGAGGTATTGTTGTGTTTAATTCAGAGGACTATTCTAATGTTATGCAAAACCTCTTATTGAATGAAGATAATTATATTCAAGTGTCTAAGAATCAAATTAACATTGCTTATAGTCATATTGATTTTTACTTAGAAGAATATGTCCTTGAGCAACGTATTAGTTTGGATATTTTTGAGTTCATCAAAAACCACCACCCAATTGTTCCAACAATTTTTGGTATTCCCAAGATTCACAAGAGTATTAGGGAGCCACCTTCTAAACCTATAGTTGCGGCCAGTGGTTCCAAAACACACCCACTGGCTATTCTAGTCAATAACATGGTTAAGCATGTGGTAGAATCTACTCCACATCTTGTGAAGGACTCCTGGGAATTTTTATGACAGTTAAATAAAGAAGTTTGGTCAAAGGACGTAATCTTATTAACTGTTGATGTTAAAAACCTTTTCTCCTCTATTCCAAAAATGAAGGGTTAGAACTTTTTTAAGCTACTCTACATTTTTGTTCAGCTTTACACCAGGTTCAAATTAATTTGGTTTGTGAATTAATGGCCCTGAGTTTGGGGAACAACTACATATTCTTTGAAGGCCAATATATCCAACAAGTCAGAGGCATAGCTATAGGCGCAGCATGTGCCCCCACTTACACTAACATAGTACTTTTGGGATGGGAACTAAAATATGTTTTTTTCCAGTGAGTTTTGGAGCAACATACAATTACACATTAGGTATTTGGATGACATTTTTATTTTATGGAAAGGCAAGATAGATTCCATACCCATATTAAGTGAATACCTGAACAAGAACACACATTTTTTGGTATTCACATATGAACTTAGTGTCAACAAGATATATTACTTAGATACTACCTTTCCTGCATATTCTTGATGGCTTCAAATCCAATATATATCGAAAACATACATTCTGCAACTCCTACCTCCATTTCTCCAGTTGTCACCTTTTAGCAGAGAAAACGAGCTTGGTTAAAGGGCAGGCAATACAGATTGCCCAGATGATCTCACAGTTTGAGGATGTTAGAGGGGAATTTTTTAAATTAAGGGAGATGTGTTTAGAAAGGGACTACCCAAAAAGGATGGTAGATGACATCTTTGCAGAAGTATATAACAAATGGGGAAAAAAGTATAAACCTCTGTTGGGTGTGGATTTACCCCATATCAACTCCAACACCCTTTCCCCAGTCACCAAATTTGAAAAGGCCTGCATTGTTAAACATAACCCCGTTGTGGGGGAAATGATGAACATAATTAAGAGAAACTGGAATATAGTTAGAGTCAACAATGATGTGAATATTGCAGTAGGGGAAAAGACAGCATTTATCAGCAAAGTGGGTAGCAACCTTAAAAAGTTATTAGAAAAGAGGAAGTGCAAGAAAGGCTTACAAGTTGGGATTGGTGTAAAACCCTGTGGGAGTTACAGTCAATGTTCCTTTATACCCAAAAGCCAGAATATTACCTAGCAGGCTATATGCATACTAAAATCAGTTTTAGGAAAGGGAATTGCCTTGCTAGTATGGTAGTGTATTTGGCTAAGTGTGAATCATGCAGTAGTTTCTATGCTGGTAAAACAGAAAGAACCTTTAGAACTAGAATCTATGAGCGTGTTTATGATATTCAAAATAAGAAGGACACTGGTGCTCTATACAAACATTCCCTCAGTTGTCAAGGATTGGTTAAATTTAGTTTTGGTATATATTGGAAACACTACATATTGATTCCGGGGGAGTGGGGGGGGGGGTTGGAAACATTTATTAAGTAAAAGGGAATTACAATGGCAACTTAGAGTGGCTGAATATCTCCCCCCCCCCAGGATTGAATGATTCTGTTTCTTTAATGCCAGTTTTAAGGGAAAGAGCTGACAGGTTATAGGGCAGTTACACTTTCTTGTTTGGGGTGTTCAGTTTTCCTCATTTCTTACCCTATTCCTATAATGTTATAATTTTATAATTTTTTTTAAATGATACATGCATATGTTTTATTAAAACTAAAGTTTCAAGGATTTTAATTGTAAATTTATTATATAAATCTGTATGTTTTTTTTTATTTATATTGCTTTTTGGTGCCTATTAGTTGTGGATTTCTGAAATGAGAAATAAATGTCAGGTGATTATTTTTTAAAGATTTTATTGGCAACATGTACACCGATGGCATGGATTCACCAGCTATTTAAGGCAGTTACATTGGTTGATGGTTATTCAGATGAAGTTCCTTGTAAGAGGGACAAAAGCGCTCAATTTTTATAATTAACCAGTGTTCCTGCTGTTTCCCTGTTGATACGTGTTTTTGTGTTACTTGTTTGTCTTTTTGGCTTTTCCTGGTTAGGGGTCGCCACAGCGGAACTCCGGTCCACTAATGATTTGCAGTCGATTTTTATGGTGCCGAGTTGCCAGCCTGATGCCCAACCTTTAGCGAAGGCACGCCCATTCACACATGTCTTTCAGAGGCCACTTGACTGTGGGGAGGACATGCAGACTCCACATAGAAGGCACTCCCTGCACACTAGCTGAGAATTGAACGGGAGAACCTCTTGCTGTGAGGCAACAACACAACCACTGTACCACTGCAGCTTCACGTAAGCCCTCCAAATTGTTGCCTTCAAGTAAGTTGCTTATCTCTGATAAGGGCAGCATAACCATGGAGAGGCGAGTTAAGAAAGTGTATACTTCTGCTGCCCTAGTTTTTAGGACTGAACTATCACATATAACCTGGTATTTCTTGGCTCTTCTCTCCCAAGCATGTCAAGTCATTTCAGATCTTCCTGATTCTGAGGGAAAGGCCTCTGCTCTTGCCTTGATAAGGGTGTTCTCCCAAGTTGCTTTCCATTCCATTAAGTGCAACTATGATGCAGCTGATGCTTTATCCAGGGCTGCTGCTTTTCGATCTGTTTTGACGAGGTATTCCTGTCTCAGACTTCAGCCTTTGCCTGATGATATAAAGGCTAAACGTATGGATGCTCCTCTGGATAATTAGCATTTGTTTGGTGCTGTTGCTGTGGAGTTAAGTCCCTGCAAGAAAAGGGTAAGACCTTACAGGTGTTGAAGCATGTCTTTGTTTCACCTGTTCCCAAGTTTCAGAGGAATTACCGTAACAAGCCTGCCTTTGAATGCAGACAGTATTGCCCTCCACCAAAGGTAAAAAGGGTGGTAGAAGGCCTCCCCCTGCTAAGGCTAACCAACTCCTTCTACTCAGATGCCTCCTTTTCCTGACAAACCAGGTGCTGTCTAACTATCCTTGCCCTGTTCTTCTCAGTCACATTCCTCTTTCTCTGCACCTCTCCCTGTCCTTTCTTTTTTGGTTAAAAATCACCTAGGACTCCTGGGATGTTTCCGTCATTCGCCAGGGTTATTACATGGTCTGCAAATCTATTCCTCCCTTTTTGGGCATTTCTCAGCCTCCTCAAGAACAACTGCCCTTTTTTCCAGATCTGCTTCATGGCCTTTTGGCTCAAGGAACAATTCAAGAAGATCCAACTCCTCAGAGAGGGAAGGGTTTTTATTCCAGATTATGTTTGGTCCCCAGGAAAGAAGGCACATGGAGATTCATTCTGGATCTTTCTCAGTTAAACAACTTTTTGAAAGTCCCTTTTGAATGCTGTCCTTTCAAACCTTGTTTCCTCTGCTACTTCCTCAGGCTTTTCTAGTTTCCCAAGATCTTAAGGATGCTTATCTACACATTCATGTTTATTCCCCTTTTGGGAAGTTTTTATCTTTCTCTCTTGCTTCCTGGCATTTTCAGTTCTCTGCTTTGCCCTTTGGCCTCTCTACTGCCCCAAGGGTCTTTAACCTGCAGGAACCAATCACAGGTGCAAGGTATAGGGTAAAGAGGATACAGGTCTTTTCTTACCTGGATGACCTGCTTATTTAAGCCTCCTCTCCAGAGATTTTACTTCAGCACATACACTTTGCTATTTCTCTCCTGCAAAGCCTGGGGTTTACTGTAAATTTCCAAAAAATCATTCCTGACTCCTCCTTAGGATCATGTTTTTGTAGGGTTCGGGCTTCAGACTGTTTCAATGCTGGCATCCCTGCCTTCTCCCAAGGCTTTAACTCTGATTGCTTTCTTTCAATCCCTTTTTCCTCTGACTTCAGTTACAACCAGGAAGGTTCTGAGGGCTCTGGGTTACATGGCTTCCAACATTCTTATCATTCCTCTGGCCAAGCTCCATATGAGGAAGTTCCAGTGGTTTCTAATGTAGATTTGGCTTTAATATTCTCATCCTTTAGATATTCTAATCCCTCTTTTTCCATGTCTTAACCTGGAACTTCAGTGGTGGAGTCATCATTTGTCTCTCAAGCCTGGGCTTCCTTTTCAACCTCCAGTCCCCCCCACAGAAACTCTTCACAGATACTTCAGACATGGGATGAGGGGCCTCCTTTGGCCCTCTGAAAGTGCAGGGCCCTTGGTCTCTTTGACAAAAGAGAGACCACATTAATGTCAAGGAGATGAGTGCTCTTGTGCTGGCTCTTCAGGCTTTTCATTCTCTTTTCCTTGCAAGGCCCCTTAAGATTCGCACAGACAATACCACAGTGATGCGGTATGTCAACAAGCAAGGGAGCACATTGTGTTATCTCCTATGCAGGTTAGCCTTTCAGGTTTGGGATCTGGCTATCCAATATTAGGTGACCTTTCAGGCAGTTTACATTCCGTCAGATCAGAACACAGTGGCAGATTCTTTGAGTAGGTTCATAACACAATCCCATGAGTGGATGCTTCCCTAGGATGTGTTTCTGGATGTTGTCCACCAGTGGGGTATTCCTCCAGTAGATCTATTTACGTCCCCTCTGAACAGACACATTTCTCTATTTTGTGCCAGAGGTCCATGTCCTCTGGCCTGGAAGGTGGATGCCCTCTATTTTTCTTGGAATAGGATGTTTCTTTGTGCCTTCTCTCCCCCTTCCTCTCATTCCAAAAGTCCTATTCAAAATACAGATACAAAAGTATGCTCCCAAAATCTTGCTGGTGACTCCCTTTTGGCCCAGACAGCTTTGGCTGCCTCTTCTTCTGCATCTAGCCAAGGGCAATCATCACAAGTAACCTCACACAGTGGACCTAGTCACACAAGACAAGGGATCTCTTATCCAACCCCACCTGTCCACTCTTCAGCTGATATTGTGGGTGATAGGGTATTGATCCCCAACAGTTTTTTTTTTCTGAGGATGTGCTTTGGGTCCTGCAGGAGGCCAGGAAACCCACTACTAGGAAATCTTATTTATCCAAATAGAAGAGATTTTCTGTATCGTATCTTTCTTATAACCTGGATCCACTTACTGTGGATGTTCCATCCGTTCTCTCTCATTTGTGTGAATTGCTCAGTGTTAAGCTGGCATATTCTTCTGTTAGTGCCCACCTATCAGCTATCTCTGCTTGTCTGCCTTTGACTTCTCATTTGGTCTCTAGGTTCATAGGTTGATACTAGGCTATCTGCCCTAGGACATTTATAAGCCTAGCCAGAGTGTGTTTGGCTTTCGCCACCCTTTTAGATTAGTTGACTGTGCCTCTGTATAGTAGGTCACAGAAGGTAGCCCTTTTAAGGTTAGTTTACTGTACCTCTGTCAAGCAGGGACACAGAAGAGATACCAGGGGTAAATTTACGATCTCCCATTCACTCGTCAAGATTTCTCTTGAAGAGGGTCAGTGAGGGGCTCTGCCTAACATGGATTTGGATTTTGTTCCAGAGTGAGGGGAGCCTCTGGGATATGAATCTGTCCCTCCAGCATGTCCTATTTATTTCTGTGCTGAGGTTCAAGTCCCTGGAGCGTGTAACTCTAAGGGATTTGGATTTCCTGAGGTGAAGCATGTCCATTAATTCTGGGTTGGACATGGCTTTATACGTCAGACACAGATCACCTCTGAGGAGGCGGAATGCAACTGAGTAGAGCTGGAGTTTCTTTAGCCGAGCTGCATAGGGCATCTGTTTGAGCCCCTTGATCCTCTTGGTGAGATACGTTTGGGGTCTTTCCAGTTGCTGCAGGTGTCGGGTAAGGTACATCCCAAATGGGGCATTGTACTCAATTATGGGCCTGATAAGTGATGAGTAGAATGGCACAATGACCTCTTGATCTAGATGTGAACCCTTTCGTGATAAGGTGGGCTATATAGAAGGTCTTTCTAACCACTTTGGCAACGTGATTGTCAAAGGAGAGATTGCTATCTACTTGGGTCCTCAAGTCCCTAATTACTTCTTCCGTACTTAATGGATTACCACCTATGTGGTAATTTGTGGGCACTTTGTTTTTCCCAAAGGGGATGACTATGCACTTTTTGGCATTTAGCTTTAGGCCATGGCTCTAGCACCAGTTATCCATCTCTGTGAGACCCTTTTGGAGGATGCTTGTGTCAGCCGGAGAGTTGATTATGGCACCCAGTTTGCAATCATCTGCGAACTTGGTCAGCCATAGTCCACCCATGTTAGCCTGTACCTCGGAGAAATATATACCGAACAAGAGAGGTCCCAGGACTGAGCCTTGTGGGGTGCCACTTGTAACTGGTTTAGAGTCTGACATGGCACCTGCTAGTCTGACCATGTGGGTTCTGTCTCTGAGCCAGTTTGCAACCCATCTTGTGACATAGGGGTTGATATTTAAGCTGGTGAGCTTATTTATGATGCCCGAGTGGGGTATTGTGTCGAAGGCTTTTGCGAGGTCCAGGTAGGCTGTGTGGACTACCTTCCCTTCATCTATGGCTTTGGTAACTGTTTCAAAGAAGTTGACCAGGTTCAAGAGGCAAGATCTACCCTTAACAAAGGCGAATTGGGTAGGATCCAGTGTCTGGAGGTTCCCAGTGTCTTTGTTTATGATTTCCATGATGATACGCTCCATAGCTTTGCAGACCAGGCTAGTCAGGCTTATAGGGTGATAGTTTCCGGGGTCTGTTGTGGCACCACCTTGGGTACATATCCTGTAGTAAGGCTGAGATTGAACAGTGACTTTATATGAGGGTTTAGTTCTTCTTGGAGCTCATGTAAGATGCAGCCCAGGACACCGTCTGGTCCCATTGATGCTGTGTTTTTTGCTTTGTAGAGGGCAGCTCTCATCTGTGCATCTGTGATCTCAGGAAGGCTACACTCTGTTGGGATAGACATTTGCTCTTGTGGGAGGGAAGGGGGGGAGAAGTTTGCACTGAACCTTTCTGCCAGGATGTTGGCAATGTCCGTGGGTTCAGTGTATTTTTTGTCATTTTGCACTAACTCAGAGCATATCTGGGAGTTGCCTCCCAGGTTTCTGACATAACTAAAGAAGGCCTTGTGATTATCTTTAGTGTCTTGTGCAATTTTTCTTTCGAAGCTGGCCTTAGATGATTTTATGAGGGATCGTAGTTTCTTGCTAGTACTGATCAGAGACGCCTTCCCTTTTTGGGATTTTGCTCTATCATGTAGTAGCTTTCTCCTTCTGTTGTATAGCTTATTTATGGCCAGGGTCCACCAGACAGGTCTCCTGCCTTTGCAGGAGTGAGTCTTAGTTTTATTTGGGATAGCATGCTCCATACATTCCTGTAGGTGTCCATAGAATGCTTTTGTAAAGGATTCTGCATTTTGGGCCGTGTTTTCCACTGGCCTGGGGGCTTTGAAGGATTCCACCTCGGTTTTGAGAAGTGTGAAGTTTGCTTTTGAGAAGTTCTTCACCATGGTTTCCTTGGCTAGGAGTGGGGTGTCCATAGAATGCTTTTGTAAAGGATTCTGCATCCGATGTCTAGTCCTCTGACCTTAATTTTGTTTTAGAAAAGCTGACCCAGGCTCCTTTTGAGCCTGCTGCTTCAGCTTCCTTAGAACATTGTTCTTGGAAGACTGTTCTTCTTTTAGCCCTTACTTCTGCCAGATGGGTGTCTGAACTGCAAGTCCTTATGGCTATTCCTCCTTTTTTAGTTTTCTATAAGGACAAGATGTCCGTTTGTACTAATCCTTCTTTTATGCCCTAGGTGGTTAATGAGTTGTCTCTTAATCAGTCTATTCATTTGCCCACTTTTTTCCCTTCTCTACAGCCTGCTAATGAGAAGGTTTTGCACACCTTGGATTTACATAGACAACTCAGTTATTATTTGGATAAGACTAAAGCTTCTTATAAATCTGAACAGCTTTTTGTTTCTTTTCATTACAGGTCTTTAGGTTGGGCTGTTTCCAAGCAAAACATATCTTCTTGAATATCTAAAGCCATTCCTTTTTGCTATTTCCTTCATGGGAAGAGCCCTCCTTTCTTTGTTAAGACTCATTCTACTAGGGCTTTGGCTTGTTGTGGTGCTTTTTTCAAGGGTTTGGATACTAATTATATTCTTGAGGTAGCTACCTAGAGACTTCTGTTCATACCTTTACCAAGCACTATAAGTTGGATGTGATTTCAAGGTCCAGAGCTGGCTTTACCAGGGCCATTCTCCATGGATTTCTAGGGAGCTCTGCTGGCCCTTCCTCATCCCTAACTTCTTCCTGGACTATTGCACTCTCCTTGTTGTAAAGAATACTGCAACTGTGATATGAAAGGACATAGTAAAGCTGTGAAAAGTCTTACCATAATAGTTGATGTCCTTCTCTTCACTGTTGCAGTATTCACTCCCTCCCTCGTCCCTTGGTACTTTTTCCTTATGGATGCGCTTGTTACCTTCTAGTATCCTTGGACTTGTTTCTACTGGGGCTTTTCAGTTCTGAGGATGGTAGGTTCAAATGTCACCTTTATGGCCTACGCTGTGTGTGGGGAGCATACATATGATGCATGGCATAGCCATTACAACCTAAAGGCTTTGGTATAATGGCCGGGCATTGGGCTACACTTGGCTGGGATCCATATTGTAAAGAATACTGCAACAGTGAAGAGAAAGACACTTACTGTTATGTTAAGATTTTACACAACTGTACTTTATTTTTGCCACGAGCAAAAGCAGAGGACATGAGAAAGGCCATAGAACTCCTTAATGTAAGGAAGTATGGATCTGTTTTTGTTTATGTTGGTGCAAATGATGCCATCTACTAGGACTCTGAATGCTAGAAGGGAACTTATAGCCCTCCTAGATGTCATAGTTTGTACAGGTGTTAGGACATATTTTTGACAAATCACATAAAGAATGGAGAGTCAGACAATTGTGAACAAAAATATTTTTTTTGGTAAATACCTACAAAATGTCCCATTTTAAAAAATGGAAGTGTGTAGAGCATCTGGGCCTAATTTTGGTCATGTGTTTAGATAGGATGGCGTGCATTTGTCAAGAAGAGGGAAGAGAACTTTTGTAGCAGATATTTTGCAACATCTGACAAACACAAGACAGGATTTTTACCAGGTTAAAAATTGAACAGTTCACAGATAACAACATTTGATGCATATCTTATGAGTTTTAATGCCAGGAGCATTAATAACAAAGTTTTATTTTTTACTGGAAATTTTGCTATGTTCCCATAAGGCTGATGTTATCATTTATGTAACATTTTTAAAGAACAATGACTGGAAACCAGTTATGTCAGGATATAAATGTTTTAACTGTAACAGACATTCTAACAAAAATCAGGTGGAGGTGTTATGATACGGATTAAAGATTATTATGAGAACTGTGATTATTATATGTTCAATGATAACACTGCAGATTCTGTAACTGTGACAATAAAGACAACCCTGGAACATGTAACAACTGTTGGAGTGTATAGACCACAACAGACGAGTGCTGATGACGTAGATGAATTCACACAGCAGGGAAGAATAATAGCGGCTGGGCACTTAAATTTACCAGCTGATTCAGCAACATTGGTAAGGAAATTATTTACAACATATTTTTAGGAACAACAATTGCTTCAGATTGTAAAAAAAGCCTATCGGAATGGAACATAATAGAAATTGTTTGTGTTTCTAATGAAATTACTGTTACTTCGTGTCAAGTTTACAGGCATTGGTGTGCAGTGGTCATGGAGTTATAAAGGTTAATTTCTTGCTAGATAATCCTGCCAAACTGAAATCTAAACCAATGCACAGAAGATTAATATCATATTATATGGAAACAAAAGAGTTGCTATGTAGAACTGATTAGAGTGATGCATTCAGTGAAAGAAATGTAGAAAGAATATAAACATTTTGAAAGAGAAATTGAATGCAAAAAATCCCCCCCCCCAAAAAATAAATAAAAGATTAATATCAGGATATAGGCACACAATGTCAGGAGGATATATTTCCATAAAAACAAGATAGGTGATTACATGAGAAACAAAAAATATAAGAAGTGAAAAAGAGATCAAGATAAGACTTTGAAAACTGAAATAAGCTGGATGGACAAATTAAACATAGTGTGAGACAAGATCAAGATAACATTTGAAGAACATTTACATAAAGATATCAAGCATCATAGAAAAACCATTTTATAGATACATGAGATGTGGTAGGAGCAATAAACTGTGTATAAATTCTAAAATCTGTTCTCAGTCACAACAGGTTATAGATATAGTTACAAAATCTTATACAAAGCAGTTTGGCTTCACATTGGGGGGGGGGGATAAATGATCCTAGTAACATCCAGGTAATCTAAGATACTGAAATCAAATTAGATCATATTGAACGAGAACTACACAAACTGGATCCAAGCAAAGCTCAGGGAGGAGATGGAATTAGTAATAATGACCTGAGAATACTTTGGCATAATCTTAAGTACCATTGTACCTGTTATTTACTGGGCCGTAAAATTATGGAGGGATTTTTCAAGATTGGAGATATGCACTTGTTAAACCTGTCTTTAGGAAAAGGGGAGTAGGGTAAACCCATGGGCACACAGAACCATAGTTTGCTTTCATGTTATGAAAAAATAATGGAGAATGTTATAATGGATAAATTATTGTCACAACTGGAAAGGTGGGGACTTGAAACCACATATCAGCATCCATAAGCTGAAAATAGATCTATTACCACATGTAACAATGTTCTGTAACAGTATAACAATTATGAATGAAAAAAATGTGCTGTGATGTAATTTATATAGAATTAAGTTCAACATTTGATTGTTCTAATTTATTGATCAGGATTTTGTGTATGACACTATTAGATATTGATGTAATCTTGATAAGACGGAATGCTGCATGACTTACAAATAGCCAAGTATCATAAAAAAATGGACAGGTGAAATTCAAGGTTATAGTCAAAGTGTCCCACATGGCTCTGTTGTAGACCCATACTTGTTTAGATCATATTTTTCAGATCTTTTACATCTGAGGCTTTCCACTGTATGTATGAAGATGACTTGAAAATGTGTAAACTGATTACATATGTTACAAATAGGGCATGTCTGCAAAGGAACTTGATTAAATTAATCATTTGAACACAGTAGAATAATATGCTGATGCATGCATCAAAAACTAAGCATATGAGATTTGGGAGACATAAATTAAAAGGTGAATAATACAGCCCACAGTGATTGAAAGTGTAGATTCATTTAAGGACCTGGATACATGGAGAAATCCAACTCTCACTTTTTTCTAATCATATCAACCAATTGGTTAATGATAGTTATAGAAGTATAGGTTGTATGAAAAGATTTAAAAATGTAGGAAATCAGAAAGGATGAAGTCATTGTTTGCTAATTATATTAGACCCAAACTTGAATATGGAATAATAATGTAGAAATATAAAAAACAAGCATGTGTAAACTGGAAAGAGTACAGAGAAAATATACCAAGGGCATCCATGGATGTGAACATTTAAGTTATTATAAAAGAGTAAAATATCTGAACTTATACAGTGTGTCATATATATATTTAAGAGGTGACCTTATTCAGGTATATAGGGCATTTAGAGACAACTACCTCTGAGAATATTTGAGATTATCAAAAAGTAGTAGAGAATTATCGGACAACCTTTGCAGAGGATTCTATAGGAATGAGAGGTGTATCAAATTACAATAAAATAAGAATTAGTTTAGATATTTTTAAGAACAGCTTTGACACACATAGGAACAAGTGTTTTGATATACTGGCAGGCTAGAAGGGCATTATTGCATGTGCTTGAAATATTTTTATGTATGTATGTATGGAAGAGAAGCCTCATACAGGATAATTTGTAGATATGTGGACCAGTTCATATTTCATCATTATCCTCAGACTTATTACAGCTGAAAACTGATAAGTATACATACACGAAGAAACGTAGTCTCTCCACCACAGTCTTCCCCCATGGATATTAAGGGCAAAGGGTGCATAGATTCTTCCATTCCCCCAGTGAGGGAGAGAGAGAGAGAGAGAGAGAGAGAGAGAGAGAGAGAGAGAGGGAAGGGGGACTTTACACAGCCATATCTGTATGGCATTAAACAAGCAACCTTGAGGATAGGAACTTAACCCCATGTTGAGACAAGGGCAGGAAATTGAATCCAACATTGGGACTCCTTTCCAGCTGAAATACTTCAAATGCTCCAGGAATCCAGGCTATCTGCTAGGAGTAAATCCTACCTTGCAAAATAGAAATGATTTTATGCATTGTATGCAACATTAAGGCATCCTGCCTGTAGCAGCCTCAGTAAAGCATGTTTCATGTTGTCTGATTGATGCAAATGCCAGACCTCTGTCAAAAAAGGCAGAATAAACTTTACAGCCATATCAACTGTTTCCTTAGTTAATTCTTTAAATGTTGTCTTTCATTTGGCACTCAAGTAAAGCAGTACCCCTTCTTTTGTAACCTGAACATAGTGACAAAAACTGACTTTGTCTACATTTGAAGCAGCTAGCATAATTGCTGTAAAATATTTGTCTAGAAAGATTGTACTTAGTAATAGCAATCTCAGTGCAAGGAATATTTGACCTGCAAGCCTTGATGTATAAGGAACCCTAGGCAGTCTTCCAGATAGTGTCATTGAAGACTATTCCATAATCATGCCCAAGGTAGTATAAAGATTAGGCTTGAATCACACTGTTCAGCTTTGAGTCTTTTTTCTCCTAAATTCTAAAAGAAATGGGAATATTTTTTGCATTGGATAGATGTGCACGCACAACTAAGGTACTATACTGAGAGAACCAAACACTTCTGGTAAGCAAAGCAGCTTCAGCTTGGCTCTTTTTTAATAACTTGCATAGGATAAACCTTGAGGGATAGGTTAAAACTTAAAACTCGTTCCCCAATAAGCAGCAGCTACTCAGCTGCAGCATCTGTAATGCAGCCAACTGGACTTCAGTCCACACCTGTTCAACATATTATAAGTTACAGTACTCCTGCTCTCAGTCCGAAGTAAAGGGACAAGGTTGCAGCTCATTAAGTACAATCCACTAGCTCTAACTTACTGAAGACTCAAACCCTTACTGGTGAGGTCCAGTACCAGGTGATATAACAATGAACAAGTAAGGGGGGACATACCCTCACTTCGAGATGAAAGTCTGGCAGTGATTCACTGTATGGAGTATATTTTTAGTGGTAGTCTCCTGATTAAGTAAATCAACTGCCCCACTGGGTAAATAAATTTGCAACATCAGATCTCTCCTTGACCTATAACTGCAAAAAAGTGTACAGACTTGCTGATGCAGGGGGCATTTTTGATACATTTGTGATTAACTAGAGTGCTCCCCAAGTTCTTCTTACTCCAAAGAGAAAGTGGGATGGGCGGGTGGGGAATATTGTCCATCTCCACCCTCTGACGAGCTCATCTCTTTGTTGGAACTTGAACTTTATTATCATTTATCCATGACTGTATCTGGATTGGCTAACTTTAAGTTTGCATCCCAGAATATTTTATTCATACCAGCCATTATCTTTGCTAAGTAGATTTCCAAGTTTTGTGATTTAATTTGCTATGACCCATACTTCATATTCCACAACAACCATATTTCCCTGAGGATGAATCATCAGTTCTGCCTAGAAGTGGTTTCTAAACTTTTCCTCAGTCAGTTACTTCATCTTATAGTTTTCCTCTTGGGAGCTTAACCAGAGATGATGGAGGGTAATGACTAGTTATATAGGGAAGGTGTGTGTCGCCCACACCATGGATGGTCACGACTAGTTATATAGGGAAGGTGTGTGTGTCCCACATCATGGATGGTCATGACTAGTTATACAGGAAAGATGTGTGTCCCCCACACCATGGATTGTCATGACTAGTTATATAGGGAAGGTGTGTCCCCCACACCATGGATGGTCATGACTAGTTATATAGGGAAGGTGTGTGTCCCCACACCATGGATGGTCATGACTAGTTATATAGGGAGTGTGTGTCCCCACACCATGGATGGTCATGACTAGTTATATAAGGAAGGTGTGTGTCCCCACACCATGGATGGTCATGACTAGTTATATAGGGAAGGTGTGTGTCCCCACACCATGGATGGTCATGACTAGTTATATAGGGAAGGTGTGTCCCACACCACAGATAGTCATGACTAGTTATATAGGGAAGGTGTGTGTGTCCCCACACCATGGATGGTCATGACTAGTTATATAGGGAAGGTGTGTGTCCCCACACCATGGATGGTCATGACTAGTTATATAGGGAAGGTGTGTGTCCCCCACACCACGGATGGTCATGACTAGTTATATAGGGAAGGTGTGTGTCCCCACACCATGGATGGTCATGACTAGTTATATAGGGAAGGTGTGTCTCCCCCACACCACGGATGATCATAATTAGTTATATAGGGAAGGTGTGTGTGTCCCCTCACACGATGGATGGTCATGACTAGTTATATAAGGAAGGTGTGTGTCCCTCTCACCATGGATGGCCATGACTAGTTATATAGGGAAGGTGTGTGTCCCCCACACCATGGATGGTCATGACTAGTTATATAGGGAAGGTGTGTCCCCCCACACCATGGATGGTCATGACTAGTTATATAGGGAAGGTGTGTGTCCCCACACCATGGATGGTCATGACTAGTTATATAGGGAAGGTGTGTGTCCCCACACCATGGATGGTCATGACTAGTTAT